>NC_071405.1:27737138-28047285 GCF_017976375.1 Cuculus canorus | reverse complement strand
CTGAAGTCCCTAGTGTGGCCAATGTCTTTTATACAGCGAAAGACTTCCGTGAGGCTGAAGCACCCCTGTGTGACTAACGCCCCTTGCACACTGGAAGCCCCTTGTGAAGCTGATGACGCCTCTTGCACAGTGGAAGCCTCTCCCGGGCAGCGGAAGCACCCTGTGTAGCTGATGCCCCCAGTGCAACAGGGGCTCCCTGTGCAGCGGGAACCGCGGTGCAGCAGAAGCTCCCCCCAGCAGCAGGAGCCCCCCGTGCAGCAGGAGCCCCCCGTGCAGCAGGAACCCCCGTGCAGCAGGAACCCCCGTGCAGTTGACGCTCCCCGTGCAGCAGGAGCCGCCCGCGCCTCACCTGGCAGAGCAGGTCCTGCAGGTGCCCGGCGCAGGCCGCGTAGCTGCGCTCGTCGAGGCGGGCGCTGAGGCGGTAGAAGCGCTGGAGCAGGGCGCGGTCGCGGCGCCGGTCGCAGCACCCGAAGTCGGCGTAGCGGCGGCAGAAGGCGAGGCCCCGGGGCGGCCGGAACGGCGGCTTGAAGTCCAGGCACTGCGGGTGCGGGCGCGCTGGGGTCAGCGCCAGCAGCAGCAGCGGCAGCGCCGCCGGCGGAGCCCCGCGCAGCCCCCGCATGGCCCCTCCGGCCCCGCCAGGGGAGCGCGGGGAACCGGGCGCGCCGCTCACAGAGCGCCGCTCACAGCGCGCCGGCGTTTCGGTGGTGGTTTTGGAAAGGCGATTGTAGTTGGATTCCACCCAGACCGCAGCCGGGCGGGTGCTGGGCTCTGCGATCAGCGCAGGGTGCCACAGAGTCATACAATGGTTGGGGTTGGACGGGACCTTAAAGTCCATCCAGTTCCAACCCCCCTGCCATGGGGAAGGACATCCCACTAAATCAGACTGCCCAAGGCCCCATTCAACCTGGCCTTGAACACCTCCAGGGATGGGGCATCCACAGCTTCCCTGGGCAACCTGTGCCAGTGTCTCACCACCATCATGGTGAACAAATTCTTCCTTATGTCTAGGCTAAATCTGCCCCTCTCCAGTTTATACCCATTGCCCCTCACCTTTGCAAACAGTCCCTCCCCAGCTTTCTTATAGCCCCTTCAGGTACTGCAAGGTCACTATAAGGTCTCCTCTGAGCCTTCTCCAGGCTGAACAAGGTCAACTCTCTCAGCCTGTCCTTATACCTGCCATGGTCAGGGACATCTCCCACCACGTCAAGTTGCTAAAGGCCCCATCCAGGCTAGCTTCAAACACTTCCAGGGAGGGGGCATCCACAGCTTCCCTGGGCAATGAGGCCCAGTGCCTCATCAACCTCATTGTGGAGAATTTCTTCCTAATCTAAATCTTCTCCCCTCCAATTTGAAGCCATTCCCCCTAGTCCTATCACTACATGCTTTTGTAATCCTGGAGTATGTATTGCTGGAACATGTCATACTGGAAACAAGTCCCTAGGGTGGCTCCTTGAGTCCGGGCTTAGTTCTGTCGTTGAATCTTTAGTATGACCAAAATATGACAGATAATAGCACACTGAGTTTATATGACTGATGGACATATTTAAAACTGAGAAAACTTAGCTTTGGTACAACTTCTATATCCTTTGGCATCCTTTGGCAATCTCATCCCAGATGAGATTCTGATTCAATTCATCTTTGAGGTGGGAAAGGAGAGGTTTGGTTTGGTCTTTATACTGTGTGGCCTAGATAGCCCAAGCAACATCTGCCCCACTATGAAGATACGGCTGCCATTCAGAATGGTGCTCCCTCCGTGCTGTCCAGGTACTCCCTGCCGAAACAAAATAAAATTACTGATGATACTTTCCTTACCTTAAAGTGGTTCATGGCATATCCTGGGAAAATATTTATTCCAAATGATGTTTTCTTTCTTGTCATATACACTATCTGATGTTATTGGCTAGTAAGATCAAGTCCCATGGAGATAACGTTTTTTGCTGTTAGATCCAGCTAGCCACGGTGTATTGTGTTTTTCAATATTAACACATAGACTGCCCATGAAAGATGAAGAATGCAAGTTCATGCTGATATGCTATTTTTGACTCCTGTCTGGAGACCAGAGAACTGCTGTACAGTGCATATGGACTGTAAAATCACTGCATGGCTGGGAACATCCTGTCAGGAGACCATATGTGTTACAGCATTTAATATAAGTTTGTTTTTCTCTCCATATGCTTATGTAACTGCTGATAAGGTCACTAAAAACTTTGCATACGTGCAGGGAACCAGAATACCTGATGCTCTTACTTCAGAATTCTCTGCCTTTTTATTTTTGGTCACCTAAAACCACCTTTTCATGGGCAATCTTGGTGAGCGCATCAGAAAGCACATAATCTAGACATTGCCTCTGAAAACTTTGCATGCTGTGCAAAAAATGGTTATGCAGTTATGCAATCCCATGTTTGTGTAAAAAGAACAGATTTAAAGACATCTCCCTCTTCATCCCAGTTAATCTTTCATTCTTGTGGTTAACACTGGCTTGTCTCAGTGTTTGTAATGATTTTTAGCCATTGCTAATTAACATCACAACAAAGCTTAATATGTAAAGAATGCATTGCAATACCCAAACATATTCTATGATAATAAGATTTATCCTGTAGCCTCTTGATTTGCTGTTACAGCTCTTCATTATTTTAGCATCCATTCAACACTTCAGAAATGAAAGGAAAATTAACTGCTGCACATATTTAGTTGTAGAACAGAGGAATATAGATTTGATCAGCTCATCACTGCAAAATGGTGTAAAATACCTCTGGAGATCCTCTGTGTGCATTTACAGTATGTGCCCCCACGCCAGACTTCCCAGCTTTTTGTTAATTCAGGCAAGGTGATTTTTGGGTGGATTCAGGCTGGGGACTGCACAGCAATTCATGGGCAGGGTCCTGCTGAAACTGCAGCTATAGTTGCCTTGGCCTCAATAACAAACTGGTTCTGTCAAGGATGGCTTAGTTTACATATTGTTGTGAACTGTATTTTGAGGCTTCCAAGGCCACAGGTAGGAGCTCATGGGCTGTGTTTGAGGGATCTGTGCTGCAGTGGATAGGAGCAATCAACTCTTAACTTTCCTTTCCAGCCCTGCCTGGAGATTTAATTTATTATTTCCAAATTACTACCTTTCTGCCTGGATTCTCCCATTCATAACATGAGGATAGCCAATGCTCGCCCACTCCATGGCAATCTTTTAAGGTGTAGTATATTTATGCTTTTAATCACTGTTTTGTTATTGTTTATGAGTTCTCTGCTGAGCCATGATACTAAGCTCAGGAGGGGAACTGTTGCCCTCCATCTGACATGCTAAATTTGAAGTTGTCCTTGTTGCTACCTGAGGGTAGCATTGCATCTGTGGAGCAATGACAAAATGGGGATGAGGTTTGATTTATGCAGTATTCACCAAGATCACATGGTAATTTGAGAATTTACCACTCAGGGCTGTTCATATTAAAATGACCCATTTTTAATTTGGACAATTTGAACACTCATCCTTGTGCTTAATGACCTGAATCAATCAATTGAATATTTTGTGACTATCAACTATTGAAAACATAACTTTTTGTTTTAATTGTTTGGGTTTTTTTTTTTCTTAAGATATTGAATTGCTCCTATTCCCACCAAATTCCGTAAGAGTTTTACTAAGTCACTTCAATTAATTTTTATTTGTATTGATGGATTAAATTGAAGAAGCCAGGTGTGAAAATGCAGTACTTGCTTGCAAACAACACAACATTAAGGCACAAAAAGTCTACATTTAAAACATGTCTATCATTTTGGGCTATCAAAGCTGACATCCTTAGAGACAATTAAAGCAAGTGATAGTTGTGAATTCTCTGCAGCTTAAAAACACAGTTTACATCCTCAAGCTGAGCTCCTTCAATGTGCAACATCCAGATTTTTTTAGTCTTTCTGCATGTGTTAGAATGTGTTAGCATTCATGGACAGACAGAATGTGGGCACATGGCTTAGAAATGTAATCAAATCACATTTGATCAATGACCAATGTTTGACCCAGTGTCTGGAACTTCATCCTAAAGAGTAGTTTAATGCTCTATGCTTTAATAGCCAAAGGACACACCGTTCATAGCCAAGCCAGCTGTGAACACCTTCCCTAAAGACAGTCAGGAATTAAATATAAGGCTATAACTCTTCTTAGAGGAAATTAGGCTTTTTTTTTTTTCTCATTATGTATCTGACTGCAAAACCCTTCTGTTCCTCATCTGTCTTCTCAATGTTTTATTTTCCTTACTAGTGGTGATATTGAGAACAGATTATTGAAATGAGAACAAAAGAAAGATACGTCGCATGTTCTCACAAATCTACAGATGCGAGCAAGGTAATGCCTGCCTTTCAGCAAATGGAATCCACACCAAGCAGCGTGGAAGTGATCTGCTGGCATGGAGACTGCTCATTCACACAGCTTTTAGTATTCTACATAGAACAGTTTTACAGCACAGTTAAAAACAAATGGTCATCTGCTCGTTCAAGGTGATTTGTCAAGGACCATAAGCACACAATGAGTAATAGCTGAAGTCATGCTGGCTGTGATAGACCTACCAACACATTTTGATATTAAGGAAGTATTTAATGCAAGAAACCCGAGGAGCCAGTCCAGTGCGGGCGATATCACGTGCTATATCGAGAATATTGTCAGAGGATTTGGTAAGCGTAAATCTCACTGCCTCTAGACATGCTGGGATGACTCAGATGTGAAATGAAATGCACCGCTGCAGCATCAAAGACCTAATTTCTTCTGGTAATGGAACCACACGAGTCCCTCATATCCTTTAATCCTGTTGCAATGAAGCACCTCCTCCTGCTTCAGCAATACCCTCTGGTACATGTTCCTGGGCTCTGTATCATATTGTCACAGCAAATGTTGGTACAAAACACTGAGGCAGCCTCACAGACAGTAAATCAGCAGAGCTCAACCATAGCATATGATATCCTGGATTCCCATATACGTAGCCCACTGCTTAAAGCTTTACTTGTCCTTCTTATGCTCATTTTATATAACATGCAGGAGGTAAATGCCACCGTTTTACAGCAGTTGGGTAACTCCCTCACTTCTTTTGCTTTAAAACTTGCTGCCACAGAAATTCTATCACAAGGGCCCTAAAGAGACCATATGGACAGTAAACATTCCTTATGTGTCACATGTACAGAAAGAACATATTATCTTATAAGCTCTCACAACAGCAGATCATGTAGAAATGATTTTCAAAAATTACTACTATTTTCCCTGCAGTAACAGCAATAGAACAATAAGTAACAACCCTTGAATGAGTTTTGTCTATTTTACAGTGCATGGATCTTTTCCCCTTTTTGGTCACAAAAGAAATAATAAAGGCATTAAAATGTACATTTCTTTTCAGAAAGTGATGTATTGATTTTATGTAACATCTGAATGCTTTGAGATGTAGATTACATATAACCATATAATTTTTCTGTAACAAGACGTAGACCAAAAGACTTGCTCACTGAATTGTACAAATGAGCCTTTCCTCATCAGTGATTCAAGACATAATAAAATACCCTGCCTTTTTAGTTTCCTCTGAGAGATGAAAAAGCTCACTTACAGAAGCGAGTATATTCCACTGAAAGAAAAGGTGATTAACTGTAGATTGAGCCCATACCAAAAAGGAAAAATCCACTTTGGATCCTTGCCTTTGTCCCAGAATCATTTAGTCCCATCTCTAGTTTGGAGAAAATAAGGGTGGTTTGATTAATAACCACAAAAATTTTACTTTTATGGCACAAAGCTAGTGGCAGCCAATGCTGCCATTACTCCACCACTACTGAAGAAGCTAATAAACAAGTTGTTTGGATGTCTTTTAATAGCTGGAAATAGAAGTCATAGTCAATAAAAGCAAGCTACAAGTTGAAAAATTCTTCCCCAACGTAATCAAGTCTTGCAGCAAAAGAGGATCAATGCTAGTCTGGAAACAGAGATTGCAAATTTAGTGTTTCTGAAATCTTTCTAACAGAGCAACGAGGTGCATAACAGTGGCAGATCTACCAAGCCCTCAGACATGAGTTTCCTAAAAGCTATAACCAGGGACCAAACAGGAAGGGCAAAAGAGGAAGGAGAAAAGAAAAAGTTACACAAGTCCATGTGGACAACCTATCAGGCTCTCCTGTGCAGGGACAGGGACCATGGAAGTGCAGACCATGCATAGCATAGGACCCCTGGAGAATCCTGACCTATACTGGCAGCTCTGGGGTCCTTGTGTAACTGTCCTAGTACTAGCAGGCAGCTAGTAACCACACTGCCTCTGCTTTCCAATTAAATCCAGTGTTCTCATGAAATAGGCAAGGAACATTTTCTGCTAAGGGAGTACACAATTTAGAGAAGTATGGCATTTAAAGAAGACCAAGGGGATCACACTCCTTCATCTATTGATTTAGTGTCTTTTCGTTCACGTTCTCCTGGCAAAGTCAAGAAGAAACGTGTGATCATTTCTTTCCCCAAAGTGGAGAAGGGCTTTGACCCTAGAACTGCTATCTGCCACTGTGGGATACCACCAAGCACCTCTCCCAGTAACAGCAAGTGCCACAGTTATCTGGGAATGTTTTGGAGCTGGACTGACTGATTTCAGAGAGGCTTGTAGCCTCATGAAAAACTTGCTTTAGGTGCAATAAATGGCGACTCAAGGAAAGTTCTGAACAGGTTCAGATTGTTTCATTTTCTTCCAGCTGTTCTGCCCCACACAAAGGGCTGCAACAGTACCATTAAATTCTCTCAGCCAACTTTGGTGGGAGTTCATCACTAATAGAGTCTGAAGTGGATTAGGTGCCTGCCTTCCATTGGTCTCCATGTGGGCTCAGTGATATGCTTCAGCATCTTTGGAATTCCTACTATCCATACGTACCTCTAGACCTTTTCAAATCCAACTCTAAACTCTTATTGACTTAAATCATAGGAATAAACCCTAAGGTTTTTTTTTTTTAAATAGACTTATTTTGTCATAATAAAAAAGTCTCATATTCTGCATATCAGTTATGACCTATGACATAACCTGACATGGCTCAAAATGCTAAAACAGATGTGGCACATACAAAGCAATGCCACAATGTAGCAGTGAAATCTAAAAAGGCACAATTACAGCATTCCAGGGCTGGGGTACAAACTCTAGGTGCTGTACAGAATTTTTATTTTTGCAGAGTTTTCTAAGAACTCTTGGAAATAACTCTAAATTAAGAACTAAATTTATTTGCTGTTTAATTCATAAGCAATAGCATCTCTTGCTGTAGCAGTACATGTGCTTAAGGTAGTTTCTATCCTTGGCTTTTCCCTGGTTTCCCCTTTGTCTGCAGCATTTTCACTGGGGCCTGACAAATGTCATGGGTCAGCAACTTTGGCCATTGCAGGCAGGAAGGAGCAAAGCTTAGGAGCAAAGAGATTTTCCCTGGCAGCAGCCTGCCAGAAGCCGTGAGCAGGTCATATCTGGGAAGCGATAATCTGATCTTACAGAGCCCCAGTGGTCAAGCCATCACAGCAAGGGGGAGGTGAGGTAAGGAGGTCTTGAACTAACTAGAGCTAATATATGTCAAAATTAACAGCCTGAATCACACACAGAGATAACTGGGAGGTCACTGGAGATCACACAGCATTGCTATTTCTGGATGCCTTTGGGGTTTGCCGCAGTAACCCAAGCTAGACTGAGCAGAGTCTGATTCACTGTGTGAACATCTGGGTCAGGAGCAGAAGGAAATCCCTTCTGATCAAGCGTTAGCAGTTAAAAAAGCATTGCCGGTTGTGGTGCTTTGTCTGTTCATCACCTGCAGTGGATCCGGTGCTGTTTCTAACCTCTGACCCTGTTTTATGGAAACTAGGCAATGGTCCATGAAATGGTCACCATTTATCCCTTGACTGAGAATAGCTTCTCAGAGGCCCTCAATTCTTTACAAGCCCCAAATGCTCTCCAAGCCAGGAAGGTGGCCTTGCAGGGCCACTCAAACACCAAGGCAGACCTTGAGATGCTTCAGGATGGATTGTCTCTGGACTGCACTGGAGAAGATGACTGGCTTGTTGGGATAATGCAAATTTTGTAGCCACACTGAGTTTTCATGCATGAAGCTCTCCTAGGGTACAATCACTTCTGTCAATAGAGTCTCAGACAGGTTGGAGAGATTGTTGGGAGATGCCCAACAATGCATAGCCTACTATCATATGGATGTTTTCTCTGTCTGACATGGCAGAGGTAAAGGGATGGATCTGGGTCTGGTGTCAGTGATTTTTTTTTTCTTTTCTTTATGTAACGTGTACCATGTTTTGGTCTTTGGTGTATCTAAATCAGGTTTCACCTCAGAATCTTTTTCCCAAATCTAGTTCAATAACACCTAAGAGCTGTTACCATACAAATGGCTGGCATGTGAGCTGTGTCCAATGGTGTCTTTATTAGCCTCTATTCCAGCTTGCTGGAGATGGGAAACTGTCTTGTCCACATCCTTGTCCTCACAGCACTCACAGTTAGCCTTCTCCCCTCCTTGCCTCTTCATCCAAGTGTGTAACATTGCCAGTTTTCTTCTCTGGAAGCTCTGACATATGTCCTGAAAATATCAACTAAAGATCCTGTCTGCAAAGCAAACGTTGTCTGCATCTATACTTCGTGTTGCATGACTCCATCTTCTGGCAACCAGGGGTAAAAAAAGCCAGCTGCTATTTGGGAGTCTCAGGTCAGTCAGGCTTTTCCTGTTACATGGAGCATGTATGTCCCATGGCTGTGCTGGTGACATCCTGAGGACATAAATGGGAGTTCCCCACAGGGCTTGGATGCTTCCAGCAGGAGATGCTCCCATGGTCAGGCCAGCCTGACACAGCCAAACCTCTGTCTGTTACAACTACAGCATACATATTAGTGAGTTTTACCCCAAACCTGCATGGATCTCACCTTTGATGCTTTAAAGAATGATGAGTTCAGCTAGTGGTGAAGGGGTAGCCTAGGCATTGAAGATTCAATTCCATTGTAATGAGGCCATCATGTATTAAAGGTGCTTGCAACATGCTTGGAGTAGGTAGTCTAATTTTGGCATTTAAGCCCCCCTTGCCCCTGTTTCCATCAGTAAAAAGGAGAGACAATCCTCCCCTGCTTCACAGCACTTCACATTGTACCAATAGAAGTCATAAAAATGTGCAGAAGTTCTCTTTTTATCCTCTGAAATAAAAAGGTTTTTTTTTTTTTTTTGGACAAGAACATCCTATGAGGCTTTAAAATACAAGTAATAGAAACAAATATTGATAATCATGAAACCAGAGAAGCTATAGAGAAGTCATAACTTATGCAGAAATGCACTGCAATGATGTGAAAGTCTCCTAGAAATGGAAAAATTCCTCCTTCACAGTGATGACTCTTGCCCTTTAAAAAACAGCCAGATGAGACTCTTTCTACCCACAGGGCTCTCCTGCAGAGACAGCTACATTAGCCTTTGCTGACAAGCACTTCTCTTTGGTTGTAAAATCAGCTTAGTGAGTGCAAAATTCTTCCAGACTTTAAAATGGTTACTATCAAATGGAGATACACACCATGCGAAACAAAACAACCTTGTGCCTTACAATTACTTGTGTGTTGTGAGCACCGCTCTGAGATCACTGGATGGGCTGATACAGGATGGTATCTGGGCATCTGTCTGTTTTGGCTAATACTACAGAATAGATGTGAATGCAGGAAAGGACACTGGGATTTTTGCTGTATTTTTCTCTCTGGGCATTTTTCTGTGCTTATCACCACATTGTCTGTGCAATGAGCAACACAGCAGAGGAGCAGTAATATATGCTTGGATTATTTGTCTGTTGCTATTAGAGCAATGCTTCAAAATTGCAGATAAAGCCAGCATGCTCCCTGTGTGCAGGCACGCGTGCACATGAGTGCAGGCTTCCTTCCTGTCATCCTATTTCCCCCTATTAATTTCACATCCTTCTTGCTTATACGTCTGAGCCATCCTTTATATGCAAGGATCTCTTCCTGTGCAAAGGGAGTTCTTCTGGGCTTGTGCAAAAAGAGGCTCCACCAGTCTCCTCCTGTCCTGTTGCAGCACTGAGCCTTTGAAACTGGGTCACACAAGCTCTGCCACCTTGGCAGAGTCACGCTTTTATACCACCTAAGGCCATTTCAAAGATATCATAAACCCATGGACTGAATTTAAACCATGTGGCAGATATAATTTTGATGCAGTCAGTAATTCCATAATATTCCTGTTGCTGACCAGAAGTGTCCAGGACTAGGATCTTTGCATAAAATGCAAGTCAGGTTCCAAATCTACTCCACTCTTGTTAGAAATCTGTCATGTCCAGGAGACTAGAACTCAAAAAAGTACAGTTATCAGATGCATCACCGAAAAGATAAAAAATGCTTAGGACAGGATAGAATATGGAAAAAAAAAAAAGCATTAAAAATGTTTGAAATTACCTTGTGGGTAATTGGCTAATTTTGCAGTGTAAACACAATACATTCTTATATTGTCTTTCCTTTAAGGATCGACTGCCAATCCATGACATTTAGTGCAAAACTCCTACTGAGCTCAAAGATGCAAACCTAGCCTTCAAACCTGTCTTATCACCATATTTGGTGGCACTGGAATTGCCTGATTCAAACTGTTAAAACCTTAAAGTAAAATATTAACTTGAATGTGAGAAAGGAACAATCTTCTGCTGCAAAACCAATGGGAAACAACTTCGCTGCAAGCACAGATGCAAATCAACAGAATTTATTTTCCTAATAGCTTCCAAATTAAATTGTTCTTATTATTTGCATTATTCTAGGATGTTGAGTTCATAGTTGTCTTTGTAGAGATGCAAAGTTAACTGGCAAATCAGGTAAAGAAAACTGAATTTCTAAGAGGCTTGTGTGTACTCAGTACTACCAGGGGAATCAGAGATTCAAATACCTTTGACATCATCAAGTCCAACTATACCTGTCCACTACTAAACCATATCCCTGAGCACTTCATCTATGTGTCTTTTAAATACCTCCAGGGATGGTGACTCAGTCACCTCCCTGGGCAGTTGTTCCAGTGCCCAATAACCCTTTCAGTGAAGAAATTTTTCCTGATGTCTAATCTGAACCTCCCCTGACGCAGCTCGAGGCCACTCTTTTTTATCCTATGACCTATCACTTGGGAGAAGAGTCCAACAGCCAGCCTGCTACGACCTCCCTTCAGGCAGTTGTAGACAGTGATAAGGTCTCCCCTCAGCCTCCTCTTCTCCAGGCTAAACAACCCCAGTTCCCTCAGCTGCTCCTCATAAGACTTGTTCTCCAGCCCCTTCACCAGCTTCATCACTCTTCTCTGGACACGTTCCAGGACCTCAATGTCTTTCTTGTATTGAGGGGCCCAAAACTGAACACAGTATTTGAGGTGTGGCCTCTCCAATGCCGAGTACAGGGGCAGAATCACTTTCCTGGTCCTGCTGACCATGCTGTTTCTGGTACAGGCCAAGATGTTATTGGCCTTCTTGGCCACCTGGGCACACTGCTGGCTCATATTCATCCGCTGTCGCCCAACACCCCCAGGTCTTTCTCTGCCAGGCAGCTTTCCAGCCACTCTTCCCAAGCCTGTAGCACTGCACAGAGTTTTTGTGTCCCAAGTGCAGGACTCAGCACTTGGTCTTGTTGAACCTCATACTGCTGGTCTCAGCCCATCGATCCAGCCCATTCAGATCCCTCTGTAGGGCCTTCCTACCTCAAGCACATTGACACTTCCTCCCAGCTTAGTGTCATCCGCAAATTTAATGAGGGTACACTCAATCCCTTCATTGATAAAGATATTGAAGAGAACTGGACCCAGCACTGATCCCTGGGGACACCACTGGTGACCAGCCTCCGACTTGATTTAACTCCATTTACTAAATGATTTAAACCCAGGCAACTCTTTGGGCCTGACCATCCAGCCAATTTTTTATCCAGCAGAGGGTGTGTCTGCCCAGGCCAATGGAAGCCAGTTTCTCAAGCAGAATGCTGTGAGAGATGGTGTCAAATTCTTTACTAAAGTCCAGGTACACTCATCCATCAAGTGGGTCAGCTTGTCATAGAAGATCAGGTTAGTTTGGTATGACCTGCCTTTCATAAACCCATGCTGACTGGGCCTGATCACCTGGTGTGCGCTGTGTGATAGCACTCAAGATGACCTGCTCCACGACCTTCCCTTGCACCGAGGTCAGACTGACAGGACTGTAGGTTTCCTGGATTCTCCCTCTGGCCCTTCTTGCAAATGAACATAACACTTGCCAGCCTCCAGTCAAGTGGGACTTTCTCAGTCAGCCAGGACTGCTGGTAGATGATGGAAAGGGGTTTGGTGAGCACCTTCGCCAGCTCCCTTCATGCCCTTGGGGGGATCCCATCCGGAACCGTAGACTTAGGAATGTCTAATTGGCCAAGCAGATCTCTAACCATTTCCTGTTGGATCATGGGAGCTTTGTTCTGCTCTCCCTCCCTGTGTTCTGGCTTAGGAGGCTGAGTACCCAGAGAACATCTTACCTTACCATTAAAGGCTGAAGCAAAGAAGGCATTAAATACCTCAACTTTATCCTCATCCTTTGTCACTATTGTCCCCTCTGCATCCTTTGCCCTCCTTTTGTTGTTAATATATTTGCAGAAACATTTTTATTATCTCTCACAGAATTGGCCAATTTAAGTTCTAGTTGGGCTTTAGCCCTTCTGATTTTCTCTCTACACGATCTCACTTCATCCTTGTAGTTCTCCTGAGATCCCTGCCGCTTCTTCCAAAGCTCGTATACTTTCTTCTTTTTTCCAAAAGCTCTCTGCTCAGTCAAGTTGGTTTTCTTCCCCACCAACTCATCTTTCAGCACACAGGGATGGAACTGATCTGGTCTCCTACACAACAGAACTTAATTGTCTGGTACAGTTCATTAGGAAAGAGGTCCATGAACTCTTGCTGAAACTAAACCAAGTATCTTGTTAGGTATATTTATTAAAATTCATTTCATGGCGCTTCGCTTAGAGGGAAAATGGTTTTCTGCCTCTTATATACCCAAGGGAAGGACTTCCAATATCTTGTTTAATGCAGGTATAATTCCATTATTTTGACACCAAACAAGAAAATAAATCCAAAATAAATATAGGTGTGAGAATTCAGACCTGTTTTCTGTCTGAATCATGGAGGCACAATCTTTACCCAGGTAAGCGAATGGCAGCACAGCCTCTGACTTCATTTGGGCCAGGATTTTAGCCAGGATATTTTGTCCTCCAAGCTTACATGTGAGAAAGTTTAAAATAACCCACTGAGAAAGAAAAACACCGTGGATAATGCAGCCAGGGCACATTACTCAAATGGACTTTACAGCTGTACACTACAGACAGCTCATAAGCCAAAGCTCCTGTCTCCAAAACACAGCACAGTTGCTTAGACGGTGAGGTCCTCGGGACTGAAAGCAATTTGTGGTGTGCTTTTTCAACACCCAGTGCAGCTGGCCCCAGTTCCAAGGGAAATGGGCTGCAGGTTCTCCTGCAATGCCTCCAAATAGTAAACATAATTGTGGTATACGGGAAGGGGATATGAAAGAGAAGGTTAAAGAGGATATAAACTAGGATTTAGGAAGAGTTTTTGCAATGTATATGCAGTGATGAGCAGCATCTAAATGAAATGAATGATAGGGCTGACACGCCCCTAGAAAGCATTACAGGAACACTGGCAGCTCACGCAACTGGGGGGCCCGTGGGCTCAGGATAAAATGCTGTAGGTGCCGCAGGCTGGTAGTACAAGCAAGCCTAGAGCTGCCTTCCTGGCCTGACTGGCAGCTTTGCTAATGAAGCTATCAGAGATGGGATTCAGAAGTAATCTTTCTTGTCCCTAGGTCAGTAGACACTGGGAAAAATGGGAAATAACCCCTCTCAGAGCATGCAAGATTAAGTTTGCAGAAGGGAGCACTGAGGAAGACAATGGCTTTTTTAAAAGTAATCAACAGGAACAGAGAAGAAAGCGTTCATTCAACCACCAGCATTGAGATGCTGGTCCTGCACGACTGTGTGGCGTATCACTTCTTGGCTTACATCATCCTGTTGAGGATGAAGGGAGCAGAGGGGCTCAGTTTGCAGCCCAAGGCTCCTCCGAGCACATGTTCCACCAGCTGGGGGACAGCTAGCTCCTGGCAGTTTGCTGGGACTATGGTGCTGGACACTTTGGGTGTCTTGGTACAAGCCATCTGAGGTCTGTCTAGAATTGGTCACTCCAGCTTGCCATTAGCCAAGCTAGAGCCAGGCTTGCCCCAAGATGACACAGGAATCTGCACTGTGTTCAGCAGTAGTGAGTTATCCATCTTTTTCCTTTTTCCATGGTATCCTAGTCCCATATGAGCCAAAATGCTGAAGATATGGCTGCACAGGACATGGAGCAAAGCACTGATGTGCTGCTGGTGCCACCAGACAGCCTGACCTCTCCTGCGTGAACTAGCAGGCCTAAGATGCTGGTAGGGGCTGGCATCCAGGGAAAAGGTCCCTGACAAGTTTATAGACCCTGGTTTGGGAGACTAACATCCTTCTTTTATTAATAGACTATTACAGATGGGGATCCAAATGATTCCAGTTAATGGAGGTAATGAGACCTTAAACTTGTGAAAGTCTCTTTTACCCTGGTATCCCAGCCCGCTCAGCAGCCTAGCATTAACAATGTGGCTAGTGATGGTCAGCTACAGGCTCCAAGACTTCACCCTGAACAGTTTGCCCCTTTGCTAGGAAAAGAGATAGTTGTAAAAGAATATATCCCTCATGTCCCCTCATGGATACCTGCCCCCTCCCCCCAATCTTAAGATAAATATCAGCTGTTCTGGTGCTGGAGGTTCCCAAGCCTCTTGGCCACTCTGTGTCCATCTTGATCAGACTCCAACAACCTCTGGCTGAAGTCTGTTTTTATTTTATATCTTGTTAAATTTTAAGCCTTTTTTTGTTCAAGAGCAACAAATAAATCTGATAATTGCCTCAGACAGCAATTACTTTGGGGATATTTTTTATTTGATTTTGGTTGGTTTGCACCTAAATTGCTATGAATAGTAAAACACCAGTTCAATTTCTCAGCTTTAACAGACACAACCAGCTACTGCATTTACTTCACAGTTTCAGCTACAAATAAAACTAATCAAAGCATGTAAAGAAACCATGGTGCCAGAACAGTTCAGACGAGGGTCACTAATAATCTAAAACTGTGGTCAGAATGTCTGGATTTTAAAGTCTGAAAGAGCCATGGGCGGGAGAGGCTATTTTCTTTCTATACTTAAACTCATACGTAGAAATGTTCCCAGCTTAATTTCTGCAACTGTTGTGACTTAGACTGTCCACAGTTTCTAGAAGAAAACTAACAAAGCCTCAGATGACTATTTGGGAAGCAGGGCGATTATCATTCCAATCTGATCCAAGATCTAAATGAATTTCTAATTTATCATATCAAGGTTTTCTGATGAGTAGTCATGAGGGAGATTCCAAAGGTCAGGAGAAATGAAATGCAGATTTAAATTCAAATTAATCAGAGGCAGACTCTAGACTGGCTTACACTTACATGAGTAAACATGCACTGTGGGCTGTATATCACTCCAAAACATGAAATATAATCCAGAACTGAATTTCAAAGCAGTAAACAAAATGTAAACCATAGAAAAAAAGCTGTGATTGTAGGTGAAAATGAGAGTGACTATTGAGGAGCAATGGGACAGGGAAAACAGGTGGACATGAACTCCCAGTGTACTCAGTCAATCCATATCCCACACTAGGGCAATCTGAAATCTGCTCTAATTGATGCCACCATTACTCCAAGACAGTTTTCCTTGATCTGACTCCTGACTTGCTCCTTTTCTGGGATTTGCCCATCTTGCAGGGTAGACAGCGATCCCTAAGGACCTGTTGCCACAGCTTTAGGGACAGCTGTGCCGTGGCACAGAGACTGACCAGGTATGAGACTTAGGGATTTTCATATATAAGAACTCTAGAAAGTTTGGAAAGTTTTAGTCAAAAGTTTGTCAGGCATATAGAAGCACTGATATATGTGTTTGCTTATTTAATCCATATGTTTGCCCATTAAATAATTCAGAAGATGTTATATTAAACAGACTTCAGAGAAAAGTGATGGAAGTGCTTTTGCTGAAGCAAGAGTTTGTATAATGAGACATTCCATAAAAGAAGCTGGACTTTTAAAGTCGGAATGGATTAAGGGCATGAATTCATGTGTCCCATGAGAACTTATTACTTATAAACTTGAAGGACATTCAGAGACCTCCAGAAAGAAGCAGCGCTCACACTTGATTTTAATATCATTGCAGTTGTAAATAAATTGTTTTTATAGTTGCTTCTATAACAAAAATAGTGACCAAGGATTTTATCCAATCGCCCAATTAGCAGTATGGGTTTTTTGTAAAAAATGAGGAATTTATTACGGATTATTTTATGCACTACTGAAGACAAAAGTAAATTGTAGCTATAAAAATAGTGCCTTTCTTTTGAGACTACAAAAGAAGAGAATTTAAATTATACCGAATAAATCACTTTGAAAAAAGCCCAATGTATTTCTCCCTATCTGTGTCATTGTTATAACATAATCAGCTTGGACACTGATAACAACCTCATCAGGTTCATGGCTGATTTCATGTTCTCATACAGTAATAATCGTATTATGATCATTCTAACCACAGGGTTGCCAAGGCTGCAGGAAAATGATAATTTGTCTTAAAGTGATACCTTCAGTAGTGTGTAAAAGAAAGAAACCCAAACTGGAATCTTTTCCATTAGTCCCTAGTTGCCGGTGAGGATCTTGTTCCCCAAACCTGTCTGTGGGCGTTGCTGGGGTGGTGAGGATGAGGACAGTGATGAGGGAGACAGTGATGCAGAGGTGTGTCTCAATACTTCAAAAGCTTAACCCTTCTGCTTATCCCAGGGGTGCACCGCATGGTGGCCTGTCCTTGAGAAGTTTTTTTTCAAAGCCTGTTTTGCAAAGTGAGCTTCAGTGTGCCTCTTCACCTGATGACTTGAGTAACACATACCCTCTCCCCTCATCCTGCTCCATTTCCCTTTCCTCCCTCATTTTCACAGAGAATTCAGCTTTCCTTTGGCCATCCCAGTTCCAGGGAAGTCCTGGATTAAGCATAGTCAGCAACTTAAAAAGAGGAGTCCTGCTCTTAGCTCCCACTATACAAACACAAAAAGGGGCTTCATAAATGGTATATAAATGGTCACTCTACTTTCACTCCTCTCTGATTTTTCAGCAGCAGAAATAATGTCTCCCCTAGTTTTCTAGAATAAATTTATTTTTAAAGTGCTTTAGAGCAGTTTAACATGATTCCTGCATTGGACACGAGCTACCCGTTACAGGTGTGTGCAAAATGTGATAGCACAGAATATTTCAGTTGGAAGGGACCTACAACAGTCATCCAGTGCATCTAGGCTGTCCCTATATGATGGACTGATTTTGCCCAGCTCAGGGGCAGCAGGCTCTTAAAAAAAAGCCCTCAATCATGCTTGCTGCTGGTGAGACATCCCCCCTAAATTCTTCAGCAAGGTTTGACCACTCATATGTGGAAGGTGAAAGATGATGACCGATCTGAGCCTTGGACCTTATTTGATGACTTGTGCTGATGACGACACATGTGGACAGGCAACAGCTTTCATTATTTGTTCGGTTTTTTCTGCAGTAACTGCTACATATTAGGTTCATACCCAAAGTTACGCATGATTGTAAGATGGTCTGAGAAGGGGAAATGTTAAGCTCTTGGGCATCGAGTTGCCTTCTCATCGTAACTCTAGTATTAAATACTGATGTAATCAGTTAACACAGTGTTTCTCATTAAAAAAAAATCTGATCTCATTTATCAACTGCAAACTAATCTCACTTTTTCTCATCTATGTATTTAAGATTTATTTAAGGCTGATCATGCTGTGAGTGAAAGCAAGTCCTATTCTTACTTAGCCAAAGGACTTGCAGTGCACTTAAGCCTAAGTTGTATTTCTTGCTGTATCAAGCCTTTTGCATTTCAGTTGACAAATGCAAATACGTGAAGGTTACAGTTCTCAGATTTTTAAACTTCCAGTTGTTTATTGTCTTTTGTTTGTTTGTTTGTGGTTGTTTTTAAAAAGTAAAACTATTAGTCTAATACTAAAAGCACTTTAATGATACAGCCAAAAAATGTTTCCTTACATTGTGATCTCTTTGGCTGACTGCGATAGATACAGATCTGCCATTTCTTTGTTTACATAGAAGAATCTCAGTGGACAAGGACAATTTCCCTAAGATTAAAACAATAGACTTTTGGAGTCTTTTAGCACCGTCACAGTAAAGAGCAGAAGCAGTGAGTTTGTGAAGTTATTAAAAGGTGTAAGCTCAGTACTTCTAAAGGCTTAACTCTTCTATTTATCCCAGGGTTAGCAAGGGAAGTGGCAGTTCAGCACAAAACATTTTTCCTCCGTCAGTGCACTCCACTCCTGTCTCAGAGCACACTTCCAAGCCCATTCCTGTGACTAAGTAATTCACGTCTCTCTGTATCTACTAAATCACGGTCAGGGATGAAGCTGATAATTGGGTTCTCTTTGTGCTGTTGAGAAAGATGACCAAGGACACTCACCCAATTGGCACCAACTATTTAGCAGCTGTCAGGCAGTAATGCCTCCCAATAACTGCCTATCCCACAGCCCTGGTTTGAACTAGTATCCCAGAGACAAAGGGCTCATATCTCATTGCTGCCGGTTCCTCGAGCCACCCCATTCCCTCACAGCAGATGTCTATTGTATTAGCATCAAATGGTTTTAAGCTGAAAGAGAGGAGGTTCAGGTTAGATATTAGGAGGAAAGTTTTTCCTGTGAGGGTGGTGAAGCACTGGAAGAGATTGCTTAGAGAAATCATGGATGCCCCATCCCTGGAGATGTTCAAAGCCAGGTTGGATGAGGCTTTGAGCATCCTGATCTAGTGGAAGATGTCCTGGCAGGGGAATTGGAACTGGATGATCTTTAAGGTCTCTTCCAACCCAAACCATTCTATGATTCTATTTGTCTAAAAACCTGCACTGGAAGAAGTTTGTGAAGGCGCATCTGTCCAGCACCTAAATGCACTGCCCTGCACAAAAAATGTACTGGGGCAGGCTGTTGGATGACAGGAACATACTACAGGCCCTCTCCTCTGCTTGGGCTCCTATGATCCTGCATCCATTTGCATCCCAGTGCCCAATGTACTTACAAATGGGAAGGGGCTTCATGTCTTTGTTATATTCTTATTAAGACCACTATGTGTGGCCTTTTAAAACAGCAAGGGTGCCAAATTATAGACAGGTATAAAGTCCATTCAAATTAGCAGAGCACCTCCCACTTACCCCAAGAAAGGATTCAGCTCAGACAGTGGAACTAAAATGACTAGGTTTGCCTGGCTAACATATCTGATAAGTACAAGGAGTACAAAATAATCTGCCTCTAAGAAGATGCCTGAAAATATCAGCAGTCAAACACACTTTGGTTTTGGCTTCAATTTATCAAAAGTCTGATCCAGCTGGTGTTCAGCAGCAAGCACTAGCCAGGCAGTATTTACAAGCCCCGAAACAGCCAGCTCCTGGGATAGAAATGGCAATAAACTATTACTTGAAGAAAACACATGTAAAAATAGCCCTTGCAGCTTCCTCTCTCCCTTCCCCCAGTTTTCAAATGCTCAATGCTAAGCTCTGCCTATGGAAACTAACAGCTCCTGGGATTCTGCTTGCAGCGGGGCTGGTGCTTGATGGCAGGCAGGGTCCCCTCCCAGGCCACGGTGGCTTTTCCAGTCTGTGGGGTCAGGTAAATGAAGAACAAAAGCACAGGAAGGGGAAGGGGTGGCAGCATGACCTGTGTCTCCCACGACCCATCTTGCCTTTGCACTGGCCTCCAGCAGTAAGAAAAGACCTTTGCTCAGAGGTTAAAGCTAAGGAAATGCCACTGATGTCAGTGATGAAGTGGAAGTGAAAGTGAAAAGAAGAGTTGGCATGTCTCTCAAAGCTTCTCCATACTACTAACATTATTATTATTATTATTATTATTACTACTACTAGTACTAGTACTACTACTATTAAAATGTGTATGGCAGTTGCTTCTGTGGTTCCCAGTTGCAGACTCCAGCCCATGCAGGGTAACAGAAAGGTTTCATCCTCTGATCAGCAATTCTCTCAAGGACACCAGACTTGCATCTAGAAGATACTTACGCTTGATTATCTGCACAACAGCAGCGACAGCAATCTGTTGCAGTAAACTGCAAGATGTCGATGTGCTCAGCCAATGAGGGGTAGGAAGGGGATGTGCAGCTCTTGTGCTGTCACAGATATCACACAGACATGGTCCTGGGAGTGGCTGGCAGCATAAAGGCTCGAGGGCATAAACAAACACCAAGTGCCTGAATCACAGAACTATAGACTACTAGAATGATTTGAGTTGGAAGGACCTTAAAGATCATCAGGTTCCAACTTCCCTGCCATGGGCAGGGACACCTTCCACTAGATCAGGTTACTCAAAGCCTCATCCAAGCTGGCCTTGAACACCTCCAGGGATGGGGCAGCCACACCTTCTCTGGACCAGGGTCTATCCTCTGTTCAGAAGGATCCGGAGAGGCTCTGATGACTGCTCTCTGGCACTGGTTCTAGGGGTTATTTTCCTGACTCCCTGTGATGGAGTTATACCTAATGTAGATCGCTGCCCTAAAGTGCCTGCTGCGGTAACTTTCCCCTCTCTATTTTTTCTCCTCTCTCTCTTTCCATTGCTTACACAGGGTTTGCAGGGAAATGTTCCTCCCAGTTCAGGTAGTATGAGAACTCCCTTTTCCACAGCCTCGCTCCTTCACTGTCCTCTGGGGGTCCCTCAAATGCAAACAAAGCAGAAGTGCCATGAACAGCAGTAACTACTGTTTTTCTTGACACACAGAAATTCATGGCTTGGGATGGTTTCTGTAATCAAATATTCAAAGCTAGACTTGTTAAAATAAGCACTGTCAAGATAAAGCTTTGGAAGCTTTATGAACAGCCGGAGTCCTGCCTTTTGCTAGTTGTAATGCATGCTACTACCTTGTAGGCACCATATCATTTGCCATCACTCTGCAGCATTTTCTACTTTTGAGCCATTGGTAAAAAGCCAGCCCAGCTCAGTAGCTGACCAGTTACATCAGTCAGCAGAGAGCAGAAGTCTACAGGGCTTGTCAAGAAGCACCAGTAGGGCTGTTCAAGCCACTGCACATTTCAACAAGCAGGTGAGCAGACCAGAGCAACCTCGCTCGAGGGCTGGTCCTCATGGGCAATGCCATTGGTGATCCCAGAAATCAGGCTGACATACAGGACATGGGGTTAAACCACAGGGAGCACATAGGCGTAAACAATTTGCTTTGATTCACTCTGTTCAGCTGGAACTTGTGTTTCCGGAGTTGTCAATTCTGGAAACTTTCTTGAGAATTACATTCACTTCTAATGAAGGCAAACCAGGGAGTACAGCAAATAAGCTCAAATTTGCAAGCAGGACTGATCAATTAAGCCTGATACATCCTGCATGCTATCAAAATCAATGTACATCATGGTTTAAAGTACCTTCTGCAGACTGGAAATCAAGTAGTACCCAAAATGCGAATCCTCAAATTTGCTCTCCAAACAAAGGGAAGAGACTAAAAATAAGATCATAAAGATGGTGATCTTTGCTGCACTGGCCACTTGGTGCTAGAATGGTTCCTGGGTCTGACAGATTATCTCTGCATTGTTAAAACGGATCAGATCCCTAAAGCAATTAATTCCTTGCTTTCAGAGTTTTACTTCTGCAGCAACAAGGATTGCCAGGGACAATAATGTGGGTCAGTGAGAGGGGCAGGGTTTGGAGCAGTAAACAACAGGCCAGAGGAGAATGAGTGTGAACACAACGGCACAGCAACCTGCTAGGAAGCCAGACCTGCGCTGCTGTGACCCACTGAGCTGGGGAGGGAGGGACACAGCAATGCCAAGCAGCATCACGCTGGTGACAGGGGCACTATGCTGGGGAAGGTGCTAATCACCATAGCAATCTTATTACCCCACTGCCACCTGAGCTTCGCCTGGGCTCTGATGGAGAGAGCATGGCATCCTGCCTCCACTTTGTATTCAGATGGCGTCCCCATTGGAAACGGTGTCCCTGGCTGGCAGCGGTGGCAGACGTGGGCAGAATGCAGAGAGGCATCAGGTGACTCTGCTGCCAGGACCTGCTGCAGCCACCCAGGCCAAGGGGGATTTCAGCCAAGCCAGGGGGTGTATTGACTGAGAGGAGTGCTAGTTAGGAGGTCTATAATGATACCACCTTCCCACTCTGTTCAAGTTTGCACATATACATCAAGCGGTCCCCAGCCTCACACCACTCAGTTGGCAAGGTAGTAGAGTTTGCAAGGCGTCCCTTCTCAAGCACCCATCCCAAAACATCACACCCAGTGAGCGTCACAGGTCCAAATTAAGGGACAGGAAACACAGAGTAGAAAAACAGATCTGCAGACTCCAGGGGATATCTGATTTTCACATGCGCAAGAAGAGACAAGCTGGAAGCATTACGCTTATATCTGAATTGCAATTCTGATTTCCCAAAAGACTTTACCTCATTTCTTTCAGTGCAACGATGAGGGCTCTTTGGACAAATGTCAGCCTGGCTTCAGTCCAAAGCATCCTCAGAATTCAGGGGTCTTTGATGCACCAGCACCATGAACAGCTTATCTCCAGCCTTTGCTTTGGACTACATTGTTTTGAATGGCATTCGTTATTAGGAACAGAAAGTGATCCATAGCCTGAAGACCTGTGACAGCAACCAGGAGCTATATGCGATGTCTCTGTGCATTACAATGAGCATGAGGCAAAGACACATTTTCCCTTTTTCCAGTCTGGTTCCAATTTCATTTCATTTCAAATGCCACACAAGGCAAAGGTAAAGGGTCATGTGCCTGACTGCAATAAAATCCCTGCATTTGGTTTATCACCCCACATCTTGTAACACTATTGTAGTTCTTCCTCGGAAAGACTGATGATGTTTTTTGCGTGAGAAAGAAACTTGTGGAGTTTTTATTTTTGTGTAGAATGAAGTAAACCTGGATGTTGTCACTTATGCCACTATTCCTTTAACTTGCACTGCTTGACACCATGAATTATTCAGATATCTCTATGATATATAGAAGTGGTGTCAGCATTTTGGGGCATGACTTTCCTTTCATCTACTATAAAATCCCAGTGGCTTCAGTGAGCTATAAAAGGAGAAATTAGGTCCTCAGCAAGCAGAAAATGCAGTTTACCACCGCACAAAGTATACCAACGGGCCTATCTATTAGTATAAAACTGGTTATTTGTATGTCCCTGGTCCACCAATACAATTAAGAGGTCAGTTATTCATTTGGAAATGAGAAATAAGTGTATAAAGAAGATGGAGATATTGTAACACCACCTGTTTTCTCTACTGCAGAACCACTCAGGTCTCTTCGACTTCATGCTGCTAATAACCAATGGCTTCATCTGCTCGAATAGCTATGTGTCTGTTCTGTAACCACCAGTGCCAAGCTCAGTGGCTGGCCCAAGCACAGAGCTGTGCCAGGGAGAAGGAGGATATATGTGGCATGGAGCAGCAACAGGGGAGCCCAGAAGAGCCTGGGGGGCTACTGCGAACAAGCTACTTGGAGGTGACCTGCTGAGGCTGATCAGGCTACAACCACTCACTATCAAAATGAATGCTCCTTAGGAATACCACTGATATTTCTCCATTCATGTGTTAGTCTTTCTTCTGTTTTTAAATCAACAATGGCAAAGATCATTTGGCTGAAACTGATCCGTTGTCACATATGGAACAGCACTCTGCCTCATCCAAAACATCTGAAAGGGGTTGTTAGGTTTGTAAAGAAAATGCAGAGGTATTGAAGGAAAAAAAAATCAATGTAATATGAATATACTCTTGGCAAAGCCAGTGTCTAAACCACCAGAGGCTTAAATGATGTAGGTCTAAATCCCAGGAGCTTCCTGGGCCTTGTGCAGTAGGTGGATGCTGCACACCCATGAATGACGTAACTAAACCTGGGAGTGGTCGTTTTGTCTTGCAAAACAACCCCCTGCAAGTACCTCCAGGCTGTGGGACTGACTTGTGTCCCCAGATAGACAGAGCCCCCTCCTGTGTGCTCTGCATGTAAATCAGGGCAGAATTTGGCCTCTGGGATGTACCCTGATGTGACAGTAACAGAGGGGTGCAGTTTAGTGGTGCCAAATGAAGCATGCAAACCCTTGCCTTCCATTTCCCCCAGCTATTTGTTGGATCACCTGTGTTTATAAAGGAGTATTGACAAAAGATAAAGATGTATCAAGCTATCTCTGCCCTTCTTCCCATGTTAGATAGGATGGTAAATATTTTTGGAAGAGATGTAAACCTTACTGCTTCTGGGAAGAAGGCAAGTGGTACCAGATGGCAGAGAGAAGAAAACTCACCCTATGGGCAATTTTTTTCACAGTATTCTCATAAGCATCTGGTATTTGCCACTGGCAGAGACAATACAAGGGCCAGTGCTCTGATGCAGTCTGCCTGCTTCCCTATTCCGGCTGCTGTCTGATAGCTTTCCTGTTCACGAGATGTTCAGTTAAATTTTTATTTCTTGACATACACTTGGATTCAGGGTCTCAGTAGCACTTCTCTTTGGGTAGATGATGGCAGTGGAGGTGACAGCTCACCAGCACATGGTCTCAGTTCACAGGCGCGTGGCGATCCTGGTGATTCAAATGTTGTGAGAAGTTTGGGGATTTTTCTTAACACTTGTAAAACATCCCTCTAATATTGTATGCAGCCTTCTGACCACACAATGAAGATGGATTCCCATCATACATTTAACTAGCAGTGAAATTTCTGCTCTAGCTATTACATATGAGTTTGGGAAGTGTCAACCACTTGCAGCTCCCAGCAAGTGCAGCAAGTGCCTATTGTCTCTTAGGATTCTGCTTCCAGAGCAGATCTGCAACTCCCTTGCTCTCCAGTTTGGATGCTACTCTTTCTAACAGTTTTCAGAGGGCACTGTTTATACCTTTTGGAGGATCTGTTTTCTGGCATAGAAAAGAGTTTTCCGGGCACAATCATAGTTATTCTCTGAATATCTGTAAGGCTTTCAAACAAGTTGGTGCATTTTAGAATTTCACTAGCAGTTTCAGGGCACAAAATAAAAAGGCTTTGTGGACACAAGATGAAACCTTCCATTAATACGCAAGGAGGAGAATGAACGAACTGGATGGCCCTGTTATATTGCCAGAAGCCAGCATTATGGAGTGCTGCATAATCTTCGAAGAGACTGCTTTTTCCTCGTAGGTCACTCAAGGGGCAAATGGAGGAATAAAGGTTTTTCACTGGAAGGTTCAGCTGATCTGCAAAAAGAAAGAATGATGCATGACAGTTCTTCAGGTAGCTGCTACTTGGAAAAATGTTCTACCTGAAAATACTGCTTAATCAGGCTAGAAGTGAGGTACCTATCCTTATAGTACAGATTAGGAGCGCTGCACATTTTTTCTTCTGTTATCGTGCAGCTTTGTTGCACAAAACAGAGCTCCTCTGTCGCAATCTGGATGGTGTATTTCAAACCATGAATCAAGGATTAGTCCTTGGTGCTGATTTACAAGGAAATTCCAATGCCACAGAGGATTCATTACCTGTGTAAATGATTCATGGAGTACATGTTTTATGAGATGGGTCCTCAACGCATATAAACTAGGGCACGGCCTTGATGCGCACATAGCAGTGTGCACCTCCTTGCAAAGGCAAAGTCCTGGGAGAGTCCCACTGGGATTCCTCCTTTCCCTCTGCCCACTCTCACACCGGATGAGTGGGCTTTGGGAAAGCCATCCCTCTCGAGGAGGGGGACAGTAGGACAGACCTGAGCTGTGGCAGTGCCTTCTGTAATACTAATGCAGCCCTGTAGAGGGAATGCTTTGGTAAGACTTCAATGAGGCTACAAATTGCTGTGTTGTATCAGGGACCAAATTCACTCTTAGCTTCATCTGCTGAATTCAGGAGGTAACATCACGGATACTCTACCCAATAGATTTTTTTTCCAAAATTCTTGTCATGTTATAATTAGCTTTAATATTTCTTCCCTGACTGAAGAGGGTGGAAGTGTCCGTCTGATTCAGAGCAAGGGATAGGCTTTGATGCTGTCTTACATGGGCATCAAAAGCTTAAGATGACACACATATAAGAAAGTGTTTTTCAGTGGCAGATTGTAGGAGGCACTGTGGCCACATGTATCAAAAGGGAGTCCATAGGGTGTTGTTTACCAGCCTATCCCATGTTTAATCTTAAATTGGCATGGGGAAATCATAAGGCCTTCTGAACAACACCAGGAAAATGGTCTTGTTAACTAAAACTAAAAAGCACAAACCCATCAAAAGTACTCTGATGTTACGTATTATTTCTGTTGATTAAAAATCTGCTTGCAACACTGGGTTTGCTCTTGATCATAAAACTCTGCACTGACCTAGTCTTTTCCCTCCAAGATATCAGAGCACTTTAAAAACCTGCTTCATCCCAGCTCTGAGTTCCACTGTGCCCACAGATAATCTGGGACATAGACACTTTCTTATACCTCCAGGCTTTGCCCCTCTGCTCTAGCACTGCTGCCTTGCCTTTCCAAGCTAAAAGGATTTTCCTCTCCTACAATGCAAAGTCCACCTTGAAGAGAAGACAAAGGAGCAGAACAGGCGACAACACATGGTGCCCAATTGATTTAGCTCTCACTCACCCAACCCTGCTAATCCCAGCCTACTCTCTTGGTTGATAATGGAGGCACCCGGCAGATAAATTTAAGTGCAGCTTCAATGCCACCTCCAGAGCATACAGATCTGGATGCCCAAGCACAGCAGGTCACCACACTTCAACAGCCACCTGGGCACCAGAATGACAGCAAACCCCTTGTGAATGGTGGCAGGGTGGATCTGTACCATTAACTTTCCTGAAAACACAGACATGCTGAAAGCTAGTCTTAATCATCACAGGGACTTCCTCTGTGGATATTAATAATCTCCTTGCTTCCTCTGAGGAGCCCCCCTGTCTGCTGGGCTCAGGCTCTGCAGAAGCATCAATAAAGCTCAAACTTTGCAAGGTTACATCTAGAAAAAACAGCTTTTCCTGGGGAAAAAAAAAAAAAATCAAGCAAATGTCAGGCAGGCCCAGCAACACGCTGCCTGGGCCTGGCAGTGCCACAGCAAGGCTGCACCTGTGTCTGTGGTGCAGCTGCCAGAGGCTTCTCCTCCTCTGTTGACTTCAGCCAGTGATGGACAGTTGGTCTGCAGGATCCTTGAGCTCTGCTCCTCCTTCTCCAAGCCACCGGCCAGGGATCTGCTAGTCAGATCACAGCTTGGGAGGGTCTGGGAGAAGCACTTTCCGCTTCCTGTGGGGAAGGATGTGATTAAAGCTTTGCAAACAAAAGGCTTGGCTTGGAAGATGCCTGGGTGCCTTCTAGATGTGATGCAGCCATGGGCCGTGGCAGCGTGCCCCATTACAGTGGGTGCTACCTTCTGGTGGCCTGACTCACGGTGATGGCCTGGCACAGAAGCAGGAGGTGGGGCACAGCCTGATCACATAGCACACTGGCTATGGCCTGTCTGGGACCTGCCAGAGGGGTCTCAGACCACAGGAGTAGTGATCTCTTGGCATAGACACTTTCTGGTTTCCACATCCAAAGGGCTGATTCTGGAGGGGCTGACTGACCATGGCCAGGACTGTGCCTTTTGGAGATCTACCACCAAGGTGTGTACCCAGGTCAGAGCACAGCTGGTCCTAGGTGGCCCCTGCTCTATCTGCTCATAGCAATCCCCCCTGAAGGGGGCAAGCTGGCCTCTGCTGGTTTCCACAGTGAATTCCTTCCTCCCTAAGGAACTACCCTGGTGTGGGTATGTGCTAGTGAGAGGTGTCCTCTTCACATCTTCACTTCAGTGCAGCGCGTTCCCAGGGCTCCATAACCTGCATATGTCACATGAAATGAACTAGTGTCTGTGTTCTCTCTTAAGCTCCTCTTGCCTTTTTGATACTGAAGGGATAAAAGCTATTTTGGGAGAGGAGAAGAGCCAAGAGTGCCCATGGAGGGGACTAACTTACCCAGAAGCAGGGAAATCCTGCTGTTCTGCTCCCTCAGGGAACAGGCAGTTATCCCAGCTTGCCAAGGGTATCGTCAGAAAACAAGAAGTACAGACTCATGCAGAATAACATCCAAGAAACTGCAGCTTTAGTGACTGAGGGTCAGGAATAGAACACCAAAAGGCAGAAGTTGCAGTCCTGTTCCGATGTTTCTTCCATGCACAGGCCATCTGCTCTGCATCCCACACTCTGGCATCAGATCTGATGTTTCTTTGTAGCTAGAGGGTGTCTTGACCAGCTTTCCAGCGTGGTCAGAAATCTGAGGTTGCACTGAGTCAAATAATTTACTGAGGTTCCTCAAGAACACAAAGCTGGCAATTCCCTGCGGCCTTTTAAGGATACTTTTGTGGAAAAAAGCTGGCAGCACTGTCGCTCTGTCCTGGTGCAGCTTTCATTACTTACAATGTGAAACTGTAGAAAGATATATATAACTATAGAAAGATAGCATAGCCCTAGGAAGAGTAAATCAGGCTAAAAGTCAGGGGATATAATGCAAGGATATACGAAACCTGCCTACAAGTTGCCTGGAAAACCCACTTTATTAATTTTCTGTACCCATTAAGAGGTTTGCCTGATGTGCGGAGAAGTTATGCGTGCTCCTGACAGTAAGCACCACCAGGACCTGGCTAGATTTAACCGAGCAATAAGTGTTATCTGTGTCTCAAGGACAGTTTCCTCGCACAGTTCAGCGCAGAATACACGGGCCCCAGGAGCAGGGAGGCTGGCACCGGCTCCTTCCACCTGCAGGATCCGGCCGAGGCAGGAAGGACCCGGGGACAAAGGCGGCTGCCCCAGGGGCAGCACGGAGCGGTGCAGCAGCGATGCCCCAGCAAACCCCGCTCCGCTCCCAGGCTCCATTCCCGCGCTGGGCGGCAGCGGGACCGGGACCCTCCGGCGCCGCTCCCCCAGGCGCGTTTTCCTGCCAATCCAAACCCCACCCTTCCCTGGTCTGGTGCTCCCTCCAGGAATTTTTCTTTAAATAAAAAACGAAAAAAGGGAAAAGAGAAAAAAAAGGAAAAAGGAAAAAGAGAAAAAAAGGAAAAAGAGAAAAAAAAGGAAAAAGAGAAAAAAGGAAAAAGGGAAAAAGAGAAAAAAGGAAAAAGAAAAGAGGAAAAAGAGAAGGAAAAAGAGAAAAAAGGAAAAAAAGAAAAAAGGAAAAAAGAGCAAAAAGGAAAAAGAGAAAAAAGGAAAAAAGAGAAAAAAGGAAAAAGAGAAAAAAGGAAAAAAAGAAAAAAGGAAAAAGAGAAAAAAGGAAAAAGAAAAGAGAGGAAGAGAGTATGGAAGAGAGAGGGGAAGGGGAGAGAGAGAGAATGGAGAAAAAACCAAAAAATAATAAGAAACCCCAATAAACCAGGCAAAGGGGGGGGTGGCAGAGGCAGGGCGGGGGCAGCGGTGAGCCAGCCCCGGCCGCGGCGGGCAGGGCAGGGCGGGGGGAGCGGCTCGGTCCCTTTGTACCTGCCGTTCGCAGGCGCTGGGCGGCCCCACATTGGCTGCGGCTCCGGTAACCCGAGCCGGGGCGCGGCGCGCCGGGCACGGGCGGCGCTCGACTCGGTTCAGCTCGGTTCGGTTCAGCTCCGCCGCTCGGCTCGGGCAGGGGCAAAGCCGCGCCTCCCGGCCGGCAGGAGGTGGGACCAGCCCCGGCGCTGCCGCCCGCCTCCTCCCTCCGTCTCTGTGTCTCCCTGCCTCCCGAGGGCTGAGCCATTCCGGGAAGGCGCCGCTCCCGCGCCGGGCTCGGCCGCACATCGCCGCGGGGCTGCGGGCGGAGCGGGGGGCGCGGTGCCGGGTGCCCGCGGCGGGGAGGGGGCGGCAGGACCAGGGGACGGAGCGCCCGAGGACGGGGCGCAGCGGCCGCCCGGCGCTTGTTTTTGCCCAGGGTAAGTTGGCCGATCCCCGGCGGAGGCTCCGCTTGGCTCCCGGCTCCCTGC
Source organism: Cuculus canorus (assembly GCF_017976375.1). Taxonomy (NCBI): domain Eukaryota; kingdom Metazoa; phylum Chordata; class Aves; order Cuculiformes; family Cuculidae; genus Cuculus; species Cuculus canorus. The sequence goes on along the minus strand of NC_071405.1, from coordinate 28,017,290 downwards.
CGCCCCCAGCCCCCTTTGGGGGGGGCACCCCTTTTTTTTACGGTTATTTCCCCCAGTCCCCCGCGTTTGGTGGTGGTTTGGTGGTGGTTTTTTTTGGGTTTTTTTTTTTTTTTCCCCATTTTATTATGGGGTCTATGGGGGAGCAGCTCTTTCAGACCAGCGTTGCGATTCTTCCTTGTCTAACGCTCTGCGGAGAACTATAATATTTCTTCCCCGAGATGCTGCAGAGAATTTGAGTTCCAGGAAATCAGGCGAACCAAAATAATTCGAATAACCCGAACCATTTGTTACCACGTGAGTGCAAACGCTGCCTAGGCAGAGATGATGGCAAAAAATTCCCTGGAAGGGTCTAAAGAAGACCTGAGCAAAATTACGGAGGAGGAGATGCTGAGGTGGAGCAAGGAAGAGCTGGTGAAAAGACTCAGGAAAGTGGAGAATGAAAAGATGAACTTAATGGTGGAACACGGCAACTTGATGAAGGACGTGAACCGGCGGCTCCAGCTCCACCTGCACGAGATCCGCGGGCTGAAGGAGGTGAACCAGAAGTTGCAGGACGACAACCAGGAGCTGAGGGAGCTCTGCTGCTTCTTGGACGACGACCGGCAGAAAGGCAAGAAGCTGTCGAGGGAATGGCAGCGCTTCGGGAGGCACACGGCCAGCGTGATGTGGAAGGAGGTGGGCATGTACCAGCAGAAGCTGAAGGACCTGGAGGCGAGGCAGGAGACCCTCCTGCGCGAGAACGTGGAGCTGAAGGAGATGGTGCTCATGCTGGACGAGGAGCGGAGCGGGGCCGGCTCGCGGAGCTCCATCGACAGCCAGAACAGCCTGACCAACCTCAACGGTGGCTCGGCCACCAGGGACGTGGGGGACGGGAGCAGCACCTCCAGCACGGGCAGCGCGGGCAGCCCCGACCACCACCACCACCACCTCCACCATCACAAGGCCGGCGACAGCAAGGCCGGGGCGATGCGGAGGTCTATGGATGACCTGTCCGCACCCCTCCACCACCGGAGCATCCCCAACGGCCTCAATGGTGAGCCTCTCCCCTCCCACCCCACGGCAGCAGGTGCCGCCGGGCTTGCCCTGCGCCGCCTCCCCCGCCAGGTCCCGTCCTCCTTGGCGATGGGATGGATGAGGGATGCCAGAGCATCCCCTGACCATCCTTGGTGACCTCTTCGGAAGGGCAGCCTCGGGGGGAAGCCCTGTTGTGAAGGGGGTGTGTTTGTGCTGCTCCTTGACAGCGTTATCGGTGTCTGGGGCTGAAGGCTGGAGCCTTCTTTATCTGAAGGGTTGGTGTTGTGTTTTGTTTGTTTATTTTGTTTTTGACGAAAACCAGCTCGAGCTTTCAGGGTTAAATAAACCTTGATTTTTATTTTTTTTTTCCATCTCTTCCTCTCATCCCCTGCCCCCCAGATATTTTGATTTACCTTTGTATTGTTTGTTTGCTAGTTTGATGAGATTGATAAAGAGCCTGGATGAGATTTTTGATGCATCTGTTGAAAGTGCAGGTCTTCTCCACAGAGCATCACCTGTTAGCTCCGTGAGCTCTTGGGACAGGCTGGCTCTGGCATGCTCAGCAGTTTTGGAGAGGTGCGACTGCCTCCGGCCCCATTCCCTTGCTCTGCCTCAGAAACAGGAGGTTTTCTTTTATAGAAGAGGTTGCTCTCCAAGGGACGCTGTACTCACAGTTTTGTTTAGCCTAGTCATTAAAGCAAGCTCCACTATGAAATCGTGCCAAGCCTCTTCTAACAGTTTGTATTCAAGCAAAGTTTCTCCTGTTGTCTAATAGTGGTTAGGCGTTAAAATAATAATATAGGCTTAGCTTTAAAATGGAGATTTTTTTTTTTCTCTTTTGAAACAAGCAAGACTTGACTTATAGAAGAAGTAGTTTGGTCAAGAGGATTAAATAGGAATCAAACCAGACACGAATCTAATCAATTCTTGTATATAAGACTCCTTTTAGTATTCTTAAATCTTTTTTCCAACCAGAGAGGACTGTTTTCTGGTTGGGGGGGGTACCCTTTTCCCTCCTCCAAGCACAGAGCCCCAGAGGCTGGCTCTGACTGGTGTCAGCACTGAGTGTGTTTACCAGATCACAGTGCCTTCAGCTCTTAGAGTTTTCGGTGGTCCGGGTGGGACTAGGGAGTGCTGGTCCTTTTTCTTTTTTTTTTTTTTTCTTGTGATTATGGCAAGTGCTTATGCCCTAAGAGATCTGAGGGCACGCAGTACCAATCAACCCAGTTCTCAAGTTCATGAATTTGCCATGTGTGGTCCTGTTGTCACAGCTGTGTGTCTCCACTCACAGCTGGAGATGTTCCAGACACCTCACTCACCCAATAGACAGGGATTGCTGTTTTCAAGGGTGATCTAGTCACCAGATGTTGCATGGTACAGCAAGCATCTTTAAATGTTGTTTTTTTTTCCTCTCTCTCTCTGTCTTCTAGTGCTGTGTAAATCAGAAGTATCTGGTTTGTAAATCTGCAGATAGCTTCTGCTCCTGGTGTGACTTGACTTTTATTTTCTTAAAGCATTGTTTGCTCTGCACAGAGGCCTGGAGAGCACTTGGCAGATAGTGAATGTGCTGTTACTGGTTTGGTACAGAATGGCCTGGCAGTTCCGGTGGTTTGTGAACCTGAGACCACATCCCTTATGGGTATCAGCAGCTGGCTAGAACAAAGCCAGTTGAATTCATTCCTGTTAGCACCAGGGCTCTTGTGGATATGGGACACCACTACAGCCTCCGAGCTGTTCTTTAAGCCTGGTGCGAGGTGCTGTGGGATTCTGTGCATGAGATTCAAGTCATTCCTTCCTGCCTGCAGTAAGTGGCAGGATTATTCTTGCAGAGATCAGTCCTCATTGACACAAATGTGTGCTGGACGGTGCCCTGCAGCATCACTCGGAGGGGACTGAGCTGAGTCTCATGTCCTACCCTGTGCAGGGTAAGTGTAGGAAGGTAGAGCGTCTTCGTGTGTGTGTGTTTCCATACATGCCTCTGCACCGTTTCTCCTGCTCCTGTATAGAACGTATGAGTATGGGTTCAAGTATTTCAGATGTGACCTTAGGTTTTAATGACTTCGGGTTTTGGAATGCCTGTAGAAGATGGTCTCTGTGGGAAGCACTGAAGCTAGCTCTTTGCTGTGAACCTGCCCAGCTTCATTTCTGAGGGTGGGACAGATATGATCAACGCTTTTAAAGCTAATAATCCTTATAAAGATGCAAACAAGCCTGATCTCTCCACTTAGGTAGTGAAGCTGTAAAATGTCTTGAATAGTTGTCATTCTCAGATAGCATCGGTATTCAGCAAGGCCATTTCCCTCACTGCCTTTAGAAGTGCCTCTCAATACATATGCAAATACAAAGCTTATCAGGCCCCTTTTTTGACTGACAGCAAGAAGTCTGGGAAGGAGGCTTGCCTGGGACCAAGCGGCAAATGTGTTCAGCCTGTGACGGTGTGGTGGAGCAGGACAGGCGAACACGAAAACCAAACCCAGAGAGTGAGGTGGGCAGTGGAGCTGTCACGGAGCAGCCCCGGCAGCGAGCATCCTCCTGTGTCTCCTGCTGCCGGCTCTGCCTTCCGTGCAGGAAGCTTAGGTCTCGGCCTTTTTATACTCTTTTCCTGATGACTGGTTGTTTTGTTTTTGGTTTTTTTTTTTTTGTTTTTTTTTTGTTTGTTTGTTCGTTTGTTTGTTTGTTTGTTTTCCCTCTAGGGATAGAACAGAGGGGGGAAGAGGAGAAAGTGTGGCTTTTCATTTTTAGGTTGCAAACTTCAGTCTGGTTTGCAGTGGTCTCATGTCTTTAAAACACTGGGTAACTAACTAGCATGTGTGTAAAGCAGAGACTGTCCAGCCTAATACCACAGTGAACAGCCCTCATATACTTTCTTACAGAGAGTGGAGGCAGATCTGAAAAGAATGCACGGCAGAATTTCTTATCTGTAATAAGGACACAGCAGAAGCCTTGGACAACTGGTGGGGGCAAGGCATGATGGAGCTGCTTATGAGATTACCTCTGCATATGGAAAAACTGGAAAGTCCTGAAATTGGAAGCTGAATGGTGCTGCCACTGCTAGTGGTATCCCTTGGGCTTTGTAGGGCGCACTGCTTTTCTAGGTATCGAGCAGGACTGTTTCACTTATTTAGTGCTTTCCTAAAGGAGTCAGGACTATACTGGCTGTTAAATGCTCTCCAGAAGGTAGCTTTTTAATGAAATCTTAGCAAGTAAAGGTGGATTAAATATTTATTATTTTCTTTTCAGCCGTCCTTTGGAAGTAAATTGGTAAACCAGGGATCGATTTATTTGCCCATGTGACCCATCCCAATGAGAGGTGGTGAACTCTAGATTTGTAAGGTGAATTTGGTTTAAATGATATGAGCTTAAAAGAACCAAAACCATCCCAACCTGTGATCCACCTTCCCTTCACTCTTCTGAAATCTATTTACTTTTATAAACTGGCTTTTTGGAAGCTGGTGTTTAAGTATTCGCTCATGGAAGATAAGGTAATAAGTGTAACTCATAGGGTGAATATGGTTAATATTAGATGACACATGTAATTGTATACTTGGTCTGAAAGTAAGTGGTATGTCCATTCTGTATATGATCTGGGACCTGGTCTGTGGGGACAGGAGCACCTCCAACCTGCATGATGGGAGCTGGCCAGTTGCATCAGTGTTGAGTGATAGGCCACAGTTCTCATAAATCTACCCACAAATCCAGGACAGAAATCAAGGCACAACTGTCCTGTTGTGCTTGTGAGTGCTTTGTCTTTCCTTTGTATGTGAGCAAGAGTCTCTATGTGCCTTCAGGTATCACAGGATACCTCCCTGGACTGAGGTGTGTGGGAACATTGGGAGGAGTGACTGAAAGCTCCCTGAGGCCAGGGCTTCTGCTGGTTTTAGCCTTATCTAGCGCTGAATGGGACAATGTCTATCCCTCTGCAAACCTGGAGGGGTACAGACTCCTACCTAGCTGGTGGTGTGCCTGGGACAAAATCGTGTGCATGCAGGCAAAGCTTTCAGGCTTTGCTATTTTTTCCTCCAGCCACTGAATGTTGTTGCTGGAACTCCTCTTCGTCTTCCACTGAAGCTGTTGGCTTTGGGTTCCCACAATGGGCCGGATGGTTTCCAGTGTCTCATTGACTTTATACTAGCAGGGTAAAATGCTAATGCATTTCTTTATCAATGTGAGAAGCTGGGGTCTTTTTTTTGTTTTAATTATTAAAACCATCAAAGCTTAAAAAGTGGTCAGAAAGGCCCAGAAGAAAGCTGTGGGTACAGCAGGCAGCCTGCGGTAGCAGAGACCTTAAGCTATGGCCCCTTGCTGCTGTCTGCTCCAACAGAAGAAGAATGGTCTCTCAGGGTGAGGGCGTAGGAAGATCTCAGTTCTATTGATTCCCACTTGTACATGTCCACATATTTACCTAGAGGATATGATATATTACAGTTAAAATGGTGGCAAAGAGAAATGGCTTGTTCCCTGTGGGTTAGTATTGATCAAATGTGCAACTACCCTGTACGTATTTCTTCTCTTCTTCACACGGCCTTTAGGCCAAAGTCTTTTGTTTTTATTAGCGTATTTATAATCAATATATATATTATTTACTATGAGGTATTAATGAGGCCTTTGAGATGAGAAGGTGCAGGGACAGAAGCAAAGGGTAAGGTTCATCTCATTTAATTGGAGCTATCTCCAATACAGACGTAAGTGTTTGTGTCCCCTTGGGTTTCCTTTATCAGCCATGTGGAGAAAGGCACTTTGGGGTCTTGATTTATGTCAACTATACCTACTTTAGAGGGAGAAGAGTTGCACGCTAATCATGCTCTTTCTGTCTGCTGATGGGAAGGCAGCCTGGACAGTTAGTTCATATGCAGCCATCTGAAGTCAGATGAGATCGGTCCTGTTCTATGTGTTGTGGTGACTACTGTCCGCTCTTCTAGTCTGTGCTTGCTCTGATGAAAGGGAGGAAACCACCTTTCTCAGCTGTCACCCGCTTGCAGTTGCCACACTGCCTGGGCACAGCAGCCTGACTCAGAGAAAGCCCTGCTGTCTGTGATGGAGACCTGTCAGAGCCCAGGGGCCCCTGCTATGCTTAAGCAGAAGTTCGGCTGCTTGACTAATTAATATCTTTCTTATATCAAGAGCATTTTTCATCCTCTGAACATTGCTTTAACTTTTCTTTTTTTGATAATGCTGTATTTATTTTGGTGCTGTAGGCTGCTATGTACAATTTTCGTGTGATTAAACTAGGAAACCTGTCTGGGCTGGTACACTTGATACAAGACTGCTGTCCGTCTTTTTTGTGAGTCCAAATGGGGTCTGCCTATAGGTTTATCAGTGCTGAGATCTTGAACACTGAGGGTACAGATTGAGTTTTTTGTGGTCAGCAGGCCACTCCTCCAAGAGGCTTCAGTGGAACGCTCCACTTAAAGCATCTGTCTTGCCTGCTCCTGCCTCCCTGCTGGAGTACTGCCTGTGCCAGCCCACTTGGCTCCCAAACTTCAGGGTAGCTGCTGTCCCTGAGAAAAAGGCTTGAGGTACTTAATCTAGGTACTAAAATTGGTTCTTATCTGGAAGTGTATTCTTCATAGTAGCGTGGCTTTTTTTGTTTAGAAATACAACTCTAAATAGTTTCTAAACTCTAAATAGTTTAGAAATACAACTCTAAATAATGTAGAAATACAAACTCTTTCAGTTTTCTATAGAGATACTTTGTTCCCAGATGTCCTGTTGAAGAAAAAAACTTGTATTGTTTTAAAAGGCAATTTTCTATGGGCCTTTGATGGAATTATCCACTTAACACTTGTCAAAAGCAATCAAAATAAGGGGAATAAACTGTGTTGGTTACGTGGAAGTGATTTGGTCCTCTGGAGGCGTTTCATCAAATAAAGCTGAGCATCGAATTAAATGGTGATCTAATTAAGTGTCAGGCATGGGAACCCAAAATGCAGCCTTGGCAGGTGTTACGCTTGATATGTGTGTATGGAGATGAGGGACATGAACAATAACACTAACAGAAACATTGCCTCTGGAAGCTTGAGGGTTAATGCTTTTGTTGGAATAAGTCTGACCACATCCATGCATCCTCATTGATACTGGAAGTCCTCCCTGGCGAGGAGGCCCAAGTCTGTCTTGGCATTGCTACGGCCGTGCTTTCATCTTACGCAGAGATATCGATGGCAGGGTCTGCTGATGTTGTCTCAGACTGGCCCTGAGACATACTTCTGTATTGGGGTACCCCTTTGAAGAGGCTTTGGGAGCAGAAGGGTGGACAATGGCTGATCTCACTGGTGGATAAGATGGGGATGAGGTGCTTAAACATTCAGAAATATCTGGTATACATCATAAGGTATGGAATGAGAGGAATGAAGAACATAAGCCTATTGAAATATACTTAAAACACCTAAATTGTGGAAGGCTTAAGTCCTTTCCACGCTTACAATCAGGCCTTAATGCATCATGCTGCAAAACACACTCGCCTGTAACAGGGAAGGTTTGGAGGCTGCACATCCAGATTTCCTGTGAATTAGCAGTGACTGGCTGGGTTTGTTTCTGCATTCTGTATTTTTAACCTGACTTTTTGTCTGCCAGCCAGAATTCATCCTGCCCTGTCGCCAAATGTCATCATTCCCTTGTGGTTAACTTGCTGCAATTCATGAAACACTTGGCTGCCATAAATAGTTATGTGCAGAGGTTCCTCGGCACGCAGAGCGGGCAGAATTCACAGGCAGTGCTCCTAGGCACTTGCACACTAACATGTCCACCAAGAGGATGTTGACCCACTTCTGCAAATAGATAACTCCTGGCAGAAAAAGTAACACTGTCTCAGATAATCTGTCTTTCCCTTGCCTACTGAATTGTGAAGCAAAAAGCAAGCAAGCTCCATCTTCTGAATTAACAGCGATGTGTGCACAGTACTCCCCATTGAAATGAGTGTGTAAATCAGCTCTTGATCTGAGGAGGGCTTAAAATGGCCACAATTCATTTGTATTTTTTTTTTTTTAATGTATAATGAGTGCTTTTGTTAGTGAATGAGGTGTATGGAGTTCAGGACTCAGCTGCTCTTAGGCAGTAGGAAACATTTATCACCATGGCGATTGAAGGCTGCTGTACAGGTTATTTTGAACACTTCTCTGGTGACTCATATCTGGGCCAGGACTGTGTATGTCAGGTTACACCTGTATGCACAGGGACCAAAGTATGTATACTCTTCTCTCCTTAAACTTCTTCTTGGATTGCCGTTTGCTGCTCTTGGGAAGCTCATTGATTGCACTGACTTTTTTACATCGCTGAGCAATGGTGCCAAATGTTCATTTTGCTCAGGGACTCTTCTGTGAAGGGTCTGTGTGAAAGATTGTCCATTTGAAGTAGATTACAGGTTATTTATTGGTTGGATTTGGGACTGGAGCACTTTGAAGCGCTGTTAAAAGTGCTGTCAGTATTGTGGCTGTGTTTCTTGGCTTAGCAAGTGGTTGTAGATCCTCCATTTCCAGGCAACTTTTGGTGAGGTTGAGGTGATCCTAGATCTGATATGAATTATCTTGTTGTCTGTATAGGCATCTCCTACAGTCTTGTAGGACAGGATGTCTCCTGATTGCCTGGAGTGCCTGTGGTGGGAAAGGGCTGTGCTGTCTATAGCAGAGGGAGCTCCAGCAATGAGTGCTGGGCTTATGGCATCAGGGCTTTGGCCAGCTGTAAGCTGCAGTCGCAGGGGTAACACATTAGTTGTCTTGTGCGCTTGCATCAACCCTGGCTTGCTGGCAGAATTAGTTCAATGAAAGCTGGAGTGTTCTGAAAAGCCCTTCAAATGTTGCTCCGTCCCCCATTCCATGCAGTGATGCTCAAGACTGCATACTGCTGCCTTTCCTCTCATTTAATCCCAAACTCCTCTGCTGCTGGGTTTCATCGATGTTGTGGAGGGTCAGCAGAATGTGAATATTTATGGGAGATGGAGAATGTAGTGTATGAATTAAACAGATGGAGGAAAGCCTAGGCCGGGATGCAAGAGAAGGTACTTTGCTGCTCTTTCAAACCATCTCCATGGCAGTAGGGTGCTCCAGGGCTGCCTATGCCTGGGGGTTTGGCAGCTGCATCTGACCTGTCCCTGCCTTCCTGGGACAACACATGGCATGGTGAGGAGAGCTGTGGAGTGGGTGCTGCTCTATCATCTTGCTGCAGAAAACCAATGGAGAGGAATGGAGCAGGCAAAAGGACCACTCAAAATAGAGCCGTAAAACCAAACTGTTATTTCAGAAAAAAAAAAAAAAAAAGTAAGCCTTACTGCATTTCCAGTCCCCAAAGTGTAATATTTCTATGGAAACCAATGCAGCAGAAGGCTTGCTGTCAATCTCTAACGTAGTGGGTTGACTAGATTTAAAAAATGTTTGTCCTTCCCTACATCTTCCATCCTGGATCATCTGGAGGTAGGTTGCTGTATATCACAGCTGCAAGGTTAAAACTTGCATTCCTGGTTTCTGACTCTCTGTTAAGTGCTAAGCAGTCTCTGGAGGGTTGGCATCCATCTTTCATGTGCAGTTTTTTACTTGCTAAGGTACATTTCATTCACTCTTTGACACTTATTGGTAACACCCTCTTCCTACAAATGACACTCCTGTGTGCTCCTTTAAGGATGGCTGTTTAAGGTACCTTTAAGGGTGGTACACCTTGGTGCCTGGAGGAGTTACATCAGGGACACTGTTTGACTTGAACAGACTTAAGACTTAGACTCTGTACACTTGCTTTAATCTTATATTCAGAGGAGATCCATAATGTCTTTAATCTCCAACAATGGACATAATCTGGCCTATTTAGTCCTTGATTTTTGTGTAGCCGGAGGACTACTTCTGATTATATATATGTGCAGCTATTTGCCATTGTCATGTTGATGTTGTCACTCATTTCCCCCTATTTTCATTTTTAGTAGCATCTACTAGAAATGGCTCCAGGCCAGCCTCTATAGAAGTCCACTGTTTTATACCAGAGTAGCATTGTCAGATGCTAGCAGAGTATCAGTAATAAAATTTTGGTTGGTGCTGAATCTTTTTCAGCTCCTAAGAGAGGTGTTAAGAAAATCTTATTTTTATGTACAATATTAAAGCACTTTTGTGATGTACAGTATTCTTTTGTCTTCCTGGTTTCCTTTTCTTATTTCCTTTACCGGGGTTTGCAGTCTCATATTTATATATTTCACAGCAGCTGAATATAACTTTGATCTATGCTTTGGATCTGCAGAGCTTTTAATCCCTTTCCACTGAGTTAAAAGCTTGTTTGCTGCTGAATGTGATACATAGATATAGGTTACATGATCTTCACCAGTAGCTCATACATTGCACAAAGATGGCATATTGTGAAAAACTCCAATAAAATGTCCCCTTGTTAGTTTGTGTGACTGTAACTTAAAACCAGCATGGGAGTAAGTCAGTTCTTCACTCCTGTGCAGACTGCTGATATACCTGTCCTTTGCTGTTAACATACCTATGTACGCGCTTTATTTCATTTATGAATTCATTTCTTTGTGGTGTTTATGTTTTAGGCTACAAACCAGTTAAGTATTTCAGCCAGTGCAGCAGGCTTTCTGTCTTCCATCTGATAACATTTGTGGTGTTTTCCCTTTTCATTCTCTTCACTGCTTGTTACATCTCTTAAAAGGTGGGGATTGCTTTTTAAAGCCCGAACATTTATTTTGCTTTGGTGTCTTGAAAGATGATAATGTATGCCTTGTTTGTGGAGGTATCTTCTGGAGTGGCTGCAGGTTCCACCTCAGGAAAAATAATGATTTCTGGAGCTTTCAGTCCTCTAGGGCACACGGAAGTAACTGCATGTGTGTGATTGCATTCAGCTGTCTTCTGGAAGTTGCTCTTACTGAGTTTTTGGTGTAGCTGTTTGCTTTCTGGATTATGGGCAGCTTATTTGGAAGTCTCCCATGCTTGTCTCCTGTAACAAAATGCAGTCCTCTTTTTACGAGTTCAGTTAGGACTGTATTATTTAAGGTGTAAGCTTTAAAATAACAAAGGGATGGATAGTTTTGCAACTCACAGCATTTAATTGGGACTCAGATTTGATGTGTTTTCTCATTGTAACGTGGCCTTCTGATGTAGTCTTAGGTAAATGACATGATTTGTGGTTGTCTTTTTATAAAACCAGGATAATATATTTCCTTTACCTTCTCCAAGTTACTTGTGGTTTGTTGGGTCGTTTGTAACATGCTTGTACAATGCAACAGAATTAGACCCTTACCTCAGGTGGGGCCTCTTAATCATTGCTATGATACCAGTGATAACAAACAACGCAGGTTTTCAGTTATAATCAGCTAGCAAGGAAGGAGCAGCTTTTATAGTAACTAGAACTCTAGACGCTTCTAATTCCCAATTTTGGAGTTGCTTCAAATCCTGTTTCAGTTTTACTGGGATAAAAGCACTTTATGTGTTGGGGTGGTTCTTTCTGTATTGTATATATTCTTGGGACTGTAGGATGATGAAGTATGGACAGTCTCCAGCCAACTGTCAATAATAGAAATATGTTATTTCTAATAATTCTCCTAAATGAATTCTCCCAAAATGTAATAATTCTCTCAAATGAGGAGATGGGCAAAATAAGACAAAGAGCAGTGTTTCTCTCTGCAGCTGGAGACAAGTGCAGAAAGATGCTACTGACGTCACAGCAACAGGTTATCTCGGAGACTGAGGACAACATCTGTTGTTATTTCATCTCATCCCATCTGCATTGCCCAGTTGAGTATCATATCATATGTGTTTGTTAAAATGCTGTTTATCTGGCAGCCTTGTGGAGTTCCAGCTGAGGTGAACCACAACTGTGAAGCAGACGGCTTCTTGTCACGTTGCTCCCACATCACCGCAAAGCAGCGGTGTCTTTGCTGTAATTGCTGAAGACACCTTTCCTCTTTCCAATTAAGCTCTTACCTGATCCCTTGATTGCTGTATTTCTGATGCTAATAATGTGGTAACTCCTTACAGGCCCTGACTGAAAAGTCATCAAAGTCACTTTTGGGTGTGAACTTGGTGTTTCTTAACTACCTTCTGCTTTTATTCATTTGAGTAGTGGAATTTGTAGGGAGGTTCTATTTGTCAGTGTATCACCGAATCATTAGGAGGGTGACAAGACCGCGGTAACTCTTCCTAGGCAATTATGTGTGAAAGGTTGTCAGTATGAGTAGTATGGGAAGTTAAAAGCCTTAATTTTCATTTGGAATTGAAACCCTAATGACTTTCCACTCCCACAGTTCATAAAAACCTTGTTTCAGCCTCAAGTTGACCAAGGAAAGGGGGAGGGGGTTCTTTTATTGCAGACTTTTTTTGTGCAGGATTATTATGAAAAAGCAGATTTATGAGTCACTGTTCTTTGTATAAAAGATAATTACTATAGAACGAAGCTCAGAAAAGTGACATTTTATGACTTCACTGCTGGCCACGCAGTGTGAGCTTTTGCTTTCTTTCTTTTCAATTAGTTAAGTTAAACAACATCTCTGTTTGAAAGGGCTAATTATATTCCTGTTTGTTGTTTGCCTTGTAGGCTAAAAATGTTTTCTATATGTAAAGCTAAGCAATGAGGGAGAGAGAAAGGATCACCCCAAATAAATGCTATTTAATTATTTAAAATGATGGGTGTAGATCCTGTGGGGTAAAGTGGATTGTTGCATTTAGTCACATCCATCACTCACAGTGTAGTAAGGAAGAGAAACTGGATCACGCAAATCCTTTTGTTAACCCTAGAATGATAATTAAGTTCCTCTGGAAATTTGTTCTTTAAATGAACATTCCTCTAAATAATGATGTTGTTTAGTCTGTGCTTAAATATAAAGCTCTGTGTTTATCCACTTCTGCATGTTTTGTAGTTTCTTTTTTTTTCTTGAAGTAAAGGGAGCATTTTGTAACTCAGTAGTGTCTGCTGCTTTACGCAGGTGTGAGCTGAGGGTGGATGGGTATGTAGAGGTGGCACATGCAGGTCAGAGTCCTGCTTTGGCTCTACGGCAGCAGGTCAAGAGTTTGCACAACAGCAAGTGATCCGGAGCATCTTTGTTTTTTGTGATCTATCTAGGGTACCTGAAGGCATCTTCTATTTAAAGGACAGGTGCTCAGCATTTTCAGAGTGTTAAGTATTCTGAATGTGATTCAGACTTTGCTCTTGGAACTATCTGAGGTGACTAGCTAATTTTCTTGGCCTCAGGGCTGTAGCTTGAGAAGGTACTGCTGCAGAGCTGTAAATGCCCTCAGTTTGTTGGACCTACACTGTTACGAGCTTTCTGATCCCACAGTTGTAGAGACAAGTCTGCTCAGAGTCCCTCAAGATGAGGAATGGATCGCGTAAACAGCAGCTGATGCAGTTGTTGGAGAGGCCTCTATTTTTCCTTTCAAACTGTTATAGCATCTTGGCCAGATTGGACAGGGAAGGTTTCCGATGGAAAATCTGGTGTCCTATACTTTCATTCTGCCTTATTTGGATAAAAATTAGGAGGCTGTCCTTTTAATTATTTTTTTTTTTAATTTGGCAGTTCAAAGTGAAACAAATTTTTGGGAAAGGCTTGGAGCCGGCCTTGTAAAAGGAATGTTATGTAAAAGGTAAAACTCCCATATTGTGTTAAACGTAAAGGTGGTGATACTTGTATTTGACCTTTTTTAAATGAGATATTTCATTTTTGGATTTAACCCAAAACATATCAAACACAAAGAGACAGGGTTGTTTTGCAGATGTTGTCTTTGACAGAGCTGGAGGAAGGGGCTGGGCAAGGTGGAGTGTGTGGTCTGGCACGGTGAGCTGTGGAGGTGCCAACCTCCTGGACCTGGTGCAGGAGGGTAGAGAGTAAGGGGACAATTTAGGGGAGAACTTCTGTCAAGCTCAGATGAAACTCTCAAGCACCCCTTGTGCTGAGCTAGGGGAGTAGATGTCCTCACCATGGGTGAGAAGTAGGCAGCAAGAGTGGCCTGCGTAGGATGGAGTTAGAGACCACTGCAAAGGGGTGTGGCAGCAGCCTGGAGGAGGACATGGAGTAAATGAGTCCAAAGATGTGGTTTGGGAGCTAGCTGTTATTTTTAACAGCCAATTTCATTGAACTGGATTGAACTCCCTCCAGCACAGCATTGATGATGGAGCCTGGAGCTATAAAGATTGTATTTTGATCAGCAAGTCAAAAGCAAGTCTACCACTAGTTATGAATACATTTTCAGAATTGCAGGCAAAGGAGATCTCAGAATAATAATGGGCAGAAAGAGTTGCCTGAAGGGACCAGCTTCCTTGATAAATGCTGGAGGAGGTGTAGACCTGAACTTTGCACTTCTTCCTGTCTCAGCTTTTTAAAAATGTGCAAACATAGTTTTGAACCTGTTGAAATCCTGAGTAGACATAATGCAAGATGGCAAGAAAACCAGCAATGGTGGAGTTCTGAAAATACAAGTGGTTCAGTTGAAGATGCACGGGATAATTGAGGAAAATAAGTGCCTGTGTGTCCTGTGCTGTCTGTCTTTGACCCAGTTGGTTATTCCATGATGAATTCTGATCTGTATGATTCGAATGACAGATCTGGGTTCTGAAGTGCTTATAATTAGATTAAGACTGTGTAGTAAACCTTAATGGTGCATGAAAAGCTACTGCTGGATTTGCAGTAATACCTACTTTTCTGCCTTAGAACACAGTGAATAATACTTTATGGTTGTATAACTCCTTCCATACAAAGAAGTCTAGGAGTGCTTTGTAAATTCTAATGGGTTTGGCCTCGTAGCATATTTATAAGCCTGAGAAGTAGCATTAGTCCCCTTTTTTTTATGGTTTGAGTGTTCACTAGCCTAAGTATGCAAAGAGCAGGCAACAGAGCTTTTGTCTGCTGACTCTCTTGGGCCTTATCTGCAGGACTTGGTAGGCTTTCTGAGTATGTCTGAGGCATGCTCAGAAATTTTACTGTGTATTCAATCCAGCAAATGAGTTGTTTTTTTGCAAACCTCTGGGCATCCATTGTGAAGCAAAAAGTATTGTAATTATTTGATGGTAATTTCTTGCTCGCCTTTTCGTTCTGCAGCAACAGTGAGTGAAGCTAATCCTCTACTGGAATGAAATCAGTTTGGGCATTATGAATATCGTTTCCTTGCCCAGAACAAAGAGGCTAAGCTCATGTGAATGAAAACTCCTGTTATCTTTACATGGGAATTGCAGGTGGATGAGGAATGTGGGGTCAGCCTGGATTGGAAGCAGATAATTGCCTGTGTCAAAGGGCAGTGAGAGTGATGACTGTGAATAACGCCTCGCAAAGTAGGTAGGATCAGGCACTGCGATGGGAATGTACAGATTTTTCTCTAACAGCTTCTTCAGATGTTCATCCCAGAATGTCTTCATTATTTGTACAGATTTAGTGGTGGGATGTTCTGCAACATAAACACTGTTGGATTGTAGGTAAATTTTATAAAAAAATTTTGTGTGTAAATGCAGTGCTTGGTGATAACTGCCAGTAAGATGGTTTTAGAGGGAGAAGTCCCTATTTAGCTGTAGGATGAGCATATGCAAGCAGACATTTCAAACACTGCTTTTGCATTCCTAACCTGAAAAGCTGCTTCCAGATCTCAGTGTTTTTCTGAGGAATGGAGACCAATGAGGATCTTGGCTGTAAAGCTCTAGCTGTGGAGGTGTTGATCCTCATGATATGGATATACATCTACCAGCAGAGCTTATTGTTTGGATGAGCAGCATCTGTGGTCTCAGAGATTCCCTCATGGCCCAAGGTGGTCAAGCCAGGAGACTAATGGTGTCCTGAAGCTGTTATGGGAGGGGTGGTGACTCTGGCGGAAGTTTGGTAGTGGAGATTAGGAACAGGAGAACATACCTGTATTTTTGACAGTAGTTTTATTAGAAAACGCTAAGGGAGTTACCTAGGAAGATTTACATGTGGTTGATTATTATTTTGTTGGCACGATGGAAACTGCAATAATAAGCTAGTTGGCACTTGAAAAAAGGTACATATTTTCTTGTTTTCAGAGGCAACTGCTTTGTCTACTCTTTGTCTTTCCACATGTGGATCAGACTTGTCTCATATTTTAAGATGTTACTGCACTGAAGAAGGCCGTTCTTACAGGCTTTTTACATTCAGTTATATGAGCTATACCAAAGGTGAATTTGCCTTGTGGGCTTGTGCTGTGCAGGTAATGACCATGCGAACATGAAGGGGTTGTTTGACTTCTGTCAAATTCATACAAAGCATATAAATGGCAGCTGGGGTCATAAGCAGGAGGCAAAGATTTGAAGCATATGGTAATGTACTTTACCTGAATAATTTCGGTGGGACAGTCTCTGGGATATCATTATTTCCTTGTACCGTGATATCCACAGAACCAGACGTACAAGGGCTGTACTACACAATGTGTTCTGGTCCTGGAGTTGTGTTCATTGTGCTCTTCAGATGTGTATCTCACTGAATTAAATCATATTAAAGCAGTTGTCTCCATATGTCTGTCCTGTGTTTTTAGTCTGATTCTGGTCTGTTAAATTCCATGCTGGTATGTGACCTTTTTCCTTATCTGTCCACTTCTGGAATGCAACCTAGCCTTATCTCTTCACCACAGAACAAAAGGTTTTCTGAAATGTTGTTTGCTTGTGGCTACAAATAACAAACTTCAGGTGAATAGCAAGAGGTTTGGGCAAGGCAAAGCACAGTCATGCAGATACAGGGTATTTCAGTATGTGACATGGCATTCTTGCAGAGCCGGGAGCTGGAGCATCCTATAGAGAGGCTCTTAGTTGACTGTGCAGTGCTTAATCTTTCTAATACAGCCCATAATCTGTAGTGAAAGATCTAGATAATGCAAGAAAACAGTTATTTATCTGGGATTAGCCTACATGAAACATTTACATTGAACAGAAACTAGGCCAGAAGACCATTCTTTTGTAAATGGTGGTGATGAATTGTGAGCTGATCCAAAGTCTTTTGAAGTTAAAAAAACTTTTTAATTCCTGCAGTGAATGGACTTGGGACCCTGGACTTGGGTTTACTAAGACCCCTTGGATCCCTGGACTTTGTCTTAGTACTACAGTCTACGTCTATCAGTGTTCTCGCTGCAAAGAGGAAAGTCTTGTTTAAAAAAAAAAAAAAGTCAACCCTGACCCTCCCCAGGCACCCAAGCAAGCGTGCCAAATAAGCGGAGTGCAATTAATATCATATTTTTCACAAATTCTTATGTTGGCTGCTGATCGGTGCCTCTTTATGAAGAACAGTCTGCCTGCTTTTCCGAATCCTTGCTCTGCTAGCTGTGCACAAGGCGTTTTCCTGATGATTTATTATGGTAGAAGCTACGGAGTAATCCTTGGTAAATAGACTTTTACACGTGACAGTCTAGTGAATGGGAGATTATTTATACTTGGCTATTCTATTGCTGCTTATTACCATATGATGTTTCATTGAATACAACTGTATGTCTGCCTCTACTCTTTGAGAACTAGAAAGGTTTCACAGCATTCCTATCTTCTGCTCAGCAGAGCCTCACAAAGAGGGCACTTTCCAACATGACAAATGGGGTTTGCAGGTGGCTTTGTGCCTGGTAGGTCTGGTTGTGTGAGGGAAGCTGAGTTTTGGCTCTTGGCAAGACTCGTAGTACTGTTATGCTGAAGGTGTTTTAGCAGTTGAGCTTAGCGTTGCCAGCTGCCTGAACTCTTACACGGTTTTGCACTGCAGAACTGGCCTGTTCTTATATGCATTTAGTTAGGGAAATCCTCATAACTCTTACAGGTCTTACAAGACATGTAGCTACGTATTTCCAGTTGATTAATTTAGTTTAAAGTATGCATTGCACCAGCTGAAGATAAGAATACTGTTTCCTCTGACATTAGGAGAATTATTTAGATTTTTATTAGCTAGTATTTTTCATGTAATTTCTTTGATGCAGATCCTGCTGTTTACTGCTGCTATATACTACATTTTTAATTTATATATTCTCATTAAACTAAAATTATTTTTTCCCCCCATTTGGAAATCAATGCAATGTAAAACAAAACAAAATTCAGAACAGTG
This sequence comes from Cuculus canorus, assembly GCF_017976375.1. Classification (NCBI taxonomy): domain Eukaryota; kingdom Metazoa; phylum Chordata; class Aves; order Cuculiformes; family Cuculidae; genus Cuculus; species Cuculus canorus. Next base: position 27,999,295 of record NC_071405.1, on the reverse strand, counting down.
GCTTAAAGTGATGAGATTTGCTAGGTATTTTGTTTAATATACCCTGACTGCACTGAGGTCCACAGTCAAACTTTCCTTGACATCGGAAGCATTAGTATTTCACTTCTTATTTCCCATTTACCCCTAACGTCTTTTTGTTCCTGGCTAGCACGTATTACATCTTTAATTATTTCATTTCAACATGGCTTTTAAAAATCATGACCCTTTCTGTCCACGGTCAAGCCCTGTGTTGCTGCACCCTTGTGCTCTGAGACCTCATTCATAAACATTTCTCCAAACATGGCTCTTTATCCTGCGTCCAGGGATGCGAGAGAATCCCATACAATAGCAAGGCTGAGATAAAAGCTGCTATTGTGGAGGGGGCGCCGGGGTGGTAGCGTGGAGGGGCCCGGCAGCCTCGTCAGGCTGGGACCATTGTGCCAATAATTGGATTTCTGCTGGCAGTGGCCAGGCGGTGGGAGCAGGAGTGGGGCGTACCAAAGCAGTCATGCCCGACGCAATAAACCTGGCAGTGATTGGGGGAGGCAGATGACCTTTAGAGCCCGTGTTGTTGAGCGAGACCTAATACCATACAAATGCACCAGGTTGCAACTTTATTAGTGATTAGACACAGAGATAAGCCTCAGCACATTGCCTAATCTGCAGAGCCTAATTCCAGGCATTGAAGCCAGGGATGCTGATGCAGACCAAGTGCCCATTCAGTCTGAGTGAGCTGGAGTGGCTGCAGACAATATGATAGGGAGTTTCTGGATTGCCTGTCTGATCAGCCTTTGCTGTGGGAATGTACTAGAAGTAGGGAATTGAGAAGAGGGTCATACAATTGTCTTCAAATCCGGCTTCACTTTTGTTACAGCTGATTAGAAGAATATTTGCAGTGAGCAAGGACTGGTCCTTGCAAGGACCAGTTCTGAGAACAGCAAGGAGCTGTTCTGAGTTCGTCTTGTCTTCTGCCGGACAGGATTCCCTTTCCTGCAGCACAGTGTAAAAGCTTAGACAGCCTTGGCCTATGGCAAGTGATCCATGATGGATGTTCTAGGCTGTGGCTGGCTGCTACTGATGTGCCTGTGTGAATGCTTGAAAGCTCGTAACATTTTCCACCACCAAAGATGAATTGCTGTAGGACAAGGGTTAAGACGCTCCTTGACAGCACAGCAAATATGATGCTCTGGTATGCTCTGCTCTTGGATTTCCTCCAAGGATTGCTCTTTGAGGAGTTTTGGCCTCATGGCTTGCTGCAAAGACCTGGTGCTTGGTGCCATCCTTTAAACATAATGTGGGAGCCTCCAATTGGATTGTATACAGAACTTGGTCTGCATTACAAAGATATGCATTGAAATGTTTGGCAGATTCACTCTACAAATCCAGACAAGCCCATGCAACCCTACCTTCTAAATCCATACCTTGGAAGTCTGCCTCCCAGAGCCACTGCAGACTTCCTTATCCTGGGCTCTTGGGTCACGTTTACCTTGTCTTCAGACCCACCTGGACAACCACACAAATATTATCTAAGAAACCAGCTTACTAATAGCCATACCCTCTTCACTTTGTCAATCAGGGGAGCTCTTTTTGACCTTTATTTGGACATACTGGTATTAAACTAATCCTGCTCAATCTCTGTAGTGACAGGGTGACCTATTTTTTTTTAACTCTTGTAAAATGATGTTGTTAAAGTTACTGCATCTCACTGCCTTTGCCCCTTGCCTCCAGGCAAAACCCATTTGGATTCCTGCTTCTCTAGTTTTCTCTTAGCCCTTCATAACTGTGTTGTGACTTGTATTTTGGAACACCTGGCTCTGTATTTGGGGGTGAAAAGGGATGAGAAGCTTCATTTACTATAAGAGAGTAAATATCACTGGGATAACATTTACCCCCCAGAGGTGGCAGGCCACAGAAATTTCCTAGAAGAAACCAAAATCTTGTTCTTATTATGTTAAATTATCCAGTTTGTTAAGAGGTAGTTTGGAGATGTTAAATTCTCTAACGGTCTGTTCAGAACTGCAGAGTGACCTAGTTGATGCTGAGTTCTAGGTAAGACCACAGTAGGTCCCAGGTTGGGGCCCCCATCCCTGAGACAGCAACTTGCTGGGCTAGCGTATCAATGTCCCCGCGGCCTTGCATTGTTTTCCCTTTTATCGCTCAGCCAGGGCTTGTTGTCTGTCTTTTGCCTCCAGAGTTTTGGAGAGGAGCCACAGACTTCCCTTTCTGTTAAAGGAAGCTCTGCATTAACTGATCCTTTTCCTCTAACTAAAAAGGTGTGCTTCTGAAGAGGAAGCTTCTGTTGCTTTCACCGAATCTGGAACCTGGCTTGCGTTGTTGAGGTCAAAATCTGTGGACAGCAAACAGTGATACAAACTTCATGCCTGGTGCCATGTGGCATGTCCAAGGCCATTGAGGAATCTTACCTGCAGGTGTAAAATGTGCATTATTCCACAAGGATTAAACTTGGTTCTGGGGATGCTTGGAGGACGTGAAGCAGGAGCTGAAGGGAGAAGAGGTCATTCAGCTCTCACCTCTGTTACTTGTCTGTGATGGATGGAGAGTGTGAAGGTTTCCTTGACTGATACAAATTTTGGCTTTGCACACCTGCTGGTTTTGTTTTCTGCCTGCACCTGATGAAGCCAGAGTATTCTTTGCTCCAGAGCAGTATTACTGCTGAAATAGACACCTTCTATGCCATACACTACTTGTGCTGGAGCTGATTACAGTTGGATTGGACCTGGAGTCCTAAGAGAAGTCTAAAGCCTTCTGCAGCAGAAGATGGGAACTGCCTGTTTGCACTGTCGTCATGGAAGGTGGTGGTGTGACTTCTTCCCACCCACTTCTTTGGTGGTAAAGACAGCGCAAGCAATAAGTACTTGGAATAACTTGTATTTGCCTTGTGGGATAGTGTATGTGTCTCGGGAGGGGGCTTACTGAGGAGAGTTCTCTTCACCGCCTGTCGGCATCTCCTTTTCTCTGAACCATCAGCATTGCTGTCCTCTGCTGCACAGCCCGTTATCCATCCGTGGTAATGGGGGCTCCTGGGGCATGTGTGGGGCCAGGGGAATAGTTCACTAATCTGCAGACAGTGTCGCCTTATTTAAATAAATCCATGCCTATAGGCAGCTTTCTGGGGCTCATTATAATACTAATTCAGTTGAATTCATAATTAGAGAGCCGTGGTTTTGTGTGGGTATTGGAAGTCAGTATAACTTACTTAGGGCATAGGAATCATCTACTGAAAGCTGCTTTGGGGAGAGAGGCTGAAATGAGATCAGAGTCTAAAAAAAGATGCTTGTAAAATAAAAGAACTGTTTTAAATGTGTGTATAAAGCTGTTGTATTACTTCAGATCACGCAGAGCATGGAATTATTCAATTTTATTTTAGTTGACATTTTTGTGCAACATTTTGTGCAAGGGAGCTGTGTAGACATGCCCATAGATAAAGAGATGTCTCTGCCTTGAAATATAAGGAAGGGATAATTTTCAAGACCAAGTCCAGTGTTATTTCTTTGGGTTAGGTGAGAGGACTGCTTCAGGTAATTTGAATTAAGATTAAATAAAGACAGCTTTTGTGAGAGAGAGAATCTAAAGCCTGACCCCTTGATATCTGTGAAGAAATCCCAGCAATATCCCTCTTTGACCATTCAGGGTTAGATGTGTCCAGAACAAGCAGAACCATGATTATAGCCCATATATTTTAATTTTGTAAATTGAAGAAGTAATCTGTCCACACTTTGCACTATGTCCTGGCTTAGGGTGGTGATCTCTATTTGTATTGCCTCTTCTGTTTGAGAGGCCTACATTGCAAGGGTTTAGTTCAGGGAGTGTTCGTGCATGTATTTCTGTTGGGGTTGCACTCTATCATTGCTCTAATGGACCTCTGGAGGAATGTGATACAGTGCCAGCTATGCTGTTAAATAATAGCTCTTTCAGGAAGGAAGTGAAGAATAATTTATGTGCAGGAAAACAGAGCAGGTATATGGAGAACAATAAAAATAGACAAGCTGTGATTTCATTAAAATAGTTGAGCCAGTTCCTGAAGCAAAAAGTTATTTGGGCTCTGTGGTGCCTGCTGGTGCCCTCCTGTGTGCTGCCAGCAGTGGCAACTCCGTGAGGATGGCTGGCTGGGACTCCTGGAGCTTAAGCACTCAGGGGGATGTGACAGGGAGCAGGTTGAGGCTCAGGGGTTGTTCAGCCAGTGCTGAGCACTGGCATATGCATGCATCCAGCAGCCCAAATACAGTGTCCTTGCAGATGCACTTCAAAAATCCCTCACTTGTCAGGATTTCTTGAGGGAGAGGATGTTATCCTGTAAGTATGGCTCTGGTGAGGGGCACTGCTGGAGCTTGTTTATACTGGGAATGGACTATAAACTGTGACCTGCATTTTGATTGTACCAATACCCTCATTCTTGTCTAAATAGATTTGTGCATTACCATACCTTATTATCTGCTGGACAGTCTCAACTTTTGTTTGGATAGCCTTCCTTTTGTAGTTAAATGTAAATAAATACTGACTGAGTAGATGGGACTCCATTTGGGCTCTGGGGCTGAACAGGGGGCTGTGCCATGGCTGTGCTCCTGGGAGCTCCTCAAATAAACAGAGACCTTCACAAGGGCTACCGGGAGAACTCCTCCACTGCTAATTTTAAAAGTAGCCTATAAATCAAAGCATATCTCTCATTTTCCTCCCTTTTGCCATTCCACTTCTGAGGCAGGTTTACTTTTGCGGCGTGCAGCCAAAATGTCAGCTTTTGATTACTCCTTGCCTTTAGTCATAGAGATGTATTATTTAAGTGTAAATACATTTACATGGAAGAAGTGGTATCCTGTGTCACTTCTTAACAGCTTAGACACAGGATCACCTGAAACCCCCTTGAGTCCCACCCCTTCTCTGCCTCACACGTATGATTGGGACCCCCTCCCAAGGCCTCTCAAGCAGGAAAGGCATGAAAACAAAGAAATCCCAGTTGCATTCTTGTAAAGAAACAGACCACCTATGTGATGGGGCTCGTGGGCACATAGGTCAGTGAGAGCGCGGATTACCTGTGATGGGGCTGCAGTTTACATTCCCATATGACAGGGAGCCGGGTAACGCTATCTGGTACCTCTGGCTACTGCCCTGCCATCGCTTTTCTACTAAAGTTCAGATGGTAATTTTAAACCGTGGGAAAACCATTTTTTCTCTTTGAAAAGCATTGTTAGTCACTCGAAGTCTCCTCCCTCCTTCCTTCACTGAGTGCATCAGCCCTCAATCGGATTGTGGGGAGCCTACAGTTCCCCAGGAGGGCCGCAGGGATGGATGTGTGGGGTGGAGGGGGCTGCCATAATTTTTCTTCTGGGTTTGACTTGTATGGGTGTACTGATCTGTGTTTGTGGGGGCAGGAATGTGACAGACACATTTAAATTAATCTTGAATCATATTAACCGACAGTTTAGAGGTGGATTTTTGCAAATTCACAAATTACAGTTATGACAAGAAAATACTAACTGCCTGCAATTTTAGCTCTGTCCCTCCTCACCTCCCAGCGTATCTGTGTTCCCTCACTGAATAATATTCCAGCTCCCTAGAAATGTAGTCAAATGCCTGTGTGTATTTCAATGGAAACGTCATTAGAGTAAAAATACTTAGTTTCTCATGTACTGCCAGGTGTTATTGGCAGAGGGTGGAAATCTGCACTTTAACAGATCCTTGGCTTAATAAAGAAGTGAAAATGATGCCTGGTATCTTTGGGTTGGTTTTTTTTTTTTTTTTAAACACTATCCCCGCTCTCCTAGGAACAATGTAAATTCACTCTAAAGTACTTGCATTTCAATAGCACTGTTTTTTTTTTTTAACTACTGGAATGAGGGAGATCTGATAATGCAGTCCAGGGTCGAAAACCTTGATAACTTGAGCTGTTAATATAAAATGAACAACACATACAGTGTTGCATTAAAAGATAAGGCTACAAAGGTGTGGTGCTTTTTTTTTTTTTTTTTTTTTTTTGGGTTTTTTTCTTTCCTTGAGGCAAGAGCTGTATTTGGTCATGACGAAATTGGGATGGAGGGGTGGACAAATTTGTTGCTGGTGGAATTGCGTCTGTGATGAATGCATGCTACTTGGCCACAGATCCTTTTATAGGTATTATAAATATAAGATCTTGCCTAGAAGGTGATGAGTGATGGTAGGAAGCAACACTTGAGATTAATGTGATATCTTTTTGAAGCTTTCTGCCTTTTTTTCCTAGGTCCTGGAAACTGATTATAGCAAACACCTCTCCAGTTCCAGGGAGGGTAAGGAGATCCCTGCCAGAAGCCTGGTGCGTGGCAGGCATGCTGTTTGCCCTTACGTTAAAAACAAACACCCCAAACCTTGACAAAATTAGAACTTGTGCCACTTCAAACAAAAAGCTGGGCTGCAGGGAAGGGTATGCCGAGAATCTGACCGCGGGTGTGGGAAGTCAAAAGGGCAGCAGCGGGAGCAGGGTTATGGCCATCGTGGCGCAGCAGCTTTCAGGCTGTTTATTCAGTTGCCATTTAATTAAAAGCTGGGGGGGTCGCAGGCACATTGTTATTTATTTATTTGTGCTGGTAGGAGCTCTTTTCTTTAGGAAAGTTTGTTTCTGAAAGGGAAGTGGCTTAAGTGTTGGAGAAGCGAGGTTGTCTTTCTGAAGAATAACTGGTGGCATTGCTTGCTCTCTGATGGCCTCAGATCCTGTCTTTCTTGGTGGGCTTGCTCTTGTAGTAATCTCACAGCTACAAAACCAAAAGTAATGTTGTTAAACTAGAACTAATTATTGTAAAATCATGGAATCATTTAGGTTAGAATAGACCTTTAAGGTCATTTGGTCCAACCATAAACCTGACACTGCCAAGCCACCAGAAAACCATCTCCCTTAAGCACCACATCTACTTGTCTTTTAAATACCTCCAGGGATGACCTCTCCACCACTTCCCTGGGCAGCCTGTTCCAATGCTCAACAACCCTTTTGGTGAAGAAATTTTTCCTAATATCCAACCTAAACCACTCTGGTGCAACTTGAGGCCATTTCCTCTCATCCTAATTATGAGCATCTCCTTCTAATGAAAACAGATACCCAGAAAATGCTCTTGTCTGATGAGGGAATATTGGTTAATTTAGTTTGTTTTCCCTGGTCCAGACTCCAGGTTGAAATGTGCCTGCTGCCATTTATGCCCCAGCCCTTTTACCACTGTTCCAGCTCTGGGCAGGCCAAAGGAACAATCCATATATCTGCATGATGCAGTTAGAGTTGGGCTCAAATGCATGGGCATTCCTGAATATGTGATAAGCTGATAGATTTTTTTTCAAAAGGGTAGAACGCTGTCAATCCATTGATACCAGAGGATTTGTGGATATATTTTGCTTCTGTGCAACAAGCCCCACTATCTTGATGACATCCAGCACTTGATATTTCCATGAGGTTTTCAGCAAGATTATTGAATTAAAATTCAATGGCATTCTTCTGTCTTTAATGATACCCAGGTGAAAAGTACAGGCAGGTAATTACACATAATTTTCACATCTTTTTTTCTGAGATAGACAACAATCTTCATATATACTAGGATGAACAGCACAGAACAGTCTTGCATTGAGTGTGCCTTAATTAATACAAATGTTAACTATTCTTACAAATAAGCACTTTTAAATGTCAAATGCTTGTTATTCAGTGCCTGTGAGTAATTTTTCTTGCTTGCATGTGTGTGAATTAATGTTTTGAAGTCATGAAGTATCTGAGGTCATAACTCAGTAGTATGTGTGTGTTGTTTGTTTGCCGTCAATAGTTAGAAAAAATTCTCAGTCACAGACGGTTTCTGGCTGCGTGGTGTTCAAAGGAGAGAGAAATACTGTGCCATGTTCGTGTGGTGATGCAGGACCTTCTGAGTGCCAGAGTTTGTCCGTTAGGGCAGATTTTTTTAGTTTTCATTCTGAATTTCCTTGCTTGTACAGAGTGTGGTGAAACCATCGCTACATGGGTATCCTTCCCAGGAGAAGAGCAGTGAATCCAGATATGCCCCTTCAAAAAGGTGGGAGACAAAGCAGGGTCCTTCTATTCACTTTCCCTTTTTATTCACCAGTGTATTTATCCTATTGCAAAATCATCAGCAAAGAAATAGTTACCAGCCTTTACATTTAAATAGCCTTTATATGGAAATAAGTGGCAGCAGTTTGAACTTTGCCAGGGCTATGTTGGATTGAACTTTTGTTTCCTGGTAGCATTGCTCATTGTGGGCAGTACCAGTGTCAGCACAGCCAGAGGAGCCTGCCCTGCTGCATGCTGACACAGGCCTTCGGATCTTGCAAAGGGCAGAACAGGCAAGGTCGGCTGCCTGGCAGCCCCAAACCACTCCAGCCCCTCAACACTGGTGAGGATGTTTTGAATAGTCCTTGTTGGAAAAGACCTCAGTGAGGATGCTTGGAAAAGTCCTCACATAACCAATCCTCGGAGCTATTTGTCTAGGACAGGTGTTGTTTTTTCTTCATTCAGGAATACCTCAGTCACAGCTCTTGCTATTCTAAGAGGTGGAAAGTGAGGTTTTCCTGCGGTGAAGGAGGTGGAACGGGAAGCTTTTGTAGGAAGCCACAAGACAAATGCTAAGATGCTGCTTTCAGATTGTACTTTAAAGCTTGTGTAGCTGCTGCTGCTGACTGCTTCATGAAGATGCTCCTGGAGCTGTAATTCTCTGAGCAGCCATCTCATGAGCTTGCTTATGGAAGTGTGCAAGCATCCACAGGAAAAGCAAGCTCACTCTGATACAGAGCGTGTCCAACAGAGTTTGATTTGTACAGCACGTCAGGGAGTTGGGTCTGCAGTGACTGGACCTACAAAACCCCTTCATTGCTGCAAGCTGAGCTGAGCTGACTCTTACATGAGCTGGCTTTCTATGTCCTCTGTCGCCTGACAACTGAAGCTGTGCCAAGATGGAGATGCAGAGACGGACTACACACTGAGGGCTGAAAGCTGGAAATGGTGCTCTGTATCCAGGTGTACTACAAGAAAAAAAGTGTCCAAATTTTGGCCTCTCCTTCAAAACTTTTCCTATCTGTTTACAGCTTTTCACCATAGTGGAGCCGCTTCTGATTTTATTCTGTTTGTGGAACAGACCAAGACAAGAAGAGGGAGAGCGGGTGAGGAATGACAGCATGTAGAGGACTTTGCCTGGCTTTTGAATTATGCCCAGCTCATGCACCATGTAATGAACAAAGTGATGCCCCTCTTCATGGTGTCAGAGCAAGACTGGCCAAAATAAGGGGACCTGGGCCCTTATTTTGGAGAAGAACTGCTCCTCAAACCAGCCTGGATTGCAGGGATGCTGCCACGTGGACCTGACTAGCCTCCTCCCCCACTCAATGCTGGGACATAGGAAGAGGCCCCTGATAATTTTATTGCTGGGTTTGGGGCTGCTTCTAGAGCGGTCTTGGGCGATGTGGCTTTGAGGAGAGTTAACCTGTGCTTTGATTAGGCAACCTCTGCTTTGAGCAATAAAGAACCTTAATTTTGCTGCACTGAGGGTCTTGCAAGGCACACATCAGAACTGGCAAAACATATATTTGAGTCAAATGATCTATACTGGGTTGCTCAATTTCTTGGCACTAGGCAGAAAAGATGAATTTCAGCTGGTGTTTCTAATCCCTTCTCATAGCACAGTCCTGGATGACAATAGGAAAAAAAAATATTTAAGACTTTTCTCCTCTGTAGTGAAAGAAATGAGGGGGTGACCCCCATGAACTGTCCATAACCATCAGGCTTGTCAGAGGTGCTCTGGAAGATTGGCCTGCCAGCCTGGGTTCCTGCTTTGAGACATCGCTGACTTTTATCTAATCTCTGCTGAAGCATCCTGACCGATAAAGGATGTTTTTGTTTTCTCCATTTCACCTCATGCTTTCCAGGAGGCCATAAGTATTTAATAAAAGCACAAAACTGCCGTTTTAGGCAGCAGTATGCTTGTCAGCTACTTGAGTCAGACACCCTGTCTTCCTCTGGGTTTCATGTGGGAATGATCCTGCTGGCAGCAATAAATAACAGTGCTTCCCATTGTGACAATGGAGGTGTTTAAACGGTCCTTGCTTGGAGGTGGCGAGTCAGCCCTGAGGGTTACCTGCAGTTGGGTTTCCACTGGCTGCATTGAAATCTTGAGCGACGTGGTCCTGTTTGCATTGTGCAGAGGTCAGTGTATACCAGAGGTGGCTGTCAAGCTCTAAATTTCTATCCCATGAGTGGGGATCATGAGCAAATTGCCCCAGAGAGGTGCCAAAATGTGTGTGTGACCTGCTCCAGGACGGACAGATAGATGGACTTTAGCACCTGCCAAGCTCTGATGTCTTGCTTGTGAGGACAGACTGGAGCTGCTCCCATGGCATGAGCCTTCCCCCAGAGCCAAGCCTGCAAAACGGGTTCAAACAAGCTGCTGCTAATCTACTTAATGTCTCAACACGTTGTAATAGCGCATCATCTGCTGCTAGTGGTGGGAAATGGGGCTGTTATCAGCACTGATTTCAAGTGCCTTTCTTGCTGCAGAAACGAGACAATTTAAGTTAGTGTTGACCCGGTTCATTAAAAATGGGAAGCATTTATTTTTCTATTAAATTAAAAATAAGTTGTTATTTCCTGAAATGGATTGAACCTCAAAAAAACCCCAATCCTTAGCCATTAGTTGTGGCTCATTTGATGCCTTTAGGTTTCTTCCTGCAGTGCGTCCCTGCAGCTCATTACAATGGTTCCCCTCTGGAAGGAGAGCCAAGAGAGAGTGCTCGGTTCTCACGTACTTGTCAGGGCTGGAAAGTGGAGAAATAGAAACCTCCCAAGGTGTGTCCGGGTGTGCTGCCACAGCAGTAGTACCCAGCTCTGTGGGTTTGGTGCCTGCCTCTTGTCTTTGTTTGCTGTAACTCATGTAGTTACTTCTGGTTCAGGCGTAGCTGCAGGAACTTTCTGTGCATCACAGTAGCTTGTTCTTGGTGGAAGGAACATGGTGGTGGTGGTGAACATGTGTATGCTGGCATGAAGAGGAAAGGGGCTATTTCTTCCTTGGCTGCACTGATGTTGTTAGAGTGATGTGACTTAATGTGTGTTCAGACAAGGCTTTGGGCAGAAAAGTGGCATTTTCAGAGTTGGCTGGCCCGGTGGAAGAAGTTGCTGTTCTCCTCGGCAGGGTGGGACCAGCCCTTGCTGATTAGTACTTAATAATCTGCCAGTGGAGCAGGTTCTTAATGAAGCATATTCAGCCATGCTCACAGATTGCCTGGGTGAACTTTTTGCCTAATTTGACCAGAGCCAAAGAGTCAAACTGCTAGGGCAAGAGTCTGTACTTCGAGGTGCTGAGGGGCATGGTTTAGGGAGTGTTAGGAATGGTTGGACTGGATGACCCAGTGGGTCCCTTCCAAGCTAGTGATTTTATGATAAAGGGAGAAAGGAGTATATTGTGATTTTACGTGTTTAAATATGTGTATTTGAAATGAAAGTAAAGCATAAAGCAGCAGCAATAAAAGGCAGAGACGCAGTGAGTGGTGAACATGTGGAGGAGGAGTAACATCAGCAAATGAGTCTAGAAGATGGGAAAATGTAGACAAGATCAAAGAAAATAGATGCAAGGCAAAGGTGTGGTCAGACGTAGCACCCCTTGAGCGCAAAGGCTCTTATGGGTTGTTGTGATAGCCCTGCCTGAAGAGGCACTGTGGAATCCATCTGCCTTGGAGGGAGTGGACAGTCTCCCAGGTCAGGGTCCAGCCTCCTAACTCCCTGTGCATCAGCAGGGATTTTGTCTGAGAAAGGACTGCTTGCTGAGTACTACAAAGGAGAACAGCAATACAGCTGCCATCTCTTCTGTGAAAGAGTAGACTTCAGCGTATTTTTCTTTTTTTGCCTGCATTCAAAAACAATGATGACGAGAAGCCTTTTCTGAAGCTTCTTGGTCTTTTCAAAGCCTATAGAAGATTTCTCTTTGCATGTTTCACCTTTTTGAAAAGATGTGGGAAGGTAGTGAGTGATCCGCGGCACTCATCAGTATGTACATGAGCTCCTTATACAACAGCTAGTGAGGTTGCTCTCAAAACGTAGTCAGTGATGTGTATGAGGGTGGCTGCTGGCATCAGGCTTATGAATTGCTCTGTGATTGGAATAAAGTTGATATTTTTTAGGAAACTGCTCTCCAGGCCTTAATAGACAGTAATTTGTTGTCACAACTGAAGAATGTCCAATTCCCTTTTCCAAGGGCAGTGTTTCAGCATATCGCATCCTTATTTGTCTGTGACGTTCTGCTTTTATGCTGCTGTCCCACCATTGGGTGAGAAGCTCCAGCACAAAAGCCCCAGGGCCTTAAAAAAGAAATCTCTTGTAATAAAACTATATTGCTTTCATACAAATGTAGAACCCAAAGCAAAGTTTTCCTTCTTAACGACCATTTAGAACAAGGTTTAATTTGATCTGGGAATAACTCTCCTCCCCCTCTTTTTTTTTTTTTGCTTCTCTTTTTTTTTTCCTTTTATTTTTAATACATTATTTTAATTTTACTTCAGCAGAAGCTAATGTCTCTTCTTCAGTTGAGTGAGTTGTCAGCTGCTATGCAAAGGCTGAGTTAAAGGTTTACTGGGACCATCTGAGGCTTTGGAGACCACCATAGTTAATATATGCAATCCCACTCGTCTGTGTGGGTGGGAACTGACCTTGGGCCCATTGCTTTTACAGTGTCTGGAGTAATGGGGCTGTAAACCCTTTAGGAGTCCTTAGGCACTTCCGCTGCAGAAATAACAATTAGGTGCACGCACAAATCAAGGAGAACATAGGCAGATCCCTGGTGTGTACGTGAGGAAGGTGGGATAGTTAATCATAGTCTGAGATGGGGATAATCTACCCTGATGGGTACCAGTGCAGGATCACATGCACTTGGTGCAATTACTCTCTGAGCAGAAATGGGGAGGCATCCTTTGCAAGATTCCCACAGTTCCTTGTGTGTACTTGCTTTAGCTGTGCTGTCTCCAGTCACTTGGGGATGAAAAACTTGCCTTTATTTTTGTGTCTGAACAGCAGCTCAGACAAGGCTTGTTGTCTGTGATGAGGCTTATAATGCAAATAACAACTAGGTAATAATAATATTTAAGCAAAAGATTGATAGCAGGATTAGGATTGCAGTCTGGAGGTTGTTTTCAGTATTTCCTGGGAGTTTGTTGTTAAGTGAATGCTCATTGGCTCTACCTTAGTGCTTGTCATGCAGCATTTACAGAGAGGGATTCTTATGCATTAGTAACATCCTCCTACCCTCCTACAGGGGTTCCTGAGATGAAGCTATTTAGCTGTTACACTTCAGAATTGCTCTGTTCGGTACTTCTGGTGTTATTTCCCACAGTTGTTCTGTTCCTGTAAGGCTATAAGCCTGGCATTTAATGTGATTTGGAGGTTTAAAACAGGCAAAAGCTGGTCCTTGCTTGAGACCATCGAGGTTTTTTCCTGTACTTTGAAGTGGAAAGAGAGGGTTTGAACTTCTTAAATTTATCATATCTATTTATTTATTTTGCTGATGTTATACTACCTGCTAGGAGCAAGTTGCCAGTTCTGGAACTGGATTTTGGGAGGGGGCTAGGAATGACCCTAGCTGATGGGTCTCTGCAGGACAAGCCTCTTCTCTCTCATCCATTTCTTTTGCTGGAGGGTGCTCAAGAAGGGGTGGTGTTAATGATTTTGTCCCAGCTAGGCAGAGATGGTGAGTGTTTCCTGCTCGAAGAGAAGAGTGGGGAGGCTAGTGGCTCATGTTGGTGCAGTTTTAGTCCTTTTCAGCAGAAGTGGAAAAGCAGCTTTTGCAGTACCATAGACTCATAGAATCATTGAATAGTTTGGGTTGGAAGGAACCTTAAAGATCATCTAGTTCCAACTACCCTGCCATGGTCAGGAACACGTCCCACTAGATAAGGCTGCACAAGGCCCCATCCATCGTGGCCTTGAGCACCTCCAGGAGTCATGTTGTGTCTCTTGCTGTAGCAACAATGACCCTTTGACCTCCTGCTTCCTGATGTTTTCTTGCCTCCTCTTGTGCAAATGTGGAAATAACTTGGTTTTGGGACAGTAAGTCTGTAGCCAGTTCTCAGCGACGTCCAAGTGCCTCGTACCCATTGAAGGAAAATGGAGCTGGGTGCGCAAGTGCTCTCTGAGAATAAGGGACATTGCTTTGGTGTTTTGTTGAATTATTTGTTATATTAGTCAAGAAACGTCCAGAGTCTCAGACATAAAGCATGGACTGATTGTCGTGGCAGCAAAAACTTTGTGCCGGCTCCAGAGCATTTCCCTCAGGAGACTGGAGACAACAGGCACCTACTGGGGCACATCATCACGCCATGTTGTATCGCCTGGCCCTTACCAGTGTTTCTGTAACACCATTTTTGGGAGTACAACCTGTAATTCTGCACTTGCGTTGTGGTTTTTGTGATCAGTTTTTCCCTAGCAATTCTCTGAAGTAAGGTATGCAGGAAACTGCAGATCTGGCAGTCCCAATCTTGGATCCTCTTGACCCTTTCAAAAAATGGAACAAACATTGTCTGATGCTTTAAAACCTCCCCCCTGCAGGGCACTGTGGATGCTAAGCGTAGCGTGTTAAGTTCTCACAGAGTTGGGCTCTTAAATTGATAGTGCCTGTAGTTATATGTAGCTCTTGTGAAGAAAAATAAGAGAAACATCTTAAGTCTTTAAACTTCTCAAGGCCATCTTTTCCCTGCCGTGCTGTGAGGTGTTTGTAACTCTATAATATAAGAAAAAATCCTACATGAATGTAGCCATGCCAAGATGTGCTTACAGATAAGAAGCCCTCTTGTAGTGGACATGAACCAGTGCCTGCCGGGGTCACTTTTGGGGGTCTTTCAAGGCTGCTGTGGGCTGTTCTTAATGTACCTGGCTTTTGAAAGCATTGCATGTGTTTCAGAAAGCCTCAGAGTGATGCTGTAGTTGCTCTGTTCACACAATGTAGATCTCAAGGATTATTAGTTTCTGTGCTGAAATATTTTTTTCTAAAATAACAGAGGATGACGCGTATATCTGACCAGGTCTGCTTAGAGTTCCAGAATGGATGTGGCTTTTGCTTTTCATTTTATTTAGATTTGGTTTAACTAATGAGAAACACAAGTAAATGTTGTTTATTGCCGAGAGGGAGATCTTGAATGTAGATCATTAAGAAATGGGGTCAGATGAAGAAGAGAAAAAAATATCCCTGTCCCCAAACTTGCAAACCCATGCATTGTGCAATGCCCCACGGTGCTGCAAATCTTCTGTCAATGCTCATATGATTGTGATGGTCTGCTGAGCTGATAGCAGTGCCTGGCTTCAGGGTCTGTGCTATCCCTACATGTCACAACCACTATGTTTCAGAAAGCTGGATTGCATTTCCTCCTGGAGAGGTTGTCTGATTGCTCACAGCACATAACGATTTGAAAATGAGTTTCGTTTTAGTAATAAACCTTTATGGCTTTCGCAAAGTGGGTCTCTCCAGACTGGTTAGGGCAAAGGAACTGCTTCATCTGACCTTCCTTAGGGAAGACTGCCAGCTCCATGAAGGTAAGACAAGGTTGTTGGGAAAAGAGGAAATAAAAGATCTTTCTCTCACTTGTTCTGAAAACCCACAGCTTGGCAAAGTATACATTTCTCCAAAATTCTGAGAAAATATCGCAGTAATGTAGCTGTAAGTTATGTGAAATGAAATCCAAAGGCATTAATTATAATTCCAAACCATATGGTCATGCGAATCTGGAGATCCACACAACTGCATTTTCATATCTGATGTTGACACATTAAAATTTATCAGTTTGCAGCCTGAGTTGTCTTAGTTAATTTAACTAATACCATAACATTCCTGAGATGCATCATTACACCTCATCATGTAAATATAGACCGGGATGATTAGGAGAGAACCACTCGCTTCAAAGAATTAATATAGCTGAAAAAACTGCTTACAATTTAGAAGAACTAAAATAAGATGGCAAATATATCTTTTTATGTCCCCTTGTTAAAGCCAGACCTTTATTAGTTTACACAGTACCTTTTCTGATGGTGTATGTTAGCCAATGGCTTGTTTACACTTGTTCCTGTGCCATCTGACTGTGTGTTTGGGGCTGTGATGCGCATTCTGAATGGAACCTTTAAGGAGGAGGTTGTTCAGCTTCATGGGCCGGATTGGTACCTTAGCTCCAAAAATGTTTATTCTCCCAATATAAGCTGGTCATTGCCTTAGAAGGAGGAAATGGAAAGGAAGGAGGGCTGGAAAGGAAGGCAACATTGCAGCTGAAAATGCTGACTAGGGGCTAGCCTGTCCTGTGATGGTAAGCAAAGCCTGGTCCACTGAGAGGCTGGTTGGACTTTCCATGTTTGTGTCTTGTCTCTGACATGGGGAGATTGAAGAGGCTTGAGTCTCCTCTTGTGCATCAATTTAGCTGGAAACTGTCTGCTCTGTGGTGAATCTAAGACAGGTGCATGTCGCAAGAGAGCTGGGTTCAAAAGGGTGATACATTCTTAATGTCTGCTTTAGATGCTTTTTTTTCCCCCTGATGGTTAACTGTCATGTTTTGTGTCTAGGTATCTGTGCAGTGTATGCATGGACAAGGAGACAGAATACACTTCTTGTGATTACAGCAGTCAGCTTTCAGGCTTAGGTGGCTGGCAACAAAAACGTTCACAGAGATTTTCCCTCTTTTTGTGTGTACAAGGTTAGGGCTGCATTGGTGACAAGTTGACCAAGGGACATCAGTTCAGGAGAGCAGTAGCTGCCCTCTTACAGAGTTTTGTGTGGTTCTCTGCCAGCTCTGCTGTCATTTGGTAATCTTATCCTTGTGAGCAAGACCAGCTGCTCTGGACCTCCTCCACTATGTGGAAGCCAACTGCAAATCAGATATACCCTTGTGGTTGCCTGTTTTGTTGGTAGGAATTTGGGACCAGCCTGCTATAGAGCAGTAGTCCTGGGAGGACTGGGATTGGTGTGAAATTACGGATGTTGTGACCATGCCTCAAAGCAACCAATTGATTTGAAAAGTGTGATATTGACTTGTGAACCCCTGTTACTAATTGAGTAAGTGGCTATAAGATGTGAAAGAGTCTTCCAGGGGTCATCTAGCCCAGCTCTTTGCCCTAAGGCAAGACCAGCTCATACCTAAACAGATGTTTCTACAGCCTGGTCTTGAAAACCTCCTCAAATGGCAATTCTATAACCTCACCAGGCAATGACTTCCAGTGTGGCACTGTCATCCCAGTTGGAAGGCTTTAACTAACCTCTAACCTAAATTTTCATCATTGCAATTTAGGTCTTTTTTTCACCTTGTCCGATCTGCTATGGGAAAGGAAAACAGGTTATTCTTTCCAGCTACTTGTCATGTATTTTAGAGATAGTTATCGTGTCTATCCTCAGTCTTCGCTAGACTAAACAACCTAGTTCCTTCAGTCATTCTTTGTAGGTCATGTTTTCTAGGCTGCAGAGAAGTCTTGTTCCCCCGTGGACTGTCAAATCAATCTGCTTGCTTTTTTTGAAGTGTTATGCCCCAAACCAGCTGGCTGTGAGAGGGTGATGCTAGGCAGAGAGAGAGGAGTTGGTACAGGCTGTCTGCTGGTCACCAGGAGCTCAGTGTGTCAGTCTCTACGGGGAATAACAAGCTCCTTGAGCAAGGCGTCATAACTGGTGCACATGCTTCATGGCCTGGCCTCAGAGAGGAAGAAACCTTCTCAGCACACAGGCTGGTGCCTCTGAGGTTCCTACATGTCTGAGCGGGTTGTTGGAGCTTCAATGGCGTTCACAACCTGGGCTGAGTTTGCTAGCAGGACTATAGGGTCCCTGAAGTATCTATGAGCAGGTCCTAGCTTTTCTAGTTTTGACTTTAATTTTTATTGTTACAACCTTTTCTATCAAGCAGAAATACATTAAAAAGAGGAGGCTGAGTGGAGTACTTCATGTCTCGCCTTGGCTCGTGCAGCAAGTTACCCGAGTTTCCAGAAAGCCTCTCAAGCTTTACCTCTTAAAAAACTTGGCGCATTGCCACTGCTTTTGGAATTAATTTTTTTTCTTTACTCCTACTGTTTCAACTGCTTTCATAAGAAACTGTTGGAGTGTGTTGTATGTGGGTACCTTGTGCAATGAAACCGTACCAAGGAACCCTCCTTGTTATCTTAATGTGACACAGGTCAAGGAACTTCCTCTGCCTCAAAATCACACTTTATTCTTGGGCTCAAAGGAGCCTTACAGAAAGTGTCTGCGTGGAAGGAGCCAGCTATCCAGCATGTTTTCTTCAGCGGCAAAACTGATTGCTCACCAGCTTTTCCTTCCTTGTCACCAATCTGCTGTAAGTTACCTTGTCCTCCAAGTCAAGCCACCTCCTACAGCCACATGTATCGTAGAGACACCTCAGCAAAGCAGGTTCCCAAAACATGCCCAACAGGTACCTTGCAGTGAAGCTGCCTGCCCAAAGCCAGGAATCGAGCCCATGTCCCAACTGGCATTACCTGTGGCAAAGGAATGACTAAAGGAGCCCTCCAGCCTTTTTCCCAGAGCTCAGGTTCACACCCCTGTGCGTTTTTCTCTCTGCTTGTTGACAGATTATCCTTCCATGCATTCCCTTCCCGAACCAGTGGGCCATGTGCCAGCCACAGGAGTTGTGCAAAAGCTCAGCCTTGCCAGGCTGCCAGGCACAGGAATGTTGCAAGAGGACACAGGGCTGCTCTTGAAATGGTTTGAGGCTATAATCTTAATTTCTCATTTCTTTAGTACTGGCAACAATTTTAAAGAATGCAGGATAATTGCCCTGTGAAATAGATTTGATTTCCTACCATGTCTTTTCTCTCTGCCAGTAGTCTTAAAACTTGAGGGTTTTGGAGGGGAAATTTCATAACATATGAATGATCATTTGACAGTCCACATGTGGATTTGACCTCAGAGTCTTTGTACAGACTCCATTAAGCTGTTGAATACAATGTTTTATTTTTTTCTTCCTCAGTATTTGCTAAACATCTGTGTCTCAGTCTTCTCCTGACCTGCCTTTTCAAGCTGCACACACTGACAAGCAAACTCTGCTGTGTGTATCGTTTATTTCCCACCACCACACTATGGGTTATACAAGGGACATTCATTACTTGGGTGAAGCTTCTCTTGGAGCTTGAAACCAGAGCTCTGATCCAATACATAGCAAGATATATGACCTGGTAGATAAATTAGATTTAGCAAAACTGAAGCTGTAATAAAATTATTGTATTGGATTGCAGTGTGTAGATGTGAGTGTGTGTGTTTGCCTGGTGGGGCTCAGATACCTCCTGAAAATATTCACTTTTCTATTCCGTCTGGCCTTGCCTTTAAAACCTCACTAAAGCAGTGAGGAAAAACAAAGCAGATAGGTTTGGAAAGGATCGCATCTGACTGGCTGACTTCAGAAGGGTGGGTAATTTTAAAACAACAGCGTATTTCTTTGAGGTTGAACTGACTCAGAGCATTTATTCTCCCCTTTCTCCCACCCCAAGGGATAGATTTTGTTTTGTTGCAAGTACAGGTCAAACCTGAAGGGGAAAAAAAAATGGTTTTCCTCATTAAGTGTTTTTGGAGGAGTCCTTGTGGAGAATTCAGCCTTTGTGTCGAAATCTTTGAGGAATGGACTGCACCTTAGTCGGTATTTTTCTCTCTCTGCTCCTTCACTGTCCTGCCTTGAAACAGTAGGTACATAAAACAGGGAAGGAGCAGGAAGAAATTGCTGGCAGTTGAAAGAAAGGAGGATGGAAGATCAACATGATCTTCCTACTCTATCCAACACCCTGCTGGGATTAATGTGTGTGATTGTTTGTTGGTTTTGGACAGAAGACAAGATTTTATTGGTGAATGCTGGATGGAGGCAGACCAGAGCTGTGGAGCAGGCCAGGCCAGCAGTGTAGGCACAACTGTTGATGCATTTGGAAAGGACAGGACTGTACTGGACTCACATCCAAGTTATTGCTACCCCTATCTGAGTAGATCTGTCACTGGCTTGGATGGCTTTTGATGCGTCTTGTGGTTTTAACCACCCATTATTAGTGTGCTCTCCCTGCCTTAGAAGGGTAGGCCAGCACTACATCCATTTGATGGTGGGAAGGTGGTCCTATTTATTTCTGGGACTCTTGAATGCAGAAGAGGACGTGGTTGTATGCTCCAGAGCTCTCTGGGAGAGGCTGAGAACCATGTGCTGTAATATCCTTGGGATTAAGTGATCATTTCCTGAAGAAAAAGGGAGGAGAGGAATGTATCAGGGCATCACAGAGAGAAGAGGTGACTCTTCCCCTTGGGAGCAAAGCAAAATTGTCCTGTGCTTTGCTTCAGAACTCCACGTTGCCTCCAGGAGCCTCCAGCCCTGCAGACTAACATGAATTACATTAATATAGTAAATTCCAAGCTTAATTTTATGAAGGCTACAAAGTGAACTGGATTGGGGAGGCGAGTTAGCTTTCTCCCTACAACTAATTTTCGTTGAAATGATTTGGAGGGTGTGCCTGTACCTTGTCATGGAGCACAACCCAGGGACAGATGGATGCCTGTGGGAATGAAGGCTGTAGCAGTGGATCTGGGCATAACATAACCTCCCCCAGGGAAAGTTGTGTCAGGACTTGTTCACTTGGCCACAGTACTATCCTGCTCTACTCGCTTGAGATCTGCCTGGTATTGCTCTTGGTTCTCCCTGCCACACCTTCTGCAGGGAGCAGGTAAGAACTTTTTTGGGATGATGTAAGTTTTTCCATGTTTGGATGCTACAGCGCTGATTTTAGGGCACCAAAGCAAAATTACCTCCCACTCAGTAACAGAGGGTCTCGCTTGGATAGATTCAAACACTTGGTTGTGGATCTTGTGCCAGCTGGAGAAACCGTTGATGTTCATGGAAAGGAGGTGATCCCAATACAACCGCAATACTAATTGAGAGTGGTTGTCAGGGTGCACAAAAGATTTATTTATGTTATATGTATATATATACAGAGGTAATATATGTAATATATAAGTAATGGCAGTCAGTAATGGAAATAGTGGTTGCAGTCAGAAAAGCATATCTGGACATTTTGTGCGCACAGACATTTTCTGGCATTGAAGATTCTAGTCAGTAGAAACCCTGCTCATTCCATTAGAATAACATTCATAATTGGTTGGTTCAAAATTCACCAGTACAGATCATTGTTTTCCAGAAACAGCATTTTATGCTTTTCATTGGACATTGCTTACAGCATCAGTGGACAGTGCAAAGAGAAAATGTGCTCATTAGATATGAGCTTAATTGAGAGTGACATGGCTGGGTATTAATATTAGTTTTGCTGCAGGCTTTTCCTTTCCTTTTTTTGTGTTTATAGTCACGCTAGTAGATACTGAGCATATTATCCGTTTACTGAATTCCACAACAGCACCTTCGATAAAAGGGGTAGATCTCCCAGTTTCTTTCTAAATGGAAATACAACATCAGATGTCCATCTTCTCTAGATGTGGGACCAGGAGCAGCAAAGCAGGAGGTTCCAAGCATCCGGTCACCCTTGCTACTGATGTGACCTTTTATTAATGGTATTTCTGTTTGCAGGAATCTGCAGTTATGGTGATTATGGTGACTTATAGAATTTAACTTTGCATTTGTTTTTCTGGAGAATGGTCTGATGATAAGTAGCTGATGCAGATTTTTTTGAGGTCCTGTCCCTGGGCACTCCTACCTCCTTCCCCTCCCCCCTGAATGTGCTTAGGAGAAGAAAGAAATTAATTAGATGAAATGTCGGGGTCCATTTTTACTGACAAGAGAAGCAGGCTGGGAAGCGTGAGTGAACGTAGGGCTCTGATTGGTGTGAAGGGAAGTGGTGGTTTGTGTAAATAGTGAGATGTGCTTCTTTGTGCTTGAAAAGCTTCTTGTGTAAGGCAGAGCAGAGATGCTGGATTTGTTGCTGTCACAACTAATTCAACTCTTTTTGGTACATAAGCTTTTTTTTTGAGGGCACGCTTCCTTTTTTTCCCCAGCGTTTCCTTGCCCCTTGTGCACTCTGTGTGCAGACCTGCAAGGCGAGGGAAGGTGCAGATGCCTGTCACAGGGTGGTTTGTGGCTGCAGGATCCCTGGCTCCACACGCTCTCCTGCTGCTCGTGGCCAGGAAGAACAATTATCCAGAGCGGTTTGTCTCACAAGTCAGTGCCATCTGTGCGGGGCGTCTTGGATTTTGCTGAACAAAAGGATTTAGAGGGGCTGAGGGGCTACAGCTTTAAAAAAACCCAGTTGAATGGAAGAAAGGATGCTGTCATCCATTTCTAACTGCATGCGGGAGCATTGTTCCCTCCTGAAACGTTCAGCATCACTTTTATTACCTGCAGCCGTGCCAGGGGGACAGGGTAATAGATTCAGTCATTCTGCCTGCTACTACTATGTTTTGTTTTCTTTATATATGTTTTACAGGGTTTGATTTGACAGCTTTGTCTCCTGAGTAATTAAGCTGAATTATTAAAGGCCCAGAAATTAACACTGTCATTTTTAATAATTAAAATAAAGTAAATCTCAGCCTGTTTCATGAGTTAGGTTATTTCCTCTTCCTGATTTGGAAGGTGCGTGTGAACTTGTTTGGAAGAATGCGAGCACTGGGGTAGCTTGTTTTAAATTTTTGTTTAACAAAAATATAGGGGAAATCCCTAAGTCTCCTGTAGGTTTCTTATAGCATCCAAGCCTTAAAAGAAAACAGAGTGGTAGGTGGGGGAAGTCAGCATATGGTAGGCACTGCTGGTAGGAGTCTTCCTTGCCCAGTGCTCTAGGTAAATACTAGAGAATAAGCGTGTGTTGGAGAGTATCCTAGAGCAGGGAAGGAGCTTTACAGATAGATTATTTCCATTTTTTCCTTTAAGTCGTAACACTACTATCAGAATTTTTCCTGGCCCAATTATATATTTTTTAGAACTTAATTTTTTTTTTTCAAACATTTGAATTTCATTTTTTAACTCAAAATTTGGAATTTTCTCTTTGCTCTAGATTTGGGAATACTTCTCATTTGCTATTTGGGAATTCTAGGATGGTGGATTTCAAGGAGCCTGGTTTGGTTAACTGCAGTGTTCAGACTGTAGTTCTAGCCTTTGGTTTCTAACTCGGGGCCAGTTGCACCCAGCTCCATTCAGGCTTATTTCTCTTGACAAGGGCTACCTTTCTATACTGGGCTTTATCATTTCTTGCTGAGTTGAGAGCTGAAAGTATGGGTAGTGATATCTATGTGTGCGTGGAGCTGTAGCAGAGGAGGGGGATGCTCCTCATGGGAGTAGTCAAATAGGGTCAGAGATGCTCAGGTCCTAACAATGCTGCTGCCTTATGGGGCTGGTCATTCTGTAGTAGTAGAAAAGCAATAGGAATCAGAACAATCACCAGGAACAGTCAGAGGGTAATTCAGGCTGGAAGGGACGTCAGGAAGTCTGTACTCCAACCTGCTACTCAAAGCAGGGTGGGTCATGAGACTAGAGGAGGCTTCTTAGGGCATAGTTCTGTTTGGTCTGTAAAACCTCGAAGTCTGGAGACCACGTAATCTCTCCAGGCAGCCTGTTGCAATGCTGGACTGAAGGAATGAGGATGCTCCACAGGCCAGTAAATCATTCTGTCTCTGCTTTTGTGTGTGATGATGTCTAAAGCTGCAGAGAAGGTCACAAGTAGATTAAGAGGGCTGTAGAACAAGAAGAGTAGCTCCAGCCCCAGTGAATTTAATTGGTTTGTAAGTATGCACCCAACACTTTTTATTGATAAACATATTATTGTATTTCCTTGGTGACACAAGCTGGCTCCAAGTTTGCAGCCTGGAGGTAAGGGAGAGGAGGTGATGAAGATAGCCAGGGCAAGGGCTGGGGCTGATGGGCTGTTTTTAATAGGGGAAGAAATATGAGCCATGAGCTCCAGTTGCTGCATGAGACTTCATGACTGGTCTCAAAGTTGCTGGCTGCTGTGGGGTCATTGCCAAGGAAAGGCTTGATGATGTGGCTTTGCCTTGTGAAACATTAGCAGCTCTTAAGCTTCAGACTGGTCACCACATGAAAGGTGGAGCTGGTGTGTGGTTAAGGCACTGAACTAAGCTCTACTGAGTCTGGGATTGGCTGCAGACTTCTTGTGTGACCTTAGGCAAGTCACTTAGCTTCTTTGTCTCTCAGTTCCCATCTGTGAAGTAAGCGTAGCAAGGCTTCTTCCATTCATCATGTACAACTTGAACCATAAGCACTTTGGGCAGCAGTGGCCTTCCTGGGTGTTGAGATATGGGGCTTTGGACTCTGCTGTGGGTTGTCTGGGTTCAGGTGTCACACCCAGCTCCAGGGCCAACACGCTTGGGTAGACCTTCAGACATGCTTTAGAAATAAGGAAGTTTGTCTTAGAAGACAGAAGGACACATCCCTAAATCTTGCCACCCACTGGTGAGTTTGAGAGGGCTGAGATGCCACGTGCCTGGTCCCCTGCACTCGACATGGTATGGGGGACATTTCTTCTTCTCTGGTCCTGCAGAAGGAGACCCTGCTTGTTTCATTCTCCACAGCTTTGCTATTTGCATTTTGGGTTTGCAGAGTGTCTTTCCTCCCCGCAGAAGCAGAAACACCTGCTTATCCTATTTAGGGTCCTACACGGCAACAAATGGCTCAGACTTGCCTGAAGGAGGTTTTGAAATCTTGCTTGGACGTCCTCTTTGGGCAGAATTTGCCGAGCTCAGGGGAAAAAGGGGCTGGTAGGAGGCGATGGAGGTGGCTGCATCTTGGTCCCTGTCTCCAAGAAGTTTGCAGGCTTTTGTGCTCTTGCTTCATCTTGCAACTATATATATCGCTAGGCGTTGGCATAACAATATGAGGCATATTGATCCTGTTAAAAGCACATTTTAATGATTTTTAACTTTATCTTCCCTCTGACCCACTTTCCCTCTTGTTCCCTTGCAGAGGAACAGGTGAAGTGTGAGTGGGTCACTCTGACTGTGTGTGTTCCTGGGGAATCCTGGATCACTTGCAAAGAAACATTTTAGCATTCAGGTGCCAAGGTGGTACTTCAGAAAACTCCTTCAGATGAAATGCTTGGCAAATCCACTTTCACTTCTCTGAAATAGTGGGAAGATTTTTTTAATTGGCAAATCTGGTTTGGTCCCTTTGTAATTTTCAGGAAAAAGTGATGGAAGGATTATGACCAACCCTAGTTTTGCAAATGAGGTAAGGAAGCAAAGCCCGTATAATAAAACCACAGGGTAATGCATCATCTGTACCCTTTCTTCACTCACTAGGCACATACAGTTTAGTTGTAATGATGTGTGAACTTTTCTCCAAGTAAATGTTCTGGAATACGTTTTGCCAAAGGAAAGAAATCACAGTAATACCAGATCTCATATCTCCCTGCTGTCTGGGGCATGCAAATTATGGGTGAATTTCTAATGTGTTAAGTTCCCACAAGCCTAAACCAAATCTTTAAGGAGAAGCCAGTGGGACAAGACAGCAGGACTATTTTTTTTTTCTCTTAGCCTTGCAAAGAGTTTTTGTTTGGGTTTTTTTTTGCTTCTTTTTGTTGTTGTTATTTAATGAGCATCAATCTTAGCTAAGTTTCCTCCTCTTAGGAATATAAAGCATGAACTTTCGCATTCCTACATGGGCACTTTGTGTGAGTTCATCATGTTGGGTCTCGGTGCTCCCATCATTTTCGTATCCATGTCTTTGAACTGACTTCTTGATGCTGAGCAGATGAAAGCCTAGGTGACCATGCTGGGAGGGTGTGAGGAGCTGCATGGAGGTGAGCGGAAGGCAGTGAGGCTGGGAGGTGTAGGGCACAGTGCTGATGTGCAGATTGGTGCTGTGAGACCAGGTTTGGTGTTTCTCAGGGGCTGCAATAGCAAGGGAGTAACTTTGCTGTGGGATCACATCTACCAGCAGTGGAGAAGTCTAACTGGCTCATCCTGCCCATCTCCCCAGCACTTATGTTGAATTGGCCCTCTAATGTGTGTAGTCTTCCCAGGCAGCTGCTTTTCCAAATTAGCTATTCCCGGATTTGGCTGATATCTGGCACTGTTGTTATTTTCTTGGTTTCCAAGTGCTGCATCCCCTTGCAGTCTTGGAACCAGGCGCAAAGCATTTGCCGAGTATCTTTTTCCCAGGTAAACATTGCTTTAGAAGCTGCAGTTGGATTTGCAGTTGCAGATGGGTGGGGTGGCAATAGAAAGGGAAAGTTGTTTCAGTAAGATAAAAGTGGGCTTTTCTCTAATAGCCTGATGCGCGAACATCTTTCTCAACTGTGTTATCCTTGGCAGCTGGAGATGGCTGGAGCTCTGCTCTTGGGGAATGAGACAGTAGGTGAATCAGACAAGGTTTTGCATAATTTTTGACCATGGTTTTGAACAGTTCCCTGTTCTCTGGGGGAAAGGGAGGAGAGGGGTGGGCTCTGCATGTAGCTATGGTGGCACAGAGGGTTTGAATGTTGGCTGTGCCTGCCCTCTCTAGCCATGAGCCTGCCTGTGCTTCTGGGCCAGTGTTTCTCTCCTCTCGTCTTTGCTCTCTGTCTGCCCATCAGTTGAGATGCAGCTCCCAGCTGTGTCCTCACGCTGTGCCCTCCATGGATCTCACCAGGGGTTTGCTGTTGCTGCTGTTGGGGCTCTGCTACTGGCTGCCGGCTGCCTGCGTCTGCATGGCAGACTTCTTCCCCAGATGTTAGCAACTCTATTAGTGCTAAAATCAGAGTTGTGGTCCCTGAACACTGGTGGCAGCACGTGCCTCTCCATGGGGCTGCCCGCTTCCCGCTGTGGCAATGCTGTGGGCAGAGCTGCCTGCAGAACGGGAAAGCCACTCTGTGTGCAGCACGCAGCCCGGCAACTGCCTTGCCCTGTGCCCCTGGCTCTGCTTCTTTGGCAGCACCCAGCACAACAGTGGTCTGAACGAAATTAAACAGTTTGTGCTCTTGCACAACAGTCTAACATGCAGTTGGGGGGCCAAGAGGGAATAGAATGAAGAGTTACATTTTCTGGTTTTTGTTGGTGCTTTCTTGCCCTTGATAGTGTCCTTTGTGGGCAAAACCACAGACAACTATAATATGTATGCATCATTTTAATATTATTAGTTGTTACTCACAAAAGGCTTTAAAATGTCAAGGATGACCCAGTAACTGTGGTAAACTCCCTGTGATAAACTTCCCAAGGTCTTTGTGTAATGAAGACTCCCTGGCGCTTCTTATGACTACAGATCCATTAGGTAAGCAGATAGTACCTTAACAAACAACCAGTCATTACATGGAAATGTGAATATTTGTAAAATATATTTTACAGAATTTTTTAAGTTACTGTCACTGAACCTGTGGTTCTGGCATCCGACTATTTGAGAACTTCTTAAAAAAATGAGTACAATGCCAGTAAAAGCAAAGCAACCTGAAGAGTGAATCTTTACCCTTTGTCGACTGTCTTAATTAAAGGTAATTGCCAAGAGCAAAAGTGTTTGCACTTCATTATATGAGGACTGACTTTTCTGATTGAGGGATTGTGAGATTGTGAAGAAAATTTAGTTCAAGGATGAGCCCAACGTGAAGTCTGTTAAGTAGTGTCTGTTGTCTTCCCTTCTTCAGTCAAGCTGTATTAATCTGTCTGAAAGCTCACGTTTCCCAAGGGCCACCCAGCACTTGCTATACTGTGGCAATGACCTGAAGGAAAGTGTGTTACTTGTGTTATTTGGTAGAAAAGATGAAACTAAATTTTTTATCTAAGCAAAAACATGAGTGAAACCAGCATTGGAAGTGCTAGAGGATCCTAAGCCAGGAGACACGTTTACACATTGCCTCCACCCTGGACATGCCCACCTCTGTGTCACCACATTTATCCAAAAGACCTATTACCCCTTTGTAGGCACACAGCTTGTCTGGTAGTGATGAGATAAGGGTATTTAGATTGGTGAAGTTCACCCCTGAGGTCATTTAAGTTACTTTGGTAGAATTAAACCAGGACTGAATTTGCTCCTGATTCTTTATGTTTGCAAATTAATTTGGGTGGTATCTACTTTTAATTATGCCTTACCTAGTCATACTAGATTTACTGTCACAAGGGAGGAACGCTCTAATAGTGAAACAAGCACAGTGAGTATGGCCATCCCCTTAGGTTAATGTTACATTGATGGTGGTGTGACATGTGGTGTGTGTGTGTATATATGTATGCAAAATGCACTAGTATTAAAGGATGTATGAGATCAGAAGGGCCTTTTGGGATTGTTGAATGTGCTCTTGTGCCATAGCGAATGCTCCCACTTGATGCTGCCTATCTGCTGAAATGTTCGCCCCTAGTGCTTGTATTGCAAAGCTGTTCCTGAATCTCATACCTCCTTTCCCTAATTTCTATCCTAAATGTCTTCAAATCTAGTTTATGTTCATATTTTCATCCCTTTCAGCTGCTGAATGTTTAGTTTTTCCTGCCGTCTTCTTGCCTGAGGCAGATGCTGCTGAGTTCTGAGGAAACACAAATCTGTCTGTGTGAATCTTGAGTTATGGTATCATTATGTACCTTTCATCCTAATAACGGTATCTAACCTCATGATATATGCTATGGACGGATGTCATAAGCAGCCCTGCAAAATGACTCTTAACCCTTTGGCCTCCATGTCAGAACCTGTGCTAAAGCAGTATGCTAGAAGAAGACCTGTAGAAGCATAGTCAAGGGCACCTTAAAATTCTCAGCTGATTGTTACATTTATAGAGGAACACCTTTGAGACAGTCCTGGCTCACAAAAAAGGTAGTGTAACATCTGTGGCGTGCAGGGCTCTCTGCTAGGCATGTTTACCTGACGTGTCCTCCGTGGACTATTTTCAGCAAAGATGAACGTGGGTGCTGAGAAGCACATGGGTTCTTGCTGGGGACATGCAGCCCTGTGTGTCCTCTACTTCAGTTGTGTCCCTGCCTCGCTGCCTGTTCCAGGCATGTGGGGGATGGTGAGGAGAAGACAACCTGCTGTCTGAAGCATGGGGCTTGAAAGAAGGCAGGGAAGTCTGCTCCTGGCTGTGCTGAGGATTTGTGATGCACAGCTCTGATCTAGCAAAGCATATGACTGACTAGGTGCTGGATTTTTACTAATCCTCAAGTTACTGAGCTGTTCAGCCAGGGAGTAACACTTCCTTATGTCTGCAGACAGCTCTGTTTAGCTTTATTGGTACGTAGTTTGTTCACATTTTTCCTCTTGATGGAGAGAACTTGTATGGCACCATTAGAGCCTGGTAGTGCCAGCCTGGTACCCAGAACTTTATCAAGTTGCAGTGGAAGTGCTGTAAGTACTACGTAGTGTATTGTCAGTGCTAGATTAATGCTGCAGAGAGGACAGGTTTGCTATCCTGTGTGGTTGGGATGCTACCTGGGCTGAACCACTGCTGTACAACAACACACGCTTTTCATTCTGCCTAGCCAAATGTCCTGTGCTGTGGAGGGAAAAAAACAGCGGGGAGCTTATTAGCTCCAGTTTGGAGATGAAGTGCTAGGCATGTGGTTTTGTAAGCGGTTTCAGCTGACCTCATGTTGAGTTGCTGCCAGGGGCTGGTACTAGCTCCCCATGTCCAGCTGCACGTCCCCTCCATCATCGCAAGGTGCCACGGTGTAGCATCACCCCTCTAGGCAGCTGCCTGCAGTTGGATGGGCATAAAAGCCTAAGGTTTGCCCATATTTAGTGGCAAGCTTTTAAGTAGACTTTCCAGCTTGCAGGCTTTGGCTCCCTGCCTCCCTCATACTCCAGTCCTTGCCCTCCTGCAATCACTGTTACAGAATTTCCCATATCTGAGATCCCTAACCAGCTCTGGTATCTTATATGGCTGAAAACAGTGCTTTCATGCATTGAGGGAGTAAGTAGAAACCCTTTTATTTTTGTGATACCTCTTAACGCATTTTGCTTGAGGAAGCATTTGTTAAAAGGGTTGAGTAAGGTTAGAGAAGATAAATTTGGGCCTCTGGGCATGCTGTAGCTTGATGGGCATGGAGCTCTTTCTGTCTCTGCCTGTGTCTGAGACTTGCAGATCCTTTATATCAAAGGCTGGCACTGGCTATTGCAGTACCATCAGCACTCTCTTTTTTTCCTCCTTCTGGCAAGATATTTGCTGGGAAACCATTTGTATTATTTAACTAGTGATGACTAACACTTGAGAGTGGATGTCTGTGCAATGTAGGATTGAGCTTGTCTGAGGTCTCAGCACTTACCGTCTATTTTCTCTGCCTAAGAACACAGCCTTCTCTAAAAAGATAAAAATGAAAAATATTTTGCAAAGTTCTTTTTCATTACCCCTTTTTGAAAGTGAATCATCCTGAAAATGAGTTCTCTAAAAATGCCCATCTTGGTGTTTGTTGAGGCAAAACTGGATGATAAGTAGTTTTTTTGAGAGAAATAGAGAAGTGCTGGAGGCCCTTGTCTCTTCTGGAACATTGCACTCTTGTGCACTTTTGGGTTTCTTTTCTGGGTGACAGCCAGATCTTCAGCATCTTGCTTGAGGGCAGCGACAAGGAACATGTATCTCCATGAGTCTAGGGCTGTTAAAGGCCGATCTTGGCTGCTAGTAGCAGCTGAGGATGGCTGGAGGATTCCTCGATTCTCTCTGAGGGTGAAGGGAAGCTGGGCTTTTGCAAACATACCCCTGTGCAGTCCCATCCCAATCTTTGCAAGAGCAGCAGCAACCCACAGCAAGGATACCCAGTGCTGGGCAAAGTCTGAATAGCTCCTTGGAGGGTCTCAAGCAGCTCAGTATGGTGAAACAGCCTGACAGAGCACCCCAAAGTTAATGCAGTCTGTGGCATGTGCAGCTGATTGGGTTGAGCTCACCAGAAACAAAGCTTTTGCCTCACGCATTCCATTTTCAAGCACCACATTATGACTTGTGTATTGCTCTGGTTTGGCCTGAGTGTTCTGCTGCTGGGTACTCACAAAGCCTCCAAGGTCTGAGAGGTCTTTGTTTAATTTAATTTTTTCTTAAAATGATTTACCCCCTTGCAGTCTTACTCTTTTCTGCCCATTGCCTTTCAGGACAGTGCCTGCTTCCTTCCTAAAGAAGCCATTAGCTTTCATGCTCCAAACCAAATTGTTAGCTCAGCTGCAACAGATGGATGGATATGGCTGTTGTGTGGCAACTTAATGAATAATATCTATCACCTAATTTCCCAAAAGTTGGCATGTAATGAGACTGGTGCCATGATTATTACCTCTGTAAATCATGACTTTAAGATGATGACAATCCCTCCTGCCCCAAGGATACAGGACAGCCAGACAATGATGTACATTTAATTGCTGTGTGAGAGCGCCAATGTGTTCGGGAGCATGCCATTGCCTCTAAATTATCTTCTGCAGCACAGACGCAAGAAGAGATTAGTGCAGATTGGAGGGGAGGGAGAGCCTTGCCATGCTGCAAGGTGCTCTGTGTGTGTGTGCATTTATTCACTTGAGACAGCCGGTGGTGGTGTGAGCTGGCTGGAGTGGAATGGAGGTGTGTCTCCCCAGGTTTGCCTTCTTGGTCTCTCTCCATGACTGAAGAAGCAGTGGGCGGAGAGGGGATTGCTCACAACTGTTCAAAGATGCTTTCTTTGTTTTTCTGATGAGTGTTTGTGGCAAATACCTCTTGTGGCCTCCCAAACAGTGCCCTTGGCTTGCGGAGTGAAAGCAGCCAAACTTCTGCCCTAACCTCCTGCCACTACAGGAAATCTCTATTCCTGTTTCTTTCCACCACAAGCCACAACTGGCCGTAAAGCAGAGCTGATGTCCACATTGTGGCCTCTCAGCTAGCTTCCGCAGCTGCTTCCTAGCCAAAGGAGGCTTCCTAGCCAAAGGAGGCATCCCTTCCAGACTGTCTCATTCTTCATCAGTTTAATGAATAACAACTCCTAGTAAAATAATTACTCCTGGGCTTTTAAGGTGTCTTTCATTAGGTGCTATGCTGTGACAGCTTACAGAAATGTGGCTGGGTTATGGATGAATCGGATATTGCAGCTGACCCTTGGAAAGCAGCTACTGCCAGCCTGCCTGCACTGCTGGTTAGTGCTGCTCTGTTGTCCCCCCTCCTTTGTGTTTGTTTAATTTTTATTTTCCTTTTCGTTCTGTCCCCATCTCTGTGATGTGCTGGTCAGTGTGGTTACAGCTTGGCTGGATGTAGGGCAGAGCAATGGACATGCTGCTGCTCTGGTCCTCTCCTCTGCTTTGGTACTTTGAAGCCATGTGATGAGCAGAGGTAACAAGAGCCTCAAAAATGTGACAGAGGCTGCTTTACGTCAGGCCAAAGATCCCCCTGGCCTGATGTTCTGTTGCCACCAGTACCCAGTGAATTAAAACTAGGGCAATGTCACGATCACATACGATGAGGTGTTTCCCTACAATACTTGCCCAGCTACCAGCTACTTGCAGTTCAAGGACTTCCTAAATCGGGACTGTTACCTTTGGTTTGGTGGCCTCTGTGCAGCCACCATCAGCAGCATCGTGGCTGTTTCCAATTCCTGCAGCTCAGCTCCCAAATCCAGATGCTCGCCTGGTTTATGGGGAGATGACTATAAAACCAGCAACACTGTGACTGCCTGCATACTGTGAGCAATAGACCATTTCCAAAGCCACCCAGTGCTCTGAACAAAGCGGGATGAGGCTACTCAGCTGTGTGACAGTGTCTGTGTGTTGCTTCTGGGAGCTTGTGGGATGCTGGAAGAGAAGGTCTGCTATGGCTGTGGTGGACACTCACATGTCCAGGGGAGCAGCGTGCCTGCTTATTGTTTTTCTCTAATGTTGGTTCCCAGAGCAGTGATCAGTGTTAACTTCCTTTAGCCACGGTATGCAGGGCTCCCAGATGGAAGGGTGGGTGGGTTTTGCAGAAGGAAAGTGAAGGCAGAGCAGCCTGCACAAGCGCAGAGCCAGAGGGAGCATGTGCATTTACCTCAATAAGATCCTTCTGCAGCAGCCACCTTCGGGAATACCTTCAGTTTTGGTGTTTCTGGAAGGTGTTTGCAGCCTAGAGGTGGCCCAGAGCATTTCCTTCCTTCCTCCAAGTAAGCAAACACCATCCTGCCAATGCTTTGCCAGTGCCAGATGTTCCCGTACCTGCTGGAAAGATGCTACCTGCTAAGGCAATAGTGGCTGTGCTTAATGATTTCCCAAAGTAACATCAGTTTCTTCTCTTTAATTCCTGCAGTGAATTGGCTGCTGTTGTTCTGAGCCTGCATTGAGCCTTTTTGTCACTAAAGACATTGTAGTGCTTATGGCATTAGCAGTTACATAAGCTGGCTGCCTCTGAGGGGGCTTTGCCCTGCCGTGATGCTCCTTTAGGGTTAGGTAAGAGCCAGCCATGGTGCAGGGGGGATGTGAAAGAAAATAAGCATCTATAGTCAAGAGACTTATTTGAACTTAACACGCCCCGCAGGAAAACCAGATTTTGGAGTTTTCATGTATTCTCTTGGCTCCACAGATTAGAGGGGGACCGTGGGAAAGCTGCCAGGGCTTGGAGATCAATCCAGCCTTTGTAAATCCTTTCATCTGACTGGCGGCTTCATACAATTGAGTATTACCCAGTTTTTTATTGGTGGTTGATTAAATTCCTGTTGGTCAACACAAATAGTGCTGTGCAGTCTGTGCATTCTTGGGATGGAAATTGGCATTGCGAAGCACTTCCTAGAGAAAGGCAGGAACGACCTGTCATTTTAAACCACATTCAGGGGACATTTGAGAGGGAAGAAAGGACAAATCCCTGCATGTAAGTGATTTCCCAGGCATTTCTCATGTGCCTGTGGAGGCTGAGCCTGCAGTGAGTGAGTGTGAGAGTTGGGTCCCTGCTTTTCTGGCAGCGAAGGCAAGCAACCTCAGCGGGGATGCACTCAGCAAGCCCCTGTGCCTGCGGGGTGGGGGAGGTGTGGTGCATGGTGGACCCAGTATGTATAACAAAGATTAATGGGATGAAATTAGGTGAAGGAGAAAGTCATCAGGATGTATTCCCTCAAGGTGAAAGCTATTAGGCTGCAGCACAG
Source organism: Cuculus canorus (assembly GCF_017976375.1). Classification (NCBI taxonomy): domain Eukaryota; kingdom Metazoa; phylum Chordata; class Aves; order Cuculiformes; family Cuculidae; genus Cuculus; species Cuculus canorus. The sequence goes on along the minus strand of NC_071405.1, from coordinate 27,965,414 downwards.
TTTCTCAAGGGAAGCAGTGGATGCTTACTCGGGTGGTATTAAAATGAGAACATGAGAAAAAACCTGGCTTTGGGGAGAAGATGAGTGATATCAGTGGCTTCAGGGGGCTCCAAGGAGACATGAATCCCCCCTCAGGAACAGTGCATTTCTGGGAGGGATGAAGGGGGGCTGTGAGTGGAACTTCTGCCTCTCTACAGGGTAGGGTCTTCAGCTGAGGTTTGAACTCAGGGAAGCTGCAGGCTTTTGTCCACCAAAGCTAGTCATTACTTGTATACCAGCAACAGGGACTTGTCCTGCTGTGAGGCAGGGCTCTGGTAGGCCCTGAAACAACACTGTCCAAGTTCATTGGTCTTTCAGAATACACTTTTTATACTGCCTGGCTTGTACGAAGGAGAACATAGGACTTATCTCTTAAAACTTGGAGTAATCGGGAATCAAAATAGTTTGGGAACCTCTGTGCTTGATGACCTGAAACATCTTTTTGCTTTTATGAATGGTGTTACCTTGTGTTCCACATCCTTGTGCCTGGAACAAAGCAATCTGTTTTATCTTTGGGTGTAATGATTCGTTTCCCATCTCTATGCAATGTGCACCCCTAGAAAATGAGCCCACTTGGTTATTTGGGCAGGAGATGGGGGATATCATTGGCTTTAGGGAGCCTATGCCTAGTGGTCTGTTTTCTTTTACGTGTGTAACTAAGAGCTATCCTGTGGAAATAAGATCATCTTCTGTCCCTCTGCTAGTTCTTAGATAGTTCCAAGATGTGGATGCAGAGGAGCCCCAGGTGACCTTTTGCTGTGAGCAGATAGGAGATGCCTGGAGCAACATGTGGTTGGGAAGGAAGACGTTTGTGTTAAGGTCTCTTCCTGTATCCCTTCCCTTTGCCCCAGCTCTGCCATGATATGTGTAACCAGAACTGACTCTCAAATGTTTAGACTAGATAGTAGGAAGAGATTTTTCGTGCTGAATCATAGAATCACCAGGTTGGAAAGGACCCACTGGATCATCGAGTCCAACCATTCCAAACACTCCCTTAAACCATGTCCCTAAGCACTTCATCCACCCGTTCCTTAAACACCTCCAGGGAAGGTGACTCGACCACCTCCCTGGGCATCCTGTTCCAGTGCCCGATGACTCTTTCCGTGAAGGATTTTTTTCTGATATCCAACCTGAACCTCCCCTGGTGGAGCTTGAGGCCATTCCCCCTTGTCCTGTCACATGTCACTTGGGAGAAGAGGCCAGCTCCCTTCTCTCCACAACCTCCTTTCAGATAGTTGTAGAGAGCAATAAGGTCTCCCCTCAGCCTCCTCTTCTCCAGGCTAAATAACCCCAGCTCTCTCAGCTGCTCCTCGTAAGACTTGTTCTCAAGCCCCCTCACCAGCTTTGTTGCTCTTCTCTGGACATGCTCCAGAGCCTCAACATCCTTCTTGTAGCGAGGGGCCCAGAACTGAATACAGTACTCAAGGTGTGGTCTCGCCAGTGCCGAGTACAGAGGGAGAATAACCTCCCTGGACCTGCTGGTCACACCATTTCTGATCCAAGCCAAGATGCCATTGGCCTTCTTGGCCACCTGGGCACACTGCTTGCTCATGTTCAGTTGGCTGTCAACCAACACCCCCGGGTCCTTCTCCTCTAGGCAGCTCTCCACCCACTCTTCCCCCAGTCTGTAGCACTGCATAGGGTTGTTGTGCCCCAAGTGCAGGACCTGGCATTTGGCCTTGTTAAACCTCATGCCATTGGCCTCGGCCCAGCAGTCCAGCCTGTTCAGATCCCTTTGCAGAGCCTCCCTACCCTCCAGCAGATCCACCCTTCCACCCAGCTTAGTGTCATCTGCAAACTTGCTGAGGGTGCACTCAATGCCTTCATCCAGGTCATTGATAAAAACATTGAACAGGGCTGGACCCAGTACCGAGCCCTGGGGAACCCCACTTGTGACTGGCCTCCAGCTGGAGTTAACTCCATTGACCACCACTCTCTGGGCCCGGCCATCCAACCAGTTTTCAACCCAGGAGAGTGTGCGCCTGTCCAGGCCAGAGGCTGACAGTTTCTGAAGCAGAATGCTGTGAGGAACTGTGTCAAAGGCTTTACTGAAGTCCAAGAAGACTACATCCACAGCCTTTCCCTCATCCAGTAGTCGAGTCACTTTGTCATGGAAGGCTATCAGGTTAGTTTGGCAAGATCTGCCTTTTGTAACTCCGTGTTGACTGGGCCTGATCACCCGGTCCTCTTGCATGTGCTTCATGATAGCACTCAAGATCACCTGTTCCGTGACTTTCCCCAGCACTGAGGTCAGACTGACAGGCCTGTAGTTCCCTGGATCCTCCCTGCAACCCTTCTTGTAGATGGGCACAACATCAGCCAGCCTCCAGTCCAGTGGAACTTCCCCAGTCAGCCAGGACCACTGGAAGATGATGGATAGGGGTTTGGAAAGGACATCCGCCAGCTCCTTCAATACTCTTGGGTAGATCCCATCCAGCCCCATAGACTTGTGGGTGTGTATCTGGGCAAGCAAGTCTCTAACTGCCTCCTCTTGGATCATGGGAGCCTCATTCTGCTCCTCTAACTCCTGGGTTTGGACACAGAGGGAACAACTTTCCTTGCTATTAAAGACTGAGGCAAAGAAGGCATTAAGTACCTCAACCTTGTCCTTATCCCCTGTCACTGTTGTTCCTTCTGCATCCAATAGGGACTGAATATTCTCCCTAGTCCTCCTTTTCTTGTTAATGTATTTGTAGAAAGATGTTAATGTATTTGTAGAAATATTTTTTATTATCTTTCACAGACTTAGCTAATTTGATTTCTAGTTGGGCCTTAGCCCTCCTGATTTTTTCCCTGCACGATCTCACTTCGTCCCTGTAGTCCATCCAAGACGCCTGCCCCTTCCTCCAAAAGTGAAACACTGAGGTGGTGAAACACTGCAATACGTTGCCCAGAGAGGTGATGGATGCCCCATCCCTGGAAACATTCAAGGTTAGGTTGAATGGGGCTCTGAGCAAACTGATTGAGTTGAAGATGTCCCTGCTGTCTACAGGGTGGTTGAACCAGGTGGCCTGTAAAGGTCCGTTTGAACTCAAACCATCCTATGATTTTGTGTGACACTACCAGGTGAGCAGGGGTCCATGTTGCTGAGAGCCCACTCTTTGAAGCAGAAGAAATGCAGAATATGCATTTGAAGCCCACCATGCAGAGGTGGGTCTTGCAGGTTCCTGTGTGCTGCTGAAGTGGTGAGGTGGGGAGTGAGCTGTGAAGGCTGCTTTGTAGATCCAGAGAATTACGTGTTAACCTGCCTGGCAGGGAGCAGTCAGCCACCGGTCCAAAGGGCTCGAGTGAGAGGTAATAAAGCTGTTAATAAATAACAGGGAAAGCTGGCTGTGTTGCGTAGTTTTAATTTCTGAATATAACCTCAGGGAAACATGGTACACGTTTGTACAGTCCTTTTGCAAAGCCGTAGTGAGCACTCATTCGGCTTGTGGGATCAGAAAGTCTCTTCTGCTTGCTTACTCTCTGAATCACTGTAGGATTGATTTTATTATCCCTGGTGGCCAAATGCCTGGGCTCTCCTTGCTGCCCCAGGCAAGGTGATAGTGCAGTTCCTTACTTTGCTCTAATCACCAGGGAACTCATCCTGTGGGATGCTCAGTCCTGGCAAGGACCAGCTTTGTAGAGTGCTTCCTAAAACTTCTGCCTGAGGGTGGTAGCATGGATGAGAGTGAGTCACAGTTATCAGGATTGGCTTGCTATTTCTGAATGATTTCTCATGTTGTAATAGTGTTGTACTATTAACTTATTTTAAAATAGGTTTTTTCCTATTGTCTCATTATTTCACTCTAGCCCAGTGATACATTGCAATCTGCTCCATCTTATTTCTATTCCCTTTAGACATTGTAGAGTTAGGAAATGCTCAGGTATGGTCTGGCCTTTCTTTCCAGGCATTAATTATATGTTTACTATATTCAGATTCTTAAGCCATGCCACGTGTCCCTCACTGTAGGTATCTGGAGTCTCTGTTCTGCTCAGTTTTGGGATGTAACATATTTTTGGCTGTCCTACTGCTGTTCCCAGCTGGCCCTGACAAAGCCCGTGCTGGTTCAGTACAGCCAACATGTTGCACTTGACAGCCTTGCTCCTGTTTAATTTCCTTTCGCTAACTCCTGCAGCAGAGCAGGGGGTGCTGGCAGGAGAAGGCTGCAGGTAGGACATGGGGCATCACTGCTTTCCAAAGCAAGGATTTCCCTCCACCCTCTTGTTAGCACATAGGAAACAGTTTCTTCTCTATTTGTGTAGTTCGATGACATGAAGCAGCTCCTCTGTTACCCAGTTGTGTGTTTGTATTTCTGGTTGACTTTTATCTCAGGTGAAAGCTGGCAGGAATTGGATCCATGCTATCTTCCATCTTGGCACTGAAGTACACTGAACGAACTGTACATACTTTATTGGTTTTATGCATAGATGCTTTTCCTGTCTGTACTGAGTGCTTTAAGGTGTTTGGGAGGAAACACACCTTACTCCCACGGTCATACTGCTGTTGGAATGTGTTTATCAAAAGTGAGATAAATGACTGGTCGATCACAGCACTATGTTTAACTACAGCCTGCAGTAGGAGAGTGCCAGGATAAGTGGTTTTCTGCTGCCAGTGGAAGGGAGGAACTGGGCAGGGGAAAGAGAGAACTACCTCAGAAAATACCCCAAATCAGACCGGACCCGCTGTAAGGGGAGGAATTCTCTCAGTGCTCTGGACTGCAATAGAGCTCTGCTTCCCAAAATACTGGCTGTCTGGGAGAAACCAGCATGTTAGACCAGCTAATTGCAAAATGCATGACGAGCCAAAACTGAATGATGGGTGAATGCTGGGACCTGTGCAGGTGCCCGTTCTAGCTGGTAGGAGCCACTGGCTCTACAACTGGGTTTATTTTTGTCAAATAGGACTGAGTGTGGGGTTTCTGCCTGCGATGTAGCCAGGCTTCATGTCCTTGGCCATGGAAATTTCTGTGTCTTTAAAACAAACACACACAATCCCCAGCTCCAGAAATGTTTAGTGTGCAGGGATTTAGATGTTCCCTGGCAATTGCCTTAAGCCATGAGTTTGCAGCTATTTTAGGCTTTCTCCCTTTCTGAAGGTCTGACCAGAAATTTCATTCTGAACTAAAAATTGCATGAAATTGGGTGTACCCGTGTTAAAAACGCTCTCTTGATAAATCAGCATTTTCTTATGAAAAGCTGCTTTACCTGAGAATTCCCAGTGAGCCTTCATCCCAGGCAGCATGGCGACAGTGGATGATGCCATGAAATCATGCATCTTTCTTGTCACTTGGGCAGGGGCCCTCCTTTGCCAACTCTAGATGTGGGAATGAGGTTTGTTGCCAAACTGCCCCATATGTAAACACTAGCCATGACTGGATAAATGCTTTTATCTGGAAAAAGGCCAGTAATTTTTAACAGCTTTGCTACCTTACACTTTTTTAGGCTCAGGTGGAGAGATGCAGGCAGCCAGTGCTGGGGGCAAAGGAGGGGATGCAGGGCAGCCTGGACCGGGGTGGGGGGCATAATGAATTCCTGGGCACATGAAGGCTGTTTAGTGAGCACTGAGCTCCAATGAGCCCCTGGGTAAAAGGGCTTTGATCTGACTCTAGCCTTTTCCCACCAAGGCATCGTTTTTGAATGTGTTCCTGCTCTCAGCCTTGCTGTGCAGGGCAGACAAAGGCGAGGGGAGTGGGGAAGGAGAGGCTGGGGGTGGGGGTGGGGGTGGGTGCTGTTTACCCTCATCAGGAATGGTCCAGTGGCCCAAGTCAATAGACCCTATTTTTCATTAAACTAATCACTAGTTTTTTCTTATTGCCAATTAAATTTTTCCTGTCTATACTCAGAAGGGCATCATTTGCATCTATGATATATATTTTTTTAATAGGCGGCTCCCTGTACATTGTGGGCGTATTTGAGGAGTGGAAATTAAAGTTTAATTTCTCTCAGGATGGAAGAGGATTTTTGAGTTTTAATTGTCACGCAGCTTGGATTCCTGACAGTTGAGGACCATGTTGGAAAGGCTGGTTTCCATTGTGTGGAGTGGATAATTATTCAGCCCTCTCCCAGGCTCGCCGCATGTATTGTCCAGAAGAATCTTCCCAAGCAAAAAGGGGGAGCAGATTTACAACCCAAAATGCATTTTCAAAGCCTGCAAAAAATTCAAACTGATGTTTGCAAAGAAAGACTTGCAAGTATATAAGATCACCTTATTTACCCCTTTTTGAAAAAGACCAATCAATTAATCTGGTAATCTGCCTTTCCTCCTGCAGGTTGCTTAGGACGTAGTTTTGTAAACTCGAGGCAGCCCTTCTGCAGCTGGACTGCTTTGTGCTATCAGTTTCTAAGCAGGATTCTTTTGAAGGCAGTGGGAATTTCTGCACAAAACCTACTGGCCCATTTGTACGTACCATGTTGAATATAAGATTTGCAGCCTTCTGAAACTTGGCAGTGCTTCTTACTTAGGAGGTAATGCTAATCTATCCGGGAGAAAATGTTGAAGGATTCAAGCAAGCTTGAAATTTCAAAGCAAAACTCACTCACAACTGTTCTGTTTCACAAGGCTTTGGATTAACTTCATGTCTTTCTCACAGGTTTTTGAACCATTGATGGTTAGAAAGCTGCAATAAAAATGGAGAAATATGAGCAAAGGTCTTGTCAAATATGGCAAAGCTTTTGCAACGGCAACAACCTCACCAAATCTTTTGAGGGTGGGATCAGGTTTGAGGGCAAATGTCTTGAGCAGCTTTGGTCAGTGTGACAAGTTCAAAGAGAAAAATACCAATTTTTCACTCTTTCTCCTTGGTGAGAAGTGGAGCAGCAATAGTACAAAATGGAAACCAGGGAGCAGATTCTCGGATACACTCATTTCAGTGGATTTACGAGAGATAACTATCTGAGAGGTTTGGTGTGCAAATGTTTCACATTGGCCTGTTTTCCAGAGCTTTCTGGCTGTGAACACAACTTGACTTTCATTTGCAACTTTTTGATTTCACTAGTGCAAACTCAAGAGTCCTTGGGCTTCTGGCAGCTACCTTCCTACCTTGAAAGACCATGCGGTTGTTTTGGGGAAGGTATCAGCTAATAAAGGGCATTTCTGGACTATTGAAGTAGCTTAGGACAACCAGGTATCCATTTCCCACATACTGAGTTTTCAAATTAGCAATCTTTGTATTTTTGCTTGTGCTGCTCTAAGACTCAAAGGCATGGACACAGCTGTCTCTAGTCTGCTCCAGCCCTTTTCTCTGTCATAGTAGCTACGAGCCTTGACCAGAGTTGGACTGTCAGTGCTGCAGAGGCTGTTTCCTAACCCACATGGTTCCCTGGCATTCCCCAGCTCGTCTGCATTTGCTGAGCTTCTCTTTTTTGAGCTCCTTTGGCTAGAGACCATATGTTGTTACTATAGTTATACTGAGCCTTGTGTATGTTGGCCTTCTGTGATTTAGGACTGCAAATTTCTGTGAAAAGCTGGAAAGAGTAACTCTTATAAAGATAAGAACTCTCTTTTTTTTTTTGGGGGGGGGGCGTACTAACTCTTGAAATCTCTAGTGGTATTTTAGAACAGCCAACTGTTTCCAATATAACCTTTTCATTGAAAACATACCAGTAGTATTGGAGGGCCCTACCCCAACGCTTATTCTCCACAGTCTCTTGCCAGATCTGCTTTCCTGTTTGCCAGCTACCATGCAGTTGAGACTTTCTGCAGGTGACAGAAAACCAAAACGTGTGGATTGTTTCAGATTACTGAATCTGATATGCTAATCAAAGGCTGTTTAGTGATTTCATTTTTGCCTTCAAATAACAGTGGTGCTTCCTTTCTGGATTTTAGGTGAAATAGCCACAGATTTTCTCATGTGGTATTTGCACATGGAAAACAAGAGTTGATGGGCTTCAGGGTCACCTGACCCATCCATCTGTTTGCCCCAAGGCAGACTCAGTTCTACCTAAACTACTCCTGATGTTTGTCTAATCTGCTTGTGAAAGACAGCATCAATGGCAGTTCCACCGTGTCCTGAGGCACTCCTTTCTAGCCCTTAAACATCCCTGTTAATAGAGAGCTTGCTTTACCTGGGTGGACATGGAGAACAATTTATTCACTTCATCTTTTTTTGAAAATAATTTACATATTTTAATCAGTTACTACAGCTATGTTTAGTCTTTTCTTCTCCAAGCTAAACGATCTGGGTACCTTTAAGCTTTCCTGCTAGATTATGATTATGCTTTCCGCACTCTGATCCTCCTTATTTCTCTCCTGAATTCCTTCCAGCTAGTCCACATGAGTCTCAAAGCGCGATGCCTAAAACTGGACACAGATCCTTATTCAAGACCTTTAATAGCACCAATGAAGGAGGATTATTTCCCTTGTTTACATACGGGGCTGTTGTTTCTGTGCAGTCCCACATACTGTTTTTGCCCCAGCGTGACACTGATTTGTACCCAGTTTATGAATTGCAATAGTTCCCAGGATCCTTTTCTACAGTACTACTGGGTATGAGGGATTGAGGGATGCTGCCACAAGATTCTATGTTGAATTCAGAAGATACTTTGAGCATAGGACATTGGTGGTGGGGTGGGCCTAGCCTTTGGTTGCTGGGGTCACAGGCTACCACAATGGTAGCCAAAGTTAGGTAGGAAGGGTTGTGTTTTGGAAGTGGGAGGGAGGATTTAAGTAACTGGATGGATACAGGTGGAAATTAGTACAGCCTATCCTCTTTGTGTCATGGATTTTCCCCTGGAACTGTACCCTCTTGGCAACTTCTAGAGGCTACAACCTTGGTGAAGGTGCCCTCAAAAGGATGGTGTGGAGCAAAGTGGGCTACTCCTCCTGAAGCATTCACACCATCCCAAATGTTTTGAGTTGTTTGTAGTCAGTGCAAAGCCACTAATCGGCTTTGGGGCTTTTTTTGACTGGGTCACATGATCATGCTACCGAGATTAAAGCAGCACGAGGAAGGAAAAGAGGCTTAAACAGCTGAGGGTGCCCGGCAGGTCATTTTAACTTTTTCGTAATCATTAAAGCTGTAGAATCCCATTAGTGGTGAATGATTTGCAGCTCTGCTCCCCGAACGAGTGCTGGTGACACAACTTTCTGTCCGCTTTGGTCTTCCTACAGAGGAGAGTCCATCGCAGCTGGCTGATAGGGTTCAGAGTTTGAGAGGAGGTTATGGCCATTCCTTCCTCTGCATCAAGGAGTCCATCACACCAATGAGAAGCAATGCATGGATCTATTAAAAGCATAGGATTTCTCTCTCCGTATCTAAAATTAGACTCTCAAGAAAGGTCCTGCTTAGACCATACTGTGGTAGATCAGCCCTTGCCCATCTGTGGCAACAGTAGAGAGGTACAGGATAAGGAAGATTATGATGATCTCCTAATTCACTCCTTTGGCACTGGTCAATGTGCTATGGCTTGACTCTGCTGGGATCAGCGACAGCAGAAGATCCTGCACTCCTACAGTGCTTCTGACATGGGAAGCAAAGCTTTTTGGATGGAACTATGCTACTTTCCTCAGTTTTTCACTTGCAAATTCTCATGAATGTAGCATAGTCAGTAGTCAGTTTGATCTTCTCTTGCTCTCCCTGCATCTTTTGTTGTCTTCCTTCATATCAAGCAGTAAGCATTGATAGAGCAGTGCTAGTACCACACTGTCTGGAAGGGAGGATCACTCTGAACCACCTGCAATTTGAACGTTGTCCCACTTTCTCTAGAACTGCCCTTTCTGCATTCAGGCAGTCCTTCACTGAGTACAAGTATGTGGTTGGACAGAAAATGGCTTCTTAAAGAGGCCAAGGAAAACCTGAATACTGCCTGGTGTCACTGAACTGTGGTGGGTGTCGCAGGTATTGCAACACCTGGAATTGATCCAGAGAGCACCTGCTTCCTTAGACAGTGCAGGATTCCATGTATATGGGGCAAGAGCACTGCAGCAGATGTAAATCAGCCCTCCTTTGTTATGGATGCACCAGTCAAGACTGTCTGACTCTGTGTATGTCCATAGTCAGGCATTAAAACACAACTTGTAAAAAAAATGCAATCTTTTCCTCTGTTGTTTACTTTCAAAATTTCAGGGGGACAGAGGGAAAGATTTCCCCAGGAGACCTGGACAAACAATAGTGACTAATAATTAGGGCTGAGCTGGCCTGTCATGCAGGTAGCAGGTTGTGTGGCGAGCAAGTCAGAGCATCCCAGTGAAGGTGCCATCCTCTACAAGCAGGCTTAAAGAATAGCCGCAGCAGCACTGTCTGTCCTTGCCCAGTCCCAGCAGCAGAAGTTGTCCCCTAAGGAGAGAGGGAGTGTGGTGTCAGACTACAAGACTGGGAGGTGTTTTACCACCTTCCTGTTAAGCAGGTTTTACAGGGTGAGGGAGTTAGACATCCTCAGATGCAAGCAATCTCCAGGGGTGCTGTGATAGAAGGACAGCCTCTGTGAAGATTGTAGTGTAAAGGTAACCCAAGCAAGGAAGGAGAAACTAGTCGCCACTTTCCAATAGAATGAGACAGTTTCCTCACAGCAGCGCTGCATTACGTGGGCACACATGCGCATGCTGCTCCTTCCCTTTCGACTGCCTCCTGATGAAATCTCGATAAGATATTGGGAGCTCTTGAACTGCTGTTGACAGTTGTTATGGGTAGATGTTCTGCTGTGAGCGGAGATGATGTCATGGCTGGAAGTCACAGTAGTGAGATGTAAAAGCCTAAGTCAGGAGAGACCTTATCAGACTGTTACAGACTGACTTGAGGCCACTAAGCTCCCAGACAGGCCTAATGAACTGGAACTGAGTCGGGAACGTGCGGTCTTGAAAAACTACAGAGCTCATAGTTGCAGGCTTGCTATGAAATATTAATTAAATAGCTGCATTGGCATATGTCCCATACTACCGGAGCTGCACTTTGCAGCAGCACAGCTGTGTCACCAGCGTGTAACCACTGGCTTATGAGAGTTAAAAAGATGTGTATTAGTATGACACCAGATTTCTTTGTTATTTGTGATTAGACCCGTAACTAACTTCTCTGTGGTTTTGGCTAGTGTTTGAATACTTTTACTAGAGCCATCACCTGCACCTTAATAATGAGGCCTGATCCTACCTGTCTTATTCAGACAGATGTTATCATGGGTAGATTTGGATGCTCAGAATGGGCCTTTTATTTTTTTAGCTTAGTGGTAAGGGAGTGTCCATTCAGTAAGAGTGTGCTGTAGCACCTCGGCTATGGAAATAATCAGGAAATGACCTTAGTTCTGCTTCTGTTAAGTGTCCTGCTGTCACCTCTTTAATGTTGCCTGGCAGAGCCTGGAGGAAGATGCTGCCTGTGCACCTTGGGGTGAATGAGTTGATGGGAGAGACATAGCTATGATTTGCTTGTAGAATATCTTGCATGCTGCAAAAGGCTGGAAGCCGCTGTCTGCCATAGACCTTGTTTCATATTCTCTTACCAGGTCCCAAGAGACCCCACATTGCACCCAAACTCCTACTTGAGAAGCATCAACATAGGGGTTAGCAGAGCATGGTATTTTGAGAGAAGAAAAGGAGGGTTTAGATCCGTGAGCTACTTTATCTCACTGCTGGAATACTTCATTTGACTCTAACGTGCTTTTTGTCTGCAGACCTGCCCTCCTATCCACTCGCACGCTTTCCCAGCTGCATTTAGTGATATTTTCAGTGGAAAATACCTTGGTTGGAGCCTGGGTGCCAGGCTGGAGAGCTGCCTGTGTTCGGTGGGGACAAAGGCTAATGTGGGGACAAAGGCCAATTTCCTTAGACATCTGCAGTGTCCTCCAGGTGCTGGAAGAAGTGGCTTCTCCCTGAGTCTGGATGAGAGTCACTGCAGAGTTGAGTGTGCCAAGGTGAACCAAGGAAGCTGCCCCAAAAGCCCTGGTGGTGCCGTAGCAGAGGGCAGCACTTGTAAAAATGAAGTATTTTGGTGGCGGCTTTGTGGTGTTCCTGCTCATGTTTAAGCCATTCACTGAGTTAAGCCTGATGTGAAAGTTTGCCTCATGGACCAGTCTGAAACAGGACATTGGGAATGGTGTTTGTTAGTAAGAACAGAAAGATGGGGGCTGCCTAGCAAAAAGCAGAGATGGTGTGTTTGTCCACCTCTCACAATTATTTCCTTTAATGACAGTATATAAAAAGATGTGAGTTTCATCTGCTTCCCAGCTGCTATGAAAGAGCCCTGTTGCCTTAATAAATCAAATTCTTTACAAGATGTATCCACTGGCCCATTTTTCAGCCTGCTTGTCTGTGCCAAGAAGCAAAACCAGCAGAGAAATATGAATCTGAAATATGGTGCCAAAGAGCAGAGGTGTGATAATGAAACTACCGACAAACAGATAAATGTTTTATTGAACACAGGTGAAGGTCTTTTTAGAAGATAATCTTTGATGGAAGGGGAGGAAGTGAAAATGTCTGTATCCCATCATGTGAAGGAGATGGCGGCAGCTGACTGCAAGGTGCAAACCTGGCAGAGCATCACTCCTTCCTATGTCTTTCCTTCTTGGGTTTGGATTTGGGAGAATCCTTTGAGGATTACTGCTTTTTATGAGAGGAGAAAGAGCCTTGTTTACAGAGCATTGACAAAATATAGCTGTGCTTTACTGTCTTAAATAATTCTTAGATGATCTAAAAGTACCACCTGAGGAGAAAACACAGTGGGAGGCAGTGAGTATCCAGCCTCACTGCTGGAAGCGTGGGGCACCTCTGTGCTGCTCACAGCAACAGTGTGGTGCTGAAGTGGGGCATCATGGTCCTGACCTGCCAGCCAGCACCCAGCCAGATGCTGCCTAACCCCCTATTTGTAGTAGACACTGAAAAGACAAATCAAACTCCAGTGGGATGCCTTGGAAGAGGACTAAGGCACCACTGTTGGCTCAAGTCTGCTCATGCCAAGTTGTTTTTTATTGCCTAGAATGGGTGTAGGAACCATCCTGCTGTGAGTGAGTCCCATCGGAGGACTCTTGACCACTTCCTTGTCTCACAGACACCTACAAGAACCTTTTTTTGCATCTCTAATGTGAACTGCCCGAAGTAAAGGGGTTTAATTTTTTTCCTTCTATTCCTTTAACTGATAAGGCCTTATTATGAAAAGGTCTTAAATAAAAGTATCTTGATCCCAACTGTGTACCTACCATACAAACCTCTGCTCTGCATACTTGTGCTTTGGAGAAATAGCATACAAGGAAATAAAAACATTTATTTTGCCACTGTCAATAATTCATTGTATTTACCCCTCTGACAGATTCTTCTGAAATCTCAAATGAGGATCAGAAAGGCTCCAGTGTCTCCAAGTGTCTTTTAAAATGACACTGTTCTGTGCTCTGCAGGCTGAAAGAGTGTTTTGATTAACAAAACAGTTTCTTATTTATGTTTTAAAAAAGCTTCAGGAGCCAAGCTGTTCCTCACTCTCTCAGAGGCCATCGAGTTAAAACAAGGTAGAGTGATTTGTCTTGCCTCAATTTAGCTGTAATGAGTATTAAGTGGTTTATCTATGTGGAGAAAAGTTACTCACCTAGATTATATCCAAGTTAAATTACACCTCATTCCAGATGGGGTATATTTTTTAAGACAGTAAATCTTGAGGAGGGTGGATAATAATAGTAGTGCACCTTCCTGGGCTGGAATGTGACTCTTCTGCCTCTGGAGTTAATATGCAGTGCTACATCCTATTAGTTTTTCAAAGGCTTTCTAAAGAAATGGAACTTAAGGTTTTATGGCTCTGGGAACAATTTAGGTTGGAAGTATTTACACTGTACAAGTGAGCAATGGCTGATGGTCATTATGGTTTTCATTGTTCTGCTGTTGTGGGCAGCAGCCTGGCAAGGCAAACGTCGTCTCTCTCCCTGACCTCTTATTCTGCATCAAGTGTGATGGCTGCGACAGGGAGGGTGTTGGGTGGGAGATGAGATATTTTGATGGGGAATTCCCTCCTTCTGGTATAGTCTGGTCCACTGTGCCATCCATTGTTCATGCAGGTGCTGCTTGTGGCTCTGAGGAATAACTAGAGGGGGATGTTGGCCCTGCTGGTGTCCCAAGCAGCACTGAGTTCCAGAGCATTCTCCCATAAACCTTATCCTTGACAATGTGTCCTTGACCATGCTGCCTTGACCACTATACTTCTCTGGTACTGTACCTCCCCTTCACTGTGCTACACCTCTGCAGAACCAACTGGCGTGGCTGTCTGGCCAGATTAGGATGAGGTATTAGGTCACCAGTGAGGCACCAGCAGGCATGTGTGCTACAAGTCAGTGCTGCAAGGTGATGGCCCAGGCAGGTGTACCAGGGGTACACCCCAGCACTCAGGTCTGTGAGGTGCTCGTTCCATCAAGGAGAGGGCATTTGGGCTGGTGCGTTCCTCATGGCTGGCAGCAGGCTTTGGTGAGGCAATGGGGACCATTCATCTAATTTCTAATGAAGGGGATGATGGAGTCCAAGCTGTCAGTGATCCAGCTTTACCATCTCTTCTGGGTGGGTCAGCAAGGCTGTCCTCACCCCATGGCTCTGGGGGAGGCAGGGGAGGAGGAAAACTGACTGATAAGAGGAAGGTCAGAGGCAGAAAAATGTTGGGAATGTGTTTCTTGATCTAATGTGGGAGAGATGCAGCCTGAGGTTTCACTGCTCAGCCTGCCAGTGTTACCGCCTGCTGTCATGAGAGTTATGAGATTTTTTAAACCTGAGATCAGGATGCTCATCTGGTACCTACCTCAACACAGGCAGGTCCAGAAGATGGGGGTGGTTCATCTCTGAGAGCACGAGGATGGTGATGGCTCTAAGCACTGTTTCTCAGCCTTTGTCTGAGACAGAGCATCTAATGTTAAAAAAAAGCCCAGATCATCTGCTTTTTTTTCTTTTCTTTCTCTGTATATTTTATGTTGCTTGTGGACTGTTTTCTGGCTGAGGTGTGGAATTGAGCAGTGGTGTTTAAAGAATTCTAAAAATCTCAGAAAAGGCTTTCATGGCTGGAGGTAGCTGTGGTCTGTGTTGGCTGCTGGGGGTGAAGGGGTTGCCTTCCCAAGGAGGGCCTTTTTTTTGCAAGGTTTATGAAACTCAAGTTTTTCTATCAACCATCCAGTCCTTGTAGTATCCAGGGCCTGAACTTGATAGTTTCTGTGTCACCATTCAACTGCTTCACCTTAATTTCTTGTAGCTGTTAGAAGTGCTGGGACCCACCGCAAGCACGTTGGAGAGGTCGTTTATGAGGTTCATGTCATCCTCCACCTTGGGTAACTTCCCACTGTGCTTGAATGCAGAGCTCTTGGACAGGACCTCCTGCAGTTTCCCTGATCTTAGTGTGCACAGGACTGGGCAGAAGGGCTTTTCTGCAATAAAAAAGGGTTCCCATGAGCTTTTATTTTGGTTGCTGTTCTTTGCACGCGACAGGGTGTGGTGGTCCACAATATAAACAGTTTGTAGTGATAAGAGAGTACAAAGGTGAGAGGGGGCACTGTGCACAGCAGGCTCCTTGCTGCCTGGGAGTCAGGCTTGGACAACAAAGGCAACAATCTTAGTCAATAACTGTGGCTCTTGTGAAGCCTTTGTCTGTTACCAGCATCACATCGAGATCTTCAACATTATCTAGCATTTTTTACACTTATTTATGCTGTTGCTGACTATGTAATTTATGAATGCAGAGACTGTGCTTGGTCCAGAGGCATTTCTCTGATTCCCTGGCAGGCATGTATTGAGCCTTTCCTGTGACACCGCTTTGAATCCTTGAAGCCTCTTTGAATGCCCTGATACTAAAAATCAAGACTTGCTGTATCAGGATCACTGCATTCATTGTGTAGAGGCAGTCAAGCTCTGCTGCTGCCCTGGCAGGGTGCAGTATAGGTGGAGCTGAGGCAGGGAAGGACACGTTCTCTGTCCAAATGGAGGCTGTTTAATCCAGCATGTGAGTGGAAATGGTGGAGTCTCTTGTTGTCTTCAGACAGAGCTGGAGACCATTCTGGGAACTGTTTAGCCAAATGGATGTTATTGGACTGAATTTATGGATAGGTCAACAAAGTGTGGTGGCTTGGGGCACAGTGAAGGTCAGACTAAAGGGTCCATGGTCCTTCTGGCTTTGTGTTTAAGAATCTCAAACTCCCCTCTCACCCCGCTGGAGGACAGATTCATTGCTAATTCAGCTAGTCGTTCAAGCTGATGCTGAAATCTTGCTGACTTAAGCACCAATCTTCTGCAGTGTTGTACTCACCACCTTTTGATATGCATGACTAAATTCACAGTGCTGTGGGCATGAGGCCTTCACAGGGAAGGTACTATGGATTGGTCCTATAGCCTATTTTGGTTTGCTGCCTTCTCCTCTGACCTGGAGACTCCTCCCATATTGGCGTGGTTGTTGGGCAGAGTTTGTGGTCCCTGCAGTTGAAGGCAGTACCGCTGTGAACCTTACCACCACTTAAACTGTTCACTGAACTTACATAACTTCCTATGGTGTCTTCTTAACCTTTTTCACGAGGACTTTTTTGGATTTCCTGGGTTTGAACAAAGCACAATCTGAACAAAAAAGTGAGCATGATTTCTCTGAGAGTGTTTGTGCTTTAGATGGGCACTTGACTCCAGTCTGTCCTGCTGTTTCTTTATGTGCGCTTTGGCACAAGTCTACAGCAGCACTTTTTACAAGCAGTTTCCAATTTTTCTCTTGAATGGTCAAAGCACTCTCAGTGATTAGATGTAGCTTGCATGCTGGCTCTTCTGCAAAACTGCCCCCGGAGCAGCCAAGAAATGGCATTCGGGCTTGTGCCGAGTGTGTTCAGCAGCCATTGGCAAAGGCAAAGATAAGCTGTTTAGCATGGAGCCAGCCTAAACCTTACACTTGTGCATGGGCATGTGTTTGTGTTTACAAAAATGCAGCCAGTGGTGCCTGCTAACCACGGTGGGGCTGATCCTGAAAGGTGCCGGCAGTCGGTGACACATACTGACTGGCATCAGCACAGTCGCATGAACTCCTGGTACCTCACCGATTCACACTCTGTGGGATATCCTGTGGTTCAATAGCGGCTTTTGCAGGTTTTAAAGCAGTCATGCCATAATAAATGAAATGAGGAAAACTATAGTTCCATTCCACGGAGCCCTTTTAGTAGTGCAGAAAATGTTTGGATTTTTTTGTATGCTTAAGCTGTAAAACACTTCCTCCTGCTGTAACAACTCACAGCCTGTGCTACCAAAATTACAAGTGGAGGAGAAATTTGGCAAACATCCAGATGGATGGAAGGAACTATTGCAAACTGTTAAACTATAATGAAAAAGGAGAAAAGGTTTTCCTAGGTTCCTTTATTTTCTTCCCTGTGAAATTTGCAAATGTATTGCTTCAAAGCAGGTTTCCAAACAAAACCCAGATGTTTTGAAGAGCAGTAAGCAACCCACAGAGCTCTCTGTCGAGTTATCTTCTATGCCAGGTCACCCTATCTAGTGTAACTGTCTTACTGCGATGGTAAACTGGCCATTACATTCCTTCAGGTTGAACATTACCATTTTATGTGAAGGTATTCTGTATTTCATTGTCCCGGTATTTTTTCTGTTTAGTGTCACGTGTTTCCACTAGAAAAAACAGATGGTCCTGGGTAGGCACTTGTGTATGTCAGGCTGTGTGCATGCTGCAGCTCTGTGGCCTTGCTGTATACACTTCTCCCTCCTTTTACAGCACTGGCAGTTGTGGCAGTGACCTCCATGTAGAGCTGTGCCAGCAGCTTGTTTTTGTGAGTTTTTCAGTTGGTCTCAAAAGAAAAAGGCATGTGTGTAGAGGGATTGTTTATTCAAACCTAAAAAGAAACAGCTTGTTCTGTTGTTGAGTATTTTGATGCGTTTTAGATGAATGAGAATGGCTTTCAAAGCTAGGAAATTACTATTATAAAATTACGAAACACAGTATTTCAGCTACACTTTCCTTCTGTACCCCACCCCCTCAGTCAACCTGGTGGCACTGATACGGCTTCACAGAAGAAGCTGTTGCTGAATCTCAGTTTTTTAGTGAAAAAAGTTTTTCACAGAATCCCCTCCTCACCCTATACACTTGGGGTTTTATACATTAGGTCTTTCCGAAACTTCCCTTCCACGGAGGGGGGAAAACATATCACTGTCTGACAGTACTTGCCTGTAACACAAAAAGCTTAAACAGATTTTTTCTCTTTTCCTAAAGATCCGTCTTCCAACTATATCAGGCAACTTGAAACAAAAGTGAAACTGCTGGAGGATGACAACAAGCTGCTTTCCCAGGTAGGTTGTTAATTGCCTAATAGATATTAATGTGGCTCAGTTCTCCTGTTTCCATATCGTTGTGTCTGACTGCCTACTTGAATGCACAAGAGCTTTTGGTGGACCAGGGGAAGCGCATAATGGTCTTTTCATATCAACCCCTCACTGACAGAACTGGGTCTCTTTGTTAAAGAGAAAAAAGAGAGAAAACAAAAGTATACCCTCTGTTAGTGTCTGTGTGTGTTTTGGAGATGTATCGATGCTTCCCTGTAGAACACCTTGATCTGCTGCTGCTCTCGGAGATGCTGTGAGTATCCGGTGCTGCCTGTGCCCTTGCTGTAGGATTTTGTCTCGCTTGCCCATTTACATTGACTTTTATCTAGTTGAAAGAAGAGGCTATAGTCAAAAGACAGCCTTGGGAATAGTTTTGTGCAGTGCTGGCTCCCAGCGTTTATTTGAGATCTTGCTTAAAGACAGACCTCTTTAAAACTGGCACTTTCTGCTTGCATCTGCCCTTCAAAGTCTACTCCATGTGCCAGTGGGCTTTTTGATCACTCCTGATGCTTACCTATCTATATATAGGAATGTCAAGCAGCAGGAAGAAAACAGTCATTCCGTCTGGTATGCCCCCTGGATCCCCTGTAAAACACAGCACTTGGTGTAAAGAGGGGCAGCTTTGCTGAAATCAGTAAAACACTGTCTATTTAAGTAGTTGGAAGATTTACCCTTTTTCTCTTGTTCTTTGCATCCTTTCACTGTTGGACTGTTCTACCTCCCTGGCATTTTAAAGGTTGTTTTTTTTTTTTTTTTTTTCCCTATACTTTGCTTCTTACTTCAAGCACAGAGTTTCACAGTCATTTCTCTAGATTTTTTCCAATTATAAGGACTGGAAGTAAAATAACCCCCCCTACTTATTTTTTTGTAAAAAAGAATACCTTTTTTGCCAGTTTATGTTGTGCTGGGTTTTGTATTTCACAAAGTCTGAAAATAAACTGCTTCAGGATCATGTTTCTAAAACATTCCTCTTTAGAAAAAAAAACAGAAAAACAAAAAGCTCAATGCTTACTGATTTTTTTTTTACCTGACTGTGAGCTTTTTTTTAAAGATTACCCCAGATCTCCTGTACTCATTGGCATTGCTAGCCATGAAATAAAACTCACAGAGCACTGAAGGGTTAAAACCCCAGAAGGATGCTCTACTCAGCCGTTACCGAGTGGCTTCATGTATTAATCAATTACTAATTTAATTTTAACTCCCTCTGTCTTTCTCCCAACCCGCGAGTGAGCCGGTGGCGGTCAAAACCCGGAGACTGTTTAATTGCAGCGATTGATTAGCAGATGGGCTGTGTGTGGGCAGTTGGGATGCGCATGGATTCAGGGATGAGCTCGATGTGCCCTTGGCCTGGCTTTGTCCTGCCACAGCTGAGCACATTTCTCCACCATGTCTGTCTTATGAAGTTAAAAAAAAGAAATGGTTGGTAATTGATGAGGGGTAAATTAATAAGGGCTGAATAGCTGCCCGAGATTATTGTGTGAGGAGGGTGAAGCCCAGTGAGTCTCGGGGTGCGTGAGCCTTGAGCAGCCCCATACATCAGCCCTTCACCTTCATGCTGTCTTGGGTGGGAAGGCTGTGCCTTTGCACCTGCACACGCAAACTGTCCTCAGGTGTCTGTACCCTTCAGGCTGTGTTACTACAAATGTTTGAATCCAGGAGGGAGGGAAAGAATCTTAAAATAGCTCTGTGCTCTGAAGGGGACCAGCAGCCTCCCTGACAGCAGCAGCCACCGAGGCCAGCCTGCCTCAGATGTTCTGTGCAGCCCCTGTGCCCTCCAAAAAGACCAGGATCCAACTTATTTTAGATTGCGCTCAGGAAATACCTCTTTTTTATTGTAGCACTGAGACAGCTGTCCTTAGGGCAACAGGAGAGGCATTGAAGCTGCCATGGTGTGAGTGAATGAACTCTGTGGAATGCCAACCTGCATTGCCTCCAAACCTGCTACTAACCTAGATTTGGATATTTTTTCTTTTAATAAGAAAAATGTAAAAAATCTGTACAGGCAGAAACTCATATGTGTATGTACACGGTGCTCACAGCACTTTCCCAGAAAAGTATAATCCACTTACTCTGTTCTTTCTTGCTTCATCTGATTGGAAGGTGTTTAGCTGTTACCATGTGGATCTTAGGATAAGACTCTCATCAGAAAGGATCCTGGCAAACTTTCCTCCTGTTTTTAAAGTTGCCAGGTAATCCTTGCTGTTTGAACTCTGCAATGCCAAACTGGCTTGTCAACACTAAAGTCACATTTTAACTTGGCTTGGCTTTCTCCCTGGGAGTATTGACATTGCAATAATATTTGCAGTCTGGTGTCAAGAAGTTCTATCACCAGCCTGCTGAGGAGTGATGAAACCTGACGTCCTAAGTAACAAACAGTTCCTGTGCATTAAGGGATTAACAAATCAGTGGTGGTTATGGAAGTCTTCCTGGCTTCTCTCCAAGTGCTAAGCGTAGAGCTGAAATAGTGCTGCATCCAGAGAAACCCGAGAAGGCCAGTGTGGCGGATGGTATTGCAAGCTCTACAGGAGGATTTAAATTACAGTGGCTGGTGACAATGCCTCTTTGCTAGCTGGTGCATCATGAGCAAGTTTGTTGCTTTGTCGGCATCTGGGATGTGAGGCTATGCTGAGATGTGGTGTCTTTGTGCCCCCTTCAGGCATTAAATTAAGTGGATGTTGGGGTCTCCAACCTTCACTTTTTCTCCTGCTTCCGGTCACCTTTCTCTGTAAGCAATTAGGAACAAAGGTTCAGTGGAAGAGGTGAGAGCTCTCCAGCCCATGCCAAGGCAGCGGCTCTGCACTGTGAGTGTTACCCTCAGCGCTGGTGGGCTGGGATTCACGCTGCTCTTTTTCTGGTGACTCATTTGAACAGAGAGGTTTTCCTCTCCTTGGGAGACCAAGAGGTAACATCTCATGAGCCATGCTTTGCAGTGGGAGGAAAATAAATGGAGAAGTATATGTTACTTATGATAGCCGTATATGGATTTTTTGGTTTTGACTTCTGCTTTTTAGTGAAGGAGATGTGTATTTCCAGTTACTTCTGACTTTGCTAACCCATCAGTAATCATCACTCTTCCCATTCTCTTTTCTCTGAGGAGAAACAACTCCATTTTTTAAAATTTTCCTTTAACTTAGGTTTACAATACACTGTTTGACTGGCATGGTTGTGTTATCTAGAAAGTCACACTTTCAGATGACATTGCTGTGCTGGCAAAATCCCTGGCAGCAATTCTGACAGTACACTGCTTTTTTTGTCCTGGCTGGGGAGATGTAGCAAATGCTACTACCAGAAAAGGCCCCTTGATGCCTGCTCACCTGTGCTGGTAGGTCTGTGGTGCAGCCACAGTGGCAAAGACCCTGCAGAGCAGGTGGGGACCTCAGTGTCCCGGGGTTGACAGTATTAGCCTTTCTCAAAAGTCTAGCTGGTTTCTCTCCTCTGTATGCACATGACCAAGGAAGAAGAGAGGCACATGCTGAGTTCCCAAGGAGCATTAGTGACCAGACTACTTGCAGCCTCCTTGCCTGGGCTGGTATTTTTATGTGGGAAGGTGCAGTGGAAATCCTTGCTTTGTTTCCAGCTTCCTTTTATAGGAGAGGTACAATCCAAATGTGTTTCTGGTGTGTAGGCTTACTTGACAGCTTTGTTTTCTAACGTTTTAGTTAAGGTGTAAAGAAGATGAATGCAAGCTCTGAGGAATGTTGGTTGTTGGCTTTAAAGAGCTTCACAGGCATCACTTTTATAGTCTCCAGTTATCTAGAGAATAAATGCACTAAGTTCTGCTGTGTGCAGGCAATTATTCTATGCAACATCACGTGGGAGAAGTCCTGATTTTTCTCTGTATCGTTGTGGGTAGTGCCCAGGAGAGCTAGTATTAACCTCTCTGTTGTGGTCTCTGGTTGGCCTGATGAGAGGATATCTTCCACATTACTAAGGTACAACCCCTGAGACAGATCATATTTACTTCTTTTGAGCTGAAAGTGTCCAAGCAGAGAACAGACCCCTTAAGTCACTTCATGCTGCTCCTTAAATGGATTTGTAATCGCACCTTTTCCTCTCATGAGACACTTTCTCCACTCAGAGATGCCCAGGGCATGTGGCACACCTTTGTTTCAAAAAACTCAGCTTTGAACAGAGCAGATGTGTTGGGCAGGTGGGACTCTGAGTAACTGGACGTTTGACAATGAGGAGCTGGTGCTTCTTTCAGGGAAAAATTTCAGGGCCTCTAGTGCAGAGCAGAAATATGAAAAAGTCTTCTCTAAGAAGGGGACAATCTGAGATTTATCAGGAACATCCAAGTATTTAATTGAAATGACCATATAGTCTTCAGTATTACCAGCACATCACAGCATTTCAGTACCTGCCTGCTAGCTGACTGGGATTCAGAGTATCCCTGGAAGGTCTTTAGAGCATCACCGGAAGATCTTAAAAGCTGCATGCTTAGCCTGAATTTAAAAAAGGCTTCAGCTGTACGGATAGTACAATTATAGTAAATAATACCTGTAACCACTGCTGTTAACACAGAGCTGAGGTTTTTGAGTGAAGAGCTTCCATGGTGAGTGTGTCTACAGACTGCCTCAATTATTTTTAAGCAAATGTGAACTTGTTGCAAATGTGCACTCAGCAGCCAGTTTCTAGTATATTGTTCTGAAAATTACTAAAAATCTCCTGGATCCTGGGATTTAAGAGAGCCTGCAAATCATCAGTATTGCAAAGGACAAAGATGTAAATGCCATTCAGAAGAAAGCATGATCTCTTCCTAAAGATGGAGGATGGAGGTGGAAAAGAAATTTCCCACAGTTGCTGGCTCCAGGAGGATCAGAGTGCAGTTTCTTCTGTTGTTTTATTATCAGTTGCTGTTGTGCCTAGCTCTCAGGGTTGCTATTTGGTCTTAACATTTGTGCCTTTCCTTGAATTGAGGCTCTGGAGTTTTGTTGTGAAGCCACAGCTTGGGCCAGGAGCGTTGCACGTGCTCACCATGAGTGGAACAAAATTAGAAACCTGTCTTATTTCCCCAAAGTCTACCTAATGTTTGTGTGTGAGGAAGATAAGTATAATTGCTTTAATTTAAGGTCTCACAAGGGAAATTGAATTTTTTTGTAATAGAGAGCAACTCAGACATGAAAGCTTTCCAGTGCATTTGGTCTCCATTTAAATTCAGAAAACTGAAGAGGACATGCCCTAGGTTACTACATTACCGGTTTTATGCGCTGCTTAAACGTTTAGCCGCATAGTAATTTTAACTAATCAAAAGGAGATGCATATTTGAGGCTTCATACAAATATTAATTTCAAGTCAATGGTGAGACTTTCTACAGAACTCCGTGCATTTTGGAGTACAGCTCACGCAGAACCAGGTTTTTATGAGAAGCTTTCTCTCATGAGACCACTCTCCAAACGTATATTTAGACCTCTAATTGCATTGCTTTGCTTACATGTGTAAATGCAAGAAATGTTAACAGGATCCCCCAAATGTAGCTTCTTTAGCTGTGACAGCAGAAGCGTCAAGAAAACATGGCATGCAAGCCAAATCTGTGTATAAGTATGTCCTTTTATCAATTAAAATGATGAGACTGATCTGACCAGTTTGCTGTCAGATAAGTGGAAGTGACCTTTAAGTAGCCAATATATATTTCTTGAGTACAGTGAGGTTTTTCCCTCAAATTGGAGATGTACACTTCAAAGATGCCTCAGACTTGCATCCAAAGTACTTTCAAGTCCTTTAAAACAATGGGGTTCATTCTGTTGACTCTGGACATCAGTCTTGGGCTGCTACATACCGAAAATAAATTTCTCTTGGTATTCACCTTCCATTCATAGGTGCAGAATCTATGACAGAAATGAGTTTTTCCAACTTGTGGTGAAAGCTGGGTGATTAACAGATAGACAGAAAATTAGTGTTTATAGTATGTTATGAATTTGAGACAATCTGATAATTTCTTGCAATTTAACTCAAAATTTTCAAAGGATTAGAGATGAATTTCTGTGTAAGAGTGTATGTGAGAGAGACACACACAGGAAGAGCTCTGCATGCCCCATTTGTTTCTGTTGTGGGTGAGCAAGAATGCTGGGTTTAATGAGGCTCATTTTAACCTCCAGCTGTGAAACGTGGGGTTAGTCATATCCTATGCTTAACTAGCTTTGTAATAATTTCACTAGATTCCACTTTTTTTTTCTGTGTATGAGGATAGGGTCAGGGGAAAAAAAGCTCTTAATTGCAGTTAGATTAGACTATGAATAAACTGCAATTGTGTCTTTGTAAGGTGTAAAGAGGTGATCGGTAGTCTGAGAAGGACTGAAAAATGTTTCTGGGGGAAACAAGCAGTAGCTGGAGAAGCTTAAAAACAAGGCCAAATTCATGACCAGCTCAAGAAAAATTCAGTGTCTGATATCTGAAAAGAATTTGGAGAAGTATGGGAAGGATGTTAATTGCTTTTTGCTTTTGCTAAAAAGGAGGATTTACCCCAAACTGTAAATCTGTGATGAATTTTTCAGTTTTGTTTTGCTTTTCATGAAGCCAAATACACAAATTTATAGGAGACTTCTAAAGCACGTTCGAACTCATAAAAATTAAGACTGAGGGTAACTGATTCTTCCTGACTGTCCAAGTCCTGGTTCAGCAAAGAGCTTTGAACATCAGAGTGGTTCTCCAGAAGAGCGGGGCTTAAGCGTCCATCCTGTCCTGAGTACTGTTCAGAAGAAGAGAGAGGCGGCCAGCAGAGCCCAGCTTGGTCACAGCATTAGTTAAAGCCTGCAAGGGACCATTTCTGATTTGTGAGAAGAGGATTCAGGTCTTTGCCTTCCTCATTCCCAGCTGCCCCGTTTCATGTGGTGCGCAGAGTGCCTTAAAGGCAGCCCCAATGGTGTCACTGTGGCTGAATTTTGGGAGGAGGTGTTTCCCTGTGGCCTCCCTGCCTGGAATGCAGTTGACAGAAGAAAATGACGGGTGACTCCAGGGGATGGTCCGATGAGTTTATTCCAGTGCTTAATGCTACACATCTACCTCTATTTGTCTGGTGGAAGTGGGTCAACATTTCTTAGCTTCTCCATCTCGACATCCCAAATGAAGAGTCTGATTTGGTGCTAATGAGCCATCCCCAACCCCTTCCCACTTTGCTACTCAATTGCTACAAGCACAAACCAGACACAGGCTACAGGGAATGTCAGTCGTTATAGCTCCATTTGGCTTTGTTAACCATTGAGCTGCATTTCTATTTGGGTTATAGGCTGTGATGCTTGAATCTCAGCTGTGCCAGTCCATATTCTCTCTTGAGCAAAACCTGCCAGTTGTGCAATGATAATTATGTACTGCAATTTGATTTGAGCTGATTATCTGAGTCTCCCGTGAGTTACAGAGTTGATCTTTCTCTGCTGATGTAAAACAAGAGGAAAAAAATACAGACACTTTTGAGTATTTCTGTGTACTAAAGTTCCCCACCTCAACTGCTAAAGAGAATGAAGAGGTTTGAAACTTACATTGCTTTTATTGCCTGTGCCCCACTGAGATACTAATAAAAATATTTTTCCAAGAGTGCTTTTACATAGCAAAATCTCCTGAGCCTCTTACTGACTGTCCTGTCTCCTGCTATTTATTATGCCTTTCCCAAAATGTAAGCTCCCCAACAACAGAGAATTTGTTGTCACCATTGCAACTATATGAAGTCTGCTTCTTTTCCCCTCCAGCGTTGTCCTGGGTTTGGCTGGGGTAGAGTTAATTTTCTTCAGCTTCTAACACTGACTTGCCAACCTCAGAGTGCATGGGAACCTGGGACGGGACACAGCAGGGAGAGCTGACCCAGGCTGGCCAAGGGGTTATTTGATAACATGTGACATCATACTCAGTGTATAAACTAGGGGAATTGGCTGTGGAGCAGAGGGATTCCTGCTTGGGAATGGGCTGGGCAGTGATTTCCGAGTGGTGAGCAATTGCACTGTGCATTACTCACTTTGCATATTCTGCTACGATTATTATTTTTCTCTTCCTTTTCTGTTCTATTAAACTGTCGTTATCCCAGCCCATGAGTTTTACACCATCCTCCCACCAGTCCTGATTCTCTTCCCTATACCACCATGTGGAGCATAGTTATCAGCTGTGACTAAACCATATCTAGCTTGTATGAATGCAGCTCATGATCTGAGGAGAAAGTCAGATCATAGGCAGAAATGAGAATGCTTACTCCTGTGTTGTGTTTGCAGATGGCTGAGATCCAGCTGTGGCAAAATGTCCAAATGCATCCTCATAGCTCCTTGTGCTGTTTCTATACAAGGGCAGTGCGCCTCATTCTTAGGGTCACACCATTTCCAATTCCATGTGAATAACTGGAAGTTGCTTTACTAATGAAACTGGTGGAGGTTGCACTTGTGTCTTCCTCGTTGAATCCTGGAGTGGGAATTTGGAAGACTAGGTGTCTTGGCAGACCATCGTCCTCTAAAGCCTTTGTCACCAGTCTAAGGAATGACCCCTGGATGTGCTGCATGTACAACAGGGATATGAACAAGTGTAAAAGAATTTAATCTGCCCTGTTACAGAAAGCTTATATTATTACATGACATGGAACATGTTATATAGTTTTAATCTCATCCCTTAATGTTTTTCCTTATTTGCAGAATTCTTTCAAAATCAAATACATGGATATTTTACTGCACTCTCATGTATGTACTTTGCAGCCTGCCTGATAATTGCTATTGAAGTTAATGGGACTCTTCACATACACCTAAAGTCAGATATATGCTTTGCTGAGCTTATTTTCACTTGAATATGCCTTTGTAGTGATAACTGCAATTACTGACCCTTAATTCAATTATTAGCTACCTTCACACAATGAAATTGCACATCCCTCAAGTTCCTGGTGCATAAGAGCCTAAAATGTGGATTAATGAGATAAAGAGGAAATCTTTGTGCAAGGTCTTGTGGTGGGGGAAGTTCCCTGGGGCATGGGGCCTCCTGAAATAGCTGCTCGCATGTGGTGCAGAGGTCACAAGAAAGCAGGACCATTGCTTTGGTGCCCCTGTGGGAGCTGCACGAAGCAGGTGCTTTGCAGGTTCTCCTTCTCATTATTTGAGATGTGTTTCCACGTTGCTTTGCCTCAGCAAAATATCACTGCTCTGCTGGACTTACTACGTATATCTTGGGCCAGGTTGTTCTTACAGAGTGGTGTGTTCTGAGAGTGCCACTGAACTCCGTGGATGTGGTAAATTATCTGTAGATATGAATAAGAGTCAGGTGATCAAGCTTAATCAACGATTTGTGGGGTCACCATGCTCTAAATCAGGACAGTAAGATGTTAATGTTTGCGTGGGTAATTAAGGGTTCTGCAAAATTTAATTCATTAATATGGCAAAAGGGGTTGAAGTTCAAATAATAATGTCTTGTCAAGTGCTGTGTGTAAGACCAGCTTGTTTTAGTCATTTGTGGTAAAGACAGTGTTTTCTGAGGTGATAAAATTTATTTTAAATATATTTTCTTCTGTTCCCTTCTAGTCTGCTGATTGTGACAGCTTGGCACGAAATTTCAGTAAGGTAGAGAGAGCTAATGCATCCACAAACAGCTTCTTGGATCTGGGGGCTGCCTTTTATTATTGTTGCTGGTTGTTTAGGGCTCTGATTGCTTGTTCTTTCACATGCTAATATTGGCAATTTCCATTTCTTATTCGTCTGAATGTATTAAATATGCCCCTAATTATTTTTTATTTCCCTCCTGTACTTGTGCAAAAGACATTGGTTAGTAACACCTGAGTTTTTACCAACTTCAAATCAAAGCTATTTACCTGCCTAAAAGAAGTTGGTTTTTTTGGCTAAATCGCTGCAGCAAAAGGTTTTGAGCTAAACCTTCCATTTAATTACCCAGTTGCAAATGGTGGTTTGTTAAGGGCCAAAATTGAGGCAGTTTCAATTACTGGAACAATTATGGTTTAGAAAATTGTTGCTGGTAGGTTTAAGAATTTATATTACAGTGACAGACAAGTAATTCAGGTAATGGGCAGTACAAGAGTTCATAAAGATCAAGGCAGTCTGACCCAGTGGACTGAAATAAAACCTTGCTCTTTTTTCTCTTCACAAATACTCATAATCAAAAGCCAAGCTCTCAGCAGAGTTTTCCATTTAGATTTATCCATCCAAGATTTATCAGGTAAAACTAGAATATGAAGTAGGAATGACATTTTTTTTCATAGAGACTTTTTTTCATATAGAGAATTACCCAAATGATAAGCCCGAATCCTTAGGGGCTTGCATGGTCTGGATGGGATACCCTGTTGCTAACGACCAGGTTCACCCTGATATTTGAATGACAGATAAAGGAAATCCTGTGCTTTCTAAAAGGGTGGAGTAGCCCCCAAACATGGTAATTACTTGTCTCTCTGAGGCCTGGGTAATGGTGTTGAGTATGCATTTGTCCAGAGAAAATCTTCTGAACTAATGTCTATAAGGGTATCTTTTGTTGCTGATATTGAGTTAAATACAGTATTCCTTTCCATCTGTTTGTATTTCATGTTAAGATATGTAATTTCTTCTAATGTTATGTTGAATGGAAGGTATAATATTAATCAATTTAAGTGGTGCGGTGTGTAATCTGCTGTCTCTTGAGCTTAGTGCCAGTGGATCTGCATTGTAGGAAAATGAAGCTGATTATTATAAAGCCTCTGAAATAAAAGTCCTCTGGGAAGTCCGTTGTTGGTGACTCACATATGCTTCGTTCTCCTCTTCATTCTGAACACATTTTTCCATCCCTTTATAAAGGGACCTTCCAGAGGTAAACAAAAAGAAGCTTTGCAGGACTGCTGGCCCTTGAATCGGCACTGGTTTTATTTTTAAAACTGCATGTGGACCAGGAGATAAAACTTTCACAATGTGAGAGGTAACAAATGAGTTACAAAAAAGTGAGGAGAGCAGCATGTCATGTGCTCTGACGGAGTCCTCAGGTGCCACCAGGGCTGTCTCTCCTGATTCCTGCCATGCACCAGAAGGTTGTGGGTCTCTATCAGCTCTTCATCACATCCACCAAGCCTCTGCGGGTGCCTCGGTTACGCTCGGGCATGTGGTTCCTTTGTATAGACACCCAATTACTCCAAGGTAACCCTGCAGCCTGTGGAGAGAAGGGAAACTGTGACTTTAGAGAGGCTTTTAATATTTCTGCAGGGTCCAGGCTCAAACTGGTCATTTATGATTTTCTTTTTTAACCTGTGTTCAGCCTTCAGCTGTTACAATTTATATGAAAGGCGAAAACAGTGTTTTCAATTAAAGGCGACTTAT
This sequence comes from Cuculus canorus, assembly GCF_017976375.1. Classification (NCBI taxonomy): domain Eukaryota; kingdom Metazoa; phylum Chordata; class Aves; order Cuculiformes; family Cuculidae; genus Cuculus; species Cuculus canorus. Next base: position 27,935,912 of record NC_071405.1, on the reverse strand, counting down.
GTAACACTCCTGTTTTGAATGCTAATTCATGAATTACTGAAAGCTGACAGAGTTGCTTTTTAATTTTCCTGGGTCACTTCAGCACATAATTATAATTGAAATAGTTCTTTTTTTTTTTTTTTTTCCCTAATCTCGTTTATAAATGCTGAGGAATATTTGTGAAGTAAATTTCTGCCTTTCATTTTCTCCTTTCCAGTAGTGGTAACACTGAAGGGGAACAGAAATGATTATTTGTCTAACTTGTTTATGAGTTTTCAACACTTCATCTTCACAGTTGGTTCAACATGGCCACTGCACTGATCTGACTTTACTGGACAGAAACGAAAAGGAAAATGAATGTTTTTTCTTAGTACTTTGACCTTAAAATACCACAAACACCATCCATCTTCTTGTGTTATTTGTGTTATTTTCAAATTGAATCACTCAGCACATCAGGTCAAAAAGTCATAGGCTGCCATTTCTTCTCCCTGCTAGCAGGATAGAAAGGTTTGATAGGAACAAGTGTTTGCTGTTTTTTTAAAAATTATAATTTTAGGCTTTTGTAAGCACCAAGGCTTTAATTTTTATCTGCAGTATTTAAAATGATACATTATTTATATGGAAAAAACTTACCACTTTCCACCCATGTTAATCAAATTGCTTCTATTTTCTAGACAGAGGAAAAGTTGGATTTGTAGTCCATTTTTACTAAAAACCTGATTTGTTGGTTCTGTTCCTTTCTCAGTGGTACAAGTAGGCAAAACTCCCTTCCCTGCCAAGAGGAGCATGTCTAGGTCCATCTCTTTCATAACAGGGCTGATAAAGATCTCGGGCTTTGGTCCAAGAGCAGATATCTTCCAGGACCATGTCAAGTTATGTTTGGTTGAAAAATTTAGCAATAAATGTCATTTTGTTATTTTCAGATAACATTTCAATAAATGTCATTTTGTTATTGTGTCTGAGGGAGCACTGTGGAGCTGTCAGCATTGGTAGTGTGTAGCACAGGTTTGCACTCAAGGTGAAGATGTAGGGTCTACAGGATTGTCTCCATGCTCAGTAAAGGGTAGCAACACTAGGCAAAGTGATGCTGAGTTAGATGGAGATTTAGCACTTTTGTACCACTGTGAAAGTCAGGAGATGCTTTGTTTTCCTCTATTTCCTTTCCTTTTAAAAATTTCTTTTAATGTTTGGATGAAACAAGGCTTTGAAAAAAATTCACAGTAAAAGAGCAAGAGCTGCTCCAGAGTAGTCAATGCCTAGTTGCTCACCTTTGCCAGGGACAAGTATATTTCAGGATATGCAAGTTGTAAATTTGATCATGTTAAGTAAAGCCTGACTGTGAGTCTCCTCAGTCTCCTTTTCTGTGTCCCTCCCTCTCTCTCTCTGCTCCTCCACTTAGATAGCATTCCCAATTAAAGTTCAATTGAAACAGCACTCTCCAATAGAGTTTTAGTTCAGATGAAAATTATTTTGGTGATAAATTCCTTGAAACCCCAGAAATAGGAAGTAATTTTACCTGAAAGGTAATTTATTATAGACATGTTGCCCGTTAATTGAGATAATTTCCAACAATGACGATGAACAGAGATGATCAGGGATTGTACTTCAAAAATGCCGTTCTGACTAGAAAAGCAATTTGGGATCCACTTACATCTCAGTAATGAAAATTGGGTAAGGTAATAAGAGATTTCATTTTGTGAGAGAATTGACAATGCAAATATCGGGATTTTTAATTTAGGCTTAAGTGGAGTAATGGCTACTTGTTCTGATGCATCATTAGTCATATTGCTTTTTAATGAGGGATTCTCTTTCTTTTTCCAGTTAGCTCTAATACTGATAGCAAAGCCCAATGAATGCCTAAATGTTTAGGGAGGTCTGATGAATACATGTCACCGCACCATTTGAGTTTTAAAAAGGGAAAAAACAAGCAGTTTTCCTTCTTTGGAGAAGATATACACATTCAGTTTTAGTGCATGGAAACACATAGTGCAGAACTGTCCTTGGTAAACAGTTGTAAAAATACACAGAGCAAGATACATTTCGCAACAAATTCTTGAAAATATAGAAGGGATATTGGATTGAGTGGAGTGCTTGTGAAAGGACTGGCTTTTCCTTTGACAGGGCTAGGAAAAAGTGTTTCTTTGGTCATCTCCAACATAAATGCATTATAAATGATGGCAGATGATCCTTCTTGCCCTCCCCAACCGACTCCATGCCCAAACCAACTCATTCCTCCACTAGATAGATCTCTGTCAAGCAATTTTATTTCTTAGATACCTTTTCTTTTATTTTTCTTTTGCTTTTATTTTCTTCCTTTTTCCTCTCTTGTCTTTAATTAAGAGCTTGTTTTGATCTGCGTTGAACTCTGTGGGAATCTTTCCATTAGATTGAATGCATTAGGTCAGATTCGTAATCTGCAGTCACTGAAAACAACCTAACAATAGCTTTGTGACACACAAGCACACTGTCTTAAATGCAATTTGCTTAAAAAAAGGCAATAGAACTAATCCATTAGAAACACTTGTTAGAGCAGATTTTTGATGGTATCTGTATATTTCAACCAATTTAACCCAATTTCAAATTAATGCAGACTCTTGCTCCAGGCAGGAGCGTAGGGCAGTTAAATTGAACCAATTTAAATGAGTATATTTTTAGCAATGGCAATATGATATTGTATGTTGACCACACTTAGGTCTGGTTGCCTTACTTCCTTTGGTGGATGAAGCATTTTGATTTTCCATGAAGACAACCTGTAATGTGATGAAACACACACTATGTCTAATGTAGAGCAAGCCATTCAGATTTGATGGCAAGAGAACAAGTTTTTGGGAGACATGGACATGCCTTTTCTATGCTCCCGTTTCTCCATAAGCATGTGGCACCTTGTCTTGGTGCCGTTCACAGAATTCTGAAGCAATCCAGGGCCTCTAAACACTGACGATGCAGTGCACGTCCTTCTGGAGCAGAGCCTTCGACTTCTGCGATCTCCAGTGTGAAGCTACAACCTTGCATTTTGCTCTGCTGTTTTCTTCTGGGTTTCTTTTGCCTGTGCAACTGCCCATTCATTACTGATGCCAAGGAAAAGTGCATCAGCTCCTGAGCTGACAAACTAAAGGAGTGGTAGCAGAGTGTCGGGACCTCTGCAGGAGGTTGGTCTCCCTCGCGCGCATGAACAATAACGAAGAACAGGTTGCACACAGCAGGGCAGTGAAAGCCCAGCCAGCCAGGGCAAAATGCTTTTAGTATAGCCACCAAGAGACCCCTACACATTACATGCCTGGGACAATAACAGTAAACTTAAAGAGTCCTCTCATCATCTTCTTTTGTGATCTTTCCTTGAAAGTACTTACCTCCTAGGCATAGTGGAGGAAACTCAGTTTTGCAGCCCTCTCCTTTTAGTGCCAGAAGGAGTTATCTCCTTCAGATCTTTCAATTTCTGACTTCTTATTGTAAAATGTGAAAGAAATGTAGGCCATGATCTTCTCTGATGCCACCTTGTAAATACAGGGGAATCCCAGGCATCCAATATGCTGAAGTCATTCTGTATCACTTGACTCTGTGTGAGGTACAATAGTTCCCAGCAGATTGGGTGAAACAGGACTCGCATCCATTTTTCATGATGGCTTTCTTGAAAACTGCCCTTCTCTTCACAGTTTGTAAAGGGAAAGTTGATAGAGTGAGTGCGCCAGAATGGTTGTAAAAGCACTGGGTCACACTAGATGTTTTTACCTAAGAAAAGAACATTTTGAAATAAAACAAAAGCTGAACATGTCCTAGGCAGGCCATGTGGCTACAAGAAAATGTTTCTGACGCTGACAGAAAGTGATGTATCTACTCTGAATGTGCCAATTCTTCCCTGCTAGATGGGTGCAAGCAATGAAAATGAACTTTCTATGTTTCCAGAGATCTGTGTGCAGCCAGGGTCCCCAGAGTGTCTGTTATGGTCAGGCCTTGGGGGTTGCTAAAGAGTGTTTGTATACAGTTGAGCTGATTTATGGGATTGCCTATTAAATTTTATTGCACCAGTGGCTTTTCTATGGTTCTTTTGAAGTAGAAAACATAATTTCTATAGAAAATGCAAGTCAAAAGTCTTAATGGAGCTAAAAGGTCATGATTTAATAGTTTTAAAATAGAAGACAGTGCACTGCTTGATACTCTTAAAAATATGAGAAGTTAATGAGTATATTTATTGGTAATAAAAAGATATAATCATCCCCCAGACCTCTGGTTCTGGCCACTTGTGTATTGGCTTTTTTATGGGTGTACTTTTGTAAGTGAGAAACTATTCTCATTCTAGGACCATTCTGTCCCCTTTCAGGATCACAGAGAATGAGATCGAATAGCATGATGCAGAAACTTTTTCTCAGATCTTTATTCAGTACTCTTGACACCGAGTGCTACTTCTCCCTTTGAATGCAGAGTATTGATTGCGTTTATCTAATTTCTAGGGTCATATAGACTTAACTTTATTTATTTAACTTTGTTTAAGACCAGTGGGTGCATGCACATTTATAACTAAATAAGAAACTGTTGCTGTCACACACATTTTGCAAAATTAGGTGAGTCACAGTAGCACTGTTTACAAGTTCTCATTGCTTCCCACAGGTGATTGGAAGAGCCTATGCTGTTTGAAAAAGTAAAATCTACAAAAAAGTCTCCTGGTGGTTTTCTTTTGCTGACTTTGGTTTAATCTTGAGTCTTAAAAGTATTTCCTCACATGCATCTTAACAAATTTGTTTAATGTAGGAAATAAAGTAAAATAAATATGCCTTCTTGCTGTATCACGTAATGGATTAGACCTTGGACTGTTCACATACAACTGCTTGCAAGTGTTTTCTCCAGGTGTGGGCATGGAAAAAGCATTTTATTACAATATTTACAGTCACTGCTGTTGCAGGTAGAAGAAATGGGAACAGGTCACTGGACAGAAAGCATTGTAGGAAAAGCCAATACACCCAGAGGGATGCAGCTTTCCTTCTTCTTGTTAATATGGGCTGTCCTGTTTTCTGTTGTCTTTGCAGCAATCCAGCATGGGGGACCTAAGGACTCTGAGGAAAGGGTTGTCCCCATACCACTCTGAGTCACAGCTCTCATCACTGCCGCAGTATCAAGACACGCTGCAAAACGTAAGAGACATTTCCTTACTTGTACAGACAGAGTCGTGTATTTCCCCGAAAGTGGGCACATGAAGATCATGAGGGAGATCTCCCAGCTGAGATTTCACCCTGAAACTGATGGTGCAAACATGCAGCTGAAACCTGCAGCTGTTGGGAGCGTGGGGAGCCCCTGGAAACATTGATCTTTACCTGAGTTTGGATCATTAACTTCCTAGTATGGGTTTTTTAGTTGGCTGATGGTCACTCCTAAAGCAAAGGTGAATCTTTGTTATGCCTGCAGCTCCTTTTTAGATGTTCTGTGTACCTGTTGTCAAAAAGCTGGTCACATATGACGCAAAAGATGGTTTGCCAAGTGTCTGGCAGCGCGTGGTCGGGGTTGCTTTAGCGTTTAAATTCTTAAGACTTTCTTTGCAGGTTTTTCTGTATGACAAATGAGGTTTATCTTAAGATTTGCTGCTTCTCAAACAAAACAATCTTGGTAAAGCCTCTTGTGAAAGGTGGATACTGTGTTGCTGTGCCGGGGCTCCTCCTGCACTGGTGCCCCAGGCATGGCTGAGGAGGCTGATTCCTGCCAGATGATTGTCTTCCAGATGTTTGCCTGACTGCCTGAGACACTACATTTTCTTGGTGACGTTTTCCAAATTTCAGAAGCATAGATGGAGTCAGGGAGTCCTGCTGTGAGTTAGCTGCAAGTGTTATGAACGTGGGCAAAAGCCTGATGGCAACACAGCTCAGGCAACGTCCCTGCTGCCCCATGTCTTCTGCTCCACATACAGGGCACTGTTCAACAGAGCTGTGGGTACAGCAGCACCAGTTATACGTTGGCTACCTTCTTGGATAAAAGTAATTCTGTAGATTTAGTGTGCCTCTTAGAACTGTAAAAAAAGGAGTAATGATAATTTAAGAAATTTGCATAAATAAAACTCAAACGTGAAAGCAGAGCCCCTTGCTATCCCTGCTGAACTGCAGGATAGAGGGAGACCTTCCAGCCAAAAGAAAAGGGACAAAACCAAGCAAATGAAATGGAAGGCTGTGGTTGAATATCCACTTCTGTAACTTTGTGCACCATATATAAAGTCAGGAGATGTTATAAGGAGGGCAGAAAGATATGAGCTTGGGATTTTTTTTCTGGCTGTGCCAGTGCCTTCTGGTTTTGGGGATTTTGCTTCATTTCCCTTGTGCTCGGGCTTTTGATTCCCAGCTTGGTTACAGGTCAGGGATGCTCCATCAGCCTGTGCTGTTTACCCCAAGGAGTGCCACTATGCACAATTTCCTGTTTATCTTGTGGGTCAAGCAAGGGTACGGCTGGCTGTTTTCTGCAGAGTTGCTATGCCTGGGCTGGGAGCTGGCAGGAGTTTTCTCTGCTGGAGCATTGGCTCCTGCAGCTCGCCATGGCTGTGTGAGGGCTGGCGGCAAACAGTGCTGCCTGCTGGGGCCCTTCCAGGCCACTTGTCCCTGCTTTTCTTCCTTCCTCAAGAAAGAGGTGGCATCTGGTGTTTATGGAGAGGCCCATGTGCTGCGTGGCACTCACCTTCATCTGTCACCCTGTCTGTGTTCTGCCTTCTTTGTGGGAAGATGATAAAGGAAAACCAGAACCAGCTCTGGGATCCAAATCCACATCATCTGGGATGCTTACATAGCCACTTATTACTTATTCCTACCCAAATCCCTTTGGTTTGTGGCTTGATGTCATGTATTATTTTTGTGACAAAGGATAACCATCATTCATTCAGTTGTCTTTGAATGTCTCGGGCACATCCCAGAAAGTGGAGTTAGACGTACCTGACTTTCTCTGCAGTCTTTTTTTTTTTTTTTTTTTTTTGACAGTAGGTGTGAGTTTGTGAGAAATCTTTCCTCTTTGTACCTGCACAGGCTTCATGCAGGTAAGTGGTGGGCAGTTGGTGACGGCTTGAAAGCTGTCATGTCTGTTCAGAGTTTAATCATCATCACTGCTTGTGCAACTCTGGGGAAGTTCCTTAGCACATCCCTCACGGTCACACAGTTTGCACGTAGGCATCACTCCAGCTCTCCATGGCCCTGACATACCTCAGTTAATAACAGTTTAGGTTTTCTAATGGATCCTGGATCACGGAAACCGGTGCACACTCAAGATGGAGAATAAAGAAACACTGATGATTGCAGTGTGTGCACTGTTTAGTCAATGGAGCATTGTGCAGCTGTTGAAATATAAATTTGCTCTGTGATCTGCAGCGGTTACTAAAAGCAGTCCCAGGGGGTTAGTTCTGAGCTACAAGCTCCTGGCCATTGCAAGGAAAGGTGTGACGTATGTTTGCATGAACTGATATCAGGCTGGTCAAACTCTCCAGCCCTGGGAACTGCAAACCAGGGTCATCTCATGGTGTACAAGAGGCTCCCATTGTCCTTTGGAAGGTTAGGGTGATTCATTCAGGTTTGGACTCTGAGTGAGGCATGAGAGGAGGTAATAGGCATCTCCTGTAGTACCTGCCATTCCTCTGGGATAGAAGTGTCAGGCTCCAGGGCAAGCTGATTGGGCTGGCTCAATCTTTCCCATCACCAGCAGCCTCCAGACCTGCTCAGCTTTGAGTTGGTTTGTGTCCCAGGCATGGAAGCTGACTCTGAGGTACCTGCAAGCAGTGCAGTGCTGAGGACTCAGTGGCCAGCCAGGTGTCTGGGTGTCATAGGTGGAAATGATCCCAAAGCATCCTTTGAGGGCTTGTGCTTGCATTTGCTAATCTGAGCTGTTGCAATGGCTTCAGTACTTTGGTTATCTGTGGTGACTAGAACAGATTTTTTCACCCGTGTTGCATTCACGTCTTATTTGCACTGCATGTGTTACCTTCATGGCTTCTCCATGTGGATGCAACAGTTCTTGGGATGGGTTATTGCACTTAGATTAGTGGCGCTCCGATTTACCACAAAAGCTGTTGGAGGAGTGACGCTGGGAATTCTCAGATGTGTGGCTGAAGTGCACAGAGAAGGTGATGCTCAATCTGTGCTGCAAACTCTTCCATCTCAGAGCTTTTCTGGAGTTTAACAGTACCAGTTGGGAGTTACTGACCTTCAGTTTTGTTTGTTGGCGTTGTCCAAGGAGTCTGGATTGCACAGTCATATGGTCTGACCTCTGGCTAGTGAGGTGGAAATTACATTTCAGTAATACTGAAAATTTTAAGATAATAATGGCAGTTTTGTGTAATTGCTGTTGCAGGGGGAGGAGGAGCCCTATAGGCACAGTGCTGTGAATCAGGACTGGGAGCTGTGCCTACCACTGTGCACATTTTTCCCCACAAACATATGTACCTTCTTTTCATCTCTTGGTGCCTCACTATTTCTCTCGAAGGAACTGGGTGGAACCGGGAATCACCCATTCTATAGCATCATTTTCAGGCAGTTCTTTATCATTAAGCTAAATAGCACTAAAGTACTCCAGGATCCTCCAGCGGTGGACACTAAAAGGTGGTTTTTAATTTTTGGAACAGCATAGTGTGGCTGAAGAGTTCACTTGTTTCTCTCATGAGTTTTCTCCAACATTAATCAAATGATGAGTGAAGACTGGGAGGTGGAGTTGCCCACACCTCAGTATCTCCACAAAGCCACCCTGCACAGTGCTTAACCTTTGGTCACATCTAATGATTGCTGAGTTATCTTTCTGACACAGGAAGAATGTGTAGTCCGGAAGGAAATTGCCCATCCACAGCGGTAAGGCTCTTATTTTGTTATTAATAGTTGTGTTTCAGCAATTAATTTCTAAAAGGTAGAACCTCAGCTGCTGACTTCTGAAGCATTTGAAGCCCCTGTAAGCACAGCTGAGTGAATGTGGTGGGTGAGGCATGGTCCAGAGCTTGCATCTCTGTCTCTTCTCTGTTCCGTTTGGCCTCTTCTTGGGTGTCCTGGCTGCCCACATGGACACATGGTCCCTTGCAGACCTTCACATTCCTGCCCTCTGCCCTGTGGCTGTGCCCCAGGCATGTCTCAGTGCCCAGGCATGGGAGGGTGGCCTGAGGGCTGCTTGTATTCCTGTGGTTGGAGGTACCTTCACATTGAGAAGCTCAAAAGCCAGCTGTGTGGAGGAGTCATTTATCCACATTGGCATAAAACACCATTAAATGTCAACCAGCCTTTTACTAGCCATTGGAGCTAGCCTGGCTGGCTTAGAGTCTACAATTTACTAGTAGCGCTCATGTGATTAGTAACAGGAATCCCGTTTTTGGTGGAGGTAACTGTAGAGGTTTGTAATGGAAATATTAAGTTTAGTGTGGTTGGAGTGTGAATGGAAAAGTGCATGTAAAGACACCAGCAGGAATGCTAGAGCAGGGGATGCAGCGATGGCCTGTGCTGATGACCAAAGACACAACCAACAATAAACAAATGGGTAAACACCACAGGATGTGTGGTTTGCATCAGGACCAGGAGGTCTGTGCTGTGATAAGGCCACAGCACAGATGGCCATCACTAGAAGACCTGCACCCTGATAACAGGAGCAAGGTTACACTGTGATGTGCCAGTGTGCTTCCTGTAGTTCCAAGAGGAAGGTTTAGATAAGGTGCTGAAAATGAGGGAAAGGAGACAACAAGCAACAGCTTTCCTAGGATTTATGGGGGTTGAGTAAGCAAGATGCTGAGATAAAGATCAGCCTGTAATAACCATTGACTCCTAAAGCATGTGAAAAATGTGTCCAAAACCTAGGTTGCTGTCAATGAGGAGTGATACCAGAGCTGTTGTTAGAGTTCGCTAGTGGGTGTCCCCTGTCCTCTGTGTCACACACAGTGACCCTGATCTCACAACACTAACACCTATGTATTGGTAAATGCGTAAGTGTGAGTCCGTGGATGTGTGGGTGTGGCACATTAGAGAAATCAGTTTTAGGTTAAAGTAACTATCACCTTCCCCTTTTAAGTTTTTGTACTGAGCTTGTACTGTGGTAGTTTTCTGCATGACCCCGTGCTGAGAAGCAGGAGCTCCGCACGGTGCCCAGCCCAGTGCAGGAGGATGTGTCTGTGGGTGCTGTGTGTGGTGGTTGGGGAAAGGACTTGTGCTCCTCTGGGCTCTGGACCTAAGAGTCTCCAGGGAAAATGCGTGCAGATACACTCTGCAAGAGCTGAGCAAGGCTCCCTCTTTTGAGTAGATAGTGATGACGGTGCCATTGCCCAGCTTTTATATACTTCCCTAGGGACTACAATAAGTACCTCTGGAAAAAGCTGAGATTTCCATTAAGGTATTCAAAGCTGCATCTGTCAGGAGTCTGATTTAGACTACAGGCCAGGCTGGGAAGACAGAATTCCATTTTCCTCCCCAAATCTACTTGAAAAATGGCAAGGTCCAAAGGAGAATGTAAAGAAGCAGGACAAGTCTGGTTTTGTAGTGGAGGGCACTTGGCTGAGAGGACTGCCGTACTTCCCAGCACTGCCCCTCATTGCAGTTCTCTCCAGTTCCTGTTTTGAGCAGGATGCAAACCATGGGAGATGGCTCTGGCTGCCCGGCTGCAGCACCGGATTCTTTGGCTCCTTTCCTTGATTCCCACCACGCTGTCACAAACAGCTGCATTTCATAGCTCTGCCTTGTAGAGGTACTTGTGAAAAGCGTATTTCATTTTGCCAGATGGCATGCACACTATTATAAAAACAAACCCAAATGTTTGTGGTCTGTAGGTGTAAAGAGAAGCCATTAGATGGAGTGGGAAGAGATGATAAGAGATTCCTTGGCTGGTGCGCTGGCTGTGAGCCTGTGAGAAGCAACAGCTAGGGAAGTTGATTTGAGGGCACATAGTAGCTAAACCCAAGCCCCGGTGACACTCTTGTCTCTTCCTTCTGGCTGGAAAGATGGTGGTCTCCATCCTCTAGATGACTCAGTCTCTCTCTCTGCTTCCTGCAGAGGAAGGATCAAGCTGGCCCCTGCGCCAGCCTAATGTAGGCAGGGAGCCGTGGCTGTCGCCCAAGCCTGGTCTTGGGTCTCACTGGGGGACCCTGAGCAAGTCTGTTATTCCCTTCCTCAGCCTGCGTGGGAGTAAATCTGTTCCTCTCAGGGAGAACTGGATCAGCTTCTTAAAGCCAACCTGACTTTTAAAATCATATTTGAAATGCCCAGAGACAACTATTCCCATTGTGGTGCCCAGGAGGGCCAGGTGAGTCCTCTGGGCATTGATTGAGCACCAGGGATCTTAGCATGGCCCTGAGGGGCACTGTACAGCATGGTGCCCCCAGCCCCTTGTACTGCTGCAAGATGCCTCCGGGTGTGGGGATACATGGGTTGCCCACTGCCTCTGGCTTCCTCAGGAATGCTTTTTGCAGCTTCTGCATCATGTTGCGGCCTCTCCAAATGCCTTCAGTTCCTTCTGTCACTCCACCAAGCCCATCCTGTGTGCAGCAGCTCAGTGGTCTCACGCCTTCTCCCATCCACACATCCCATCCCCACAACTGTCATCTGAGCTGAGTGTTGCTGGCTTGTGTTGAAGGACAACCCCAGGCCTGTTTCTCACCTTCCTCTGGCAATGGTATTGGCCACAGTCCATTTACAGGGAAGGGGAAACAATGATTGAGGAGCGCAGCAGAAGGCAGCTACTTCCCTCCGGCAGCACTGATATCACCAGGATGCCATTGAGCAGACAAAAGAGAGAAATTCAAGGCGGCCGTTTTGCTGCTGAGGTAACAGCAGCTGCGGAAGGGAAAATAAAATGAAAGTTTTGTTGGGATTTGCAGCCCAGGGAGTGCTATTGTGAAGCTTCAGAGTGTATTTCCAGCAGCCGAGTACAAGCTGATCCATTTCTGAAGGCAGCTGCCCTTCATCAGCAGTTATTGCAGTGGTGCTGAGCGGTGGGTGGCTTTTTTTCCCCATGGCAGCCAACCAGCACAACGTTTAGCAAGGACAAACTTTGGGGATTTGATGACAAGAAGAAGCACTGACAGGTGAGAAGAACTCACCTGGTTTGAGGATCTGCTGTAGGTTCTCATGCTCACCTGTCCCATGTGTTTGTGAGGGGCTGGCAGTGGTCAGGGGAGAGATAGGAGCAGGGCAGACCCTTGCTCTGCCCCATGCCTGGGAGGAGGATGCTTTGCCAGCAACAGGCAAGGCAGACAGGATTAAATGGAGATGTAGACCTGTAGGAACAACACAGACGTGCACAAGTATCCTCTGGCATGTGCGTGCATCCTCCACACACTTCCCCAGGGGCTTTTGCCTGGGCCATCCTCACATCAGATTTGCTTCCAGATAAGGAAAGTCTCAAAAATGCCTGCTGTCTTTTCCTGAAATCAAATGTGCTTAACATTCCTTTATGAAAAAACCCTAGCACCTCTCAAAATACTTATGCTGATAGTGCCCCTGTGAGTTGGTTGGAGTTAGTGCACTTTGTCCGCGGGTACAGCATGGGCTCGCTCTGTCCCTAGAAGCCACACTTCGGTAGTTACAGGCTGAAAGTGCTCTGAATATGTCATGTTGGTACCAATTTCACAGTCTGAGGGCGCAGCTGAAGCTGTCGGTGCGGCTTTTTAACAGCGTTCACCTGTTCCAACTCCACAGCGCTGTTACAAACGCGAACAGCAGCCCCTTTCCTTTCCCCTTCCAGTGCCGGAGGAAGCTGGCTTGTGGCTTAGCATGCACCGAGGAGTTTCCCAGGGCTGGAGATGTGATCTACTATTAGCTCCGTGCTGAGAAAAGACACCCTTCCTGTTTGCAGATGAGATTTAGTTGCAAACAATGTCCTGACTTTGTTTATTCTGTCCCTGAAATCTTCCCTTTCCTTTGGTGCCCCAGCACAGCCCGGACAGCCAGTGCTGTGTGGTGGGGAGGATAGCTATTCTTTTGCTGGGCGTCCTTGAAAAGGAACGAAACAGTTAAATTGTTTCTTTGTTAATAAAAAGGACCACGTGAGCTCTTTTTGTTACCTAAGTGGGTACCCAGGGAGGCTCTGAAAGTGCATACAGTGGTGGCTGAGCTGTATAGACTGAGCTGTAGAGGTGGCTTTGCCTGCCTCCTGTGCTGTCCCAGCAGTTAATTCATGGATTTGAATGTTTACATGACCAGCTGCTCTCTATGATTAAAGTCAGCAAATTAAGTTATGCCAAAGGAGATTAGCATCTGCAATAAAGTCCCCTGATTTGATAGGGAAGATGCTAATACCAAGTACGGATGGATCCTGCGCTCACTTTGCCAGTGGCTGGGACCCATGTTGTGCTGGGGAGCCAGTGTCTATCTGCAGGATCTCCCACGTGTTCCTTCTCCTGTGTCTCGTGGCAGGATGACAAGCACTCACAGCTGCGAGCCAGCCCGCTGTGACTTTGGGAATGTACAGCCATGCAGCCATATATGTGCACAAGGAAGGGAGCGGGTGGTTTGTTTTGAGCTGGATGCTGGCAAGCTTTCTGCACAGTAGGCACAAAATAACAATAACAAACTGTCATCATAGCTTTGGATCATCTGCCAGGCAGGCTGGGCACATAATGGGCTTGGGTGCTCCTTGGCTCTGACAAAGGTGTCCCACCCTCAGGCATGAGAGGTTTGGCATTACCTGCAGCAGGGCTTCGGAAAGGCTGCCCTTTGCACAGTGTGATTTGCAGAGGAGCTGATGCTGGTGGCTTCTTCATGCCTCTGGGAAATCTTGCAGCCAGCGAGGAGCCCTGGGGCTGCTGCCAGGGTGCCTTCAGGTGGCGTTGTCCCTGAGGGGCCAGGAGAGGAGCCAGACTCCTTCAGGAGTGCCTTGCCTCGTGGCAATGGCAGAGCTGCCACAGGCATGGGAAGGTGTAGCAGGAAGGGCAGGAGCTTTGAAAGAAGGGAGGGTGAAGTGTCAGCCCCAAGCCATGTCATGCTTCAGTAATGCGGCACTGTTGCTTTGTTTCAGCCATTAACCCCCCTGCAGCTGCAAGGCAGCCAAACACCAGGCTGCACACAATGAGAAGGCTCATCTGACGCAGGGAATTTCTCATGCTGGCAGTAACGGGAGATTATTTTTTGTGTGTGTGATCTCCCAGGGGTACTGCTCAGCTGTGTGAAGGGGGATTTCTCTTTCTGAACGGACTGGCTGCCTGTGTGAGCCTGGTGCTTGCCCTCAGTGCCCTGTGTGCTGTGCTTGTGATGGGATTGCTGTGCTTTGGGACTTAACCATGTTTCCAGTGAGAGTTTGAGGATGCTTCTCTCGTGCCAGACTGGCCCCATGCTCTTGGTGCTTGGTTTTGCGGCTGCTTTTCCACGCTTGCCCCCAACACTGTCTCTGATTGGAGATGCTCCCTAGGGGATTGTTCAGGCGCTTTCTTAAACTTCATAGCCATAAGCGTATTTGCAAAACCAAAATATGCTGGGCCTCTTTTTCTGTCAGCATGGGGCTGGGCTTTGCAGTCAGGCACAGCGCATTTCTGTGTTGCTGCCCAGCTCTGCCACCCACTTCCCATGTGATGGTGAGCATCTTACTGCCTCCTGCTTATACCTTCACAGATCCTAATTTACAGGGCGGTGTAGGCACCTTTATTTATGTAAAACACCTGGATGGTGATGGGTGCTAAGGAAGAGCCTAAGTATAATTCAAACCTGGATAAGCAGGCTGCAAACAAAACCACCACAAGAGAAATAGATCTGCCTGGGAATTTTATTGTGAGTTGTCTGGCAGTGACTGCCTGTAATGTAATTTTCCTTGTTCTGTCTTGGCAATAAAACCTTTACAGTGTCTGATATGACTCGTTTAGCTTTAATGTTGTTTGAGGTATGCCATTAGAAAAGTGTGGTTTATTTAATCGGGTTTGAATCCTAAATGTCTTCTTGTTTTTTGAAATTGTAGACAAAAACTAATAGAAAACAGGGAGAAGATGTGAGGTTCAGAAGCATTAATGCTTGCTTGCACGCTCCATGTTGATCTGAAGCATCCTCAGTGCCTGGGCTGTGACTGTTAGGTGAAGCAGAATCAGCGTGATGTTTTCCTCTGGGCTTTGAAACTTAGTCTTTTGCAGTATTTCTGCAAATCAGGAATAGCTCTCTCAGAGCTGAGGTAGGAGAGAGGATGTCATTAAAAGACAGAATATAATTGAGCAGAAAGAGATTGAAAACTGATGGCAGGACCAAGGTCTCATGTCTTTTCAGATCCCTGGAGGAATCAAGGAGAAATTGTTTATTGCAATTTCTTTGTTCCTTTTTGAGATTTCCAACCTAAAAACCTCTAAAAGAACAGACACCTGTCGTCTCCGTTTAGGCTTTTTTCTTCTTTGGTTCCAAAGCATTCCCACTGTTATTAAGAAATGTTCATATTTTAAGCTTTATATTGCCTCTGTGGAGGCGTGTCATTATCAAGAGTTCCCAGCATGCCCTGTTACAGAGACTCCTATTAATTTTTCCCTCGAAACATGTAGGAGTGGAGTATTGAGGGCGGTGCTTTTCAGCATCTGTGCTGGATTGCATCCCATGCAACCAGATAGAGCTAGCAAGGACTCGTCAGGCAACTTGGTCCTAGACACTGGCAGTGTCACTATAGATCAATACACAGCAGCAGATGTTCTTCTGCAGCTGCAGGCTGAGACCTCTGTGCTTCGTTTTTTGGTGTCAGACTAAAAAGGGTCATTGGCAGTCTTTGTGGTCTTTAGATTTTCTTTCGCACATAAGTGGGAAGTAAGGGGCAAGTCCTGTCTGACCAGCTTGGTGGCTTTCTATGATAGGGTAACCACAGCAGTGGACACGGGTAAAACGAAAGATGTGATCTATCTAGACTTTTGTAAAGCCTTTGACACAGTCCCCCACAACATTCTTCTCTCTAAATTGGAGAGATATGGATTTGATGGGTGGACAGTAAGGTGGATAAGAAACTAGTTGGATGGTCGTATTCAAAGAGTAGTGGTCAATGGCTCAAAGTCCAGATGGAGATCTGTGACGAGTGGTGTCCCTCAGGGGTCGGTACTGGGACCGGTGCTGTTTAATATCTTTATCAATGATATTGACAGCGAGATTGAGTGCACCCTCAGCAAGTTTGTGGGTGACACCAAGCTGAGTGGTGTAGTTGCCACACCAGAAGGACAGGATGTCATCCAGAGGGACCGGGACAGACTGGAGAAGTGGGCCTCTGAGAACCTCATGAAGTTCAACAAGGCCAAGTGTAAGGTCCTGCACCTGGGTTGGGGCAATCCCTGTTTTCAGTACACGACGGGGGATGATGTGATTGAGAGCAGCCCTGCAGAGAAGGACTTGGGGGTGCTGGTCAATGAGAAACTCGACATGAGCCGGCAAGTGTGCTCGCAGCCCAGAAGGCCAACCGTATCCTGGGCAGCCTCAAAAGAAGTGTGGCCAGTAGGTCAAAGGAAGTGATTCTACCCCTCTATTCCTCTCTTGTGAGACCTCATCTGGAATACTGTGTCCAGTTCTGGAATCCTCAACGTAAGAAGGAGATGGAGCTGTTGGAACGGGTCCAGAGGAGGGCTACAAAGATGATCGGAGGGCTGGAGCACCTTCCATATGAGGACAGGCTGAGAGTTGGGGCTTGTTAAGCCTGGAGAAGAGAAGTCTCATAGGAGATCTTATAGTGACCTTCCAGTACCTGAAGGGGGCCTACAGGAAAGCTGGAGAGGGGCTATTCATAAAGGCTGGTGGGGACAGGACCAGGGGGAACTGGTATAAGTTGGAGAGGGGCAGATTTAGACTGGACATTAGGAAGAATTTCTTCACCATGAGAGTGGTGAGGCACTGGCACAGGTTGCCCAGGGAAGTTGTGGCTGCCCCATCCCTGGAGGTGTTCAAGGCCGGGTTGGATGGAGCCTTGGACAGCCTGATGTAGTGGGATGTCCCTGCAGGGGGGTTGGAACTAGATGATCTTTAATGTCCCTTCCAACCCTAACTATATTATGATACTATGATAAGTGCTGTTGCTTTGCTAATGGTCTTTAGGTTCTGGGCTGGTGTAGTGCGTGGAGCTAAGTTTGATTTGGTTTATTTTCTGCTTTGGACCTGAGACTGTCACCAGGTCACACTCATTGTTAGCAGGTAGAGAACTGGGGGATTTATCTCTTGTATGTAGCATATTGTTTCAAGGGTGCTCTGGCATGGGAGACTGCAGAGTTCCTCTCTCTTTTCTTAGTTTATTAATGACACTGGACTGTGAATCTCCTTATGGATTTGGATATTGAAGCACAAGCCCTGCAGGCTCTGGTGAGATGTTTCTGGGAGGGTCTTGAATAGAACTAGGCTTCTTTAGTGTATTTGTGGTTTGAGCATGCACATTTGAGGCTGGTAGGATGGGCAGGGGCCTGATGTTACATGAAGGCAGTAAGCTCTGAGAAATGCAGTGGTCCCATCACACACACCTGCAAATATCCAGTGCCGATCTGCTTGAAGTGGAGG
Source organism: Cuculus canorus (assembly GCF_017976375.1). NCBI lineage: Eukaryota > Metazoa > Chordata > Aves > Cuculiformes > Cuculidae > Cuculus > Cuculus canorus. Next base: position 27,918,534 of record NC_071405.1, on the reverse strand, counting down.
AGTAGGTGAGGGCTGAAAGGGAGATGTGTTCAGTGGTGCTTCAGTGCTGCTGTCTGCACAGTGACAGCAGAGGAATAGTTCTTGTCATGCCTTCCCCACTGGGAGAAGAGCTGGGTCCCTTCTGCATCCCTTGGGGGATGCAGAAGAGCATCAAAGGAGCCTCTCAGGACACTGGAGTCCCAGAGCCATCCCAGCAACAGAGATAGGGCTGTTCTTTTCAGGGCTGAACTCATCAGAGATCCATGTTACAGCAGTCTTGAATGCTCTGAAATTCCACAGTGGTTTGCAGAGCAGTGAAAGCACCAACTTACCTAGGAAGCATTGGATGCATCACACACAGCAGCTCCACAGCCTTTGATTCCCCAGGACTTTTGTTTCTTAAAGATATATCTTGGAGAAGGGTTTCCGAGTCTCAGACGTGCATAGGTCAACAAAACTTGTGCACAGGGAAGATAAAGTGATTCTTCCAGCCACTTGGGAACTTAAATACATCAGATATGTAACTTAAAGCCCGCGCCCCCCCCCCCCCCTTTCTGGTGACTTCTGAGCAGTCTTTTAGTACCATTCATTGATAAAATTGTGTGACATCTCAATCACATGTTGGAGGGTGGAGAGTAAACCATCTCTGAACTGCCAAATGCTATGAAAACTTAGCAAGTGAAAAAGCCAGATGCCCAGGGAGTGCATGTTTGACAAAACCAGAAAGGGAGAGGAAATTGAGAGTGATACATGCCCCAAAACATACTGCATGCCTTTTTACCTCTATGGACAATTTCTGCTTCTTAGTATGTAACCAGATTAACCTTGTTATTGACTGTCAGGGTGCTGAGTCAGTCATGTTCCTGTGACTGTGGAAAAGTCAGGTATAGGAAACGAGAAGGACATGAGTTTATGCAGCGATGCACGTCCTCAGAGTAGCTAAGTTAGAGTGCTACAGGGTGCAGCTGTGGTAATTGTTACTCTCTCAGTTTCCCAATGTATCTCTTTTAGGCATGAGGATTGTCCTCCATCTGTGTGATTTCAGCTACTACCTTACCTTACCTTGACTTCCTGAGATTTCCCCCTCCTTTCTGCCCTCCTGCTCTTGTTCCAATCTTCTGTCTTTGGTTCCCCCTCCCCTGCATTTCATCTCAACTGGTTTCCTGCTGGGTAAAATGCACATCCTCCCCTTTCTTCCCATTCCCTCCCTTCTTTCCCACTGTTGGCATGTTTCCAGTCCAGCAACCTTGACCTTATCTCCAATTCCTTCCATTTCCTCCCCTTCGGCTAACACTATCGGTGAACTCTGCCCGTTTTCCTCTCCTCCATCCTCCAAAGGCTGGCTGTGCATCCTGCTGGATATGTTGTCATTCTTTTCCTTGCTGACTACAGTCCCCTCTTTTCTGGCCTCCTTTATGGACGCCTCTGTGCAGGAAGTTGATAGGAGTTTGGCTGAACCTTTTTTTGTGAATTACACTGAAATCGATGGGAACGAAGCACCTACCCACTTTATAAAACGTTGACTCTTGTATGTCTGAAAAAAGCATTTTCTAAGGGTGCAACTGCACTAAAAGCACTAAGTGTAGTGATAAATATTAAGTCCCCCTTAGCAGTGGGTTTATTTTTACTCGTTGCATCCTACAGTTGCAAAGAGTGGGGATGTTGGTGAGATCCTTACTTCCTCCCCCACTTTCTTCATGTGCATATTTGTCCTTTTGTAGGAACGGCCTCACTTGATGGGAAGGTCTCTGGCTTGGGATAGTGGGCAAGTGACATGGTTGTTTGGTTCGCTCACCATTGCTCGTGATTGCACTCAGCAATTTGGACATCTGTTTCACTTGGCTGGGGATTTTGGCTTCCAAGCCAAGGATCAAGGATCATGCCTGTTTTAGGAATGAAGTCATCTGTTACTGAGATCCAGATAGCAGGTTTTGGATCTGCTTCCTTTAACATTATTTTTTATCTTCTTCAGTCAAATTCTCTGCCTGTGTTCAAGTGGAGCTCAGTTGATTGCCCTTGCCCAATTTCAGCCACTCATATGAGAAGGAAAGTGATGCTTTGAATGCTTTTTTTGTGTGATATGATATATCTAGTGCATCACCGTGCTTGCAGGATTACTTTTATCTTGTCAGTATGGTGATCAGTTAAGTATGATCAAGCTCTTTAGAAAATATTTCTCTGTAATCATTCTGGTTTCATTTGTATTCTGTAATAATGTTGGGAGTGATTATGATCATGGAAATGTTTTGTAGCTCGTTAGTGACTTCAGTTTTGTGAGGAGAAGCTGCTGCTGCCTGTCATACAGGAGACCTCGCAGTCTACTCTAGTTTGATCAGAAAACTGTATTTAAAATGTTGTTAGCAGCAGGATCCAGCAGAATTCCTTTTACTTTAGCAGATTACTCTCAACTCAGGGTAAATATTGGATGTTAGACTTTTGCTTGGTATTTCTTGTGTTACTTCTGAAGAGGGCCATGGGGGCAGATCCATATCAAGTGTGGTTCATGGCTACAAACTCCTGAATGCTTTTAGTTGTCATGATCTTGATCATTTATGGAAAGAAAGCAGCTTTCATGGTGAAGCCAGAGGAACTATGCATTTATTGGTGTCTTTGACCTCCGTGGGAGGCTGATTCTGGAAGGACTCTGTTGAATTTACCAGCCCTGTGAGAAATTTGTGACCCATTTTGCAGTCTTAAGTCACAGCTGTAGACTGGCTAGACCCAGTTCCCTCTGCCTTTTCTCTGTGAGGTTATGGATGAGGTGGCTGAGGACATGCCCCCACATGGCCACAGCTCCAGCGAGCTGTGACCCCCTGCCAGCAGGTCCAGAACCATGCCCAGCCTGAGAGTGTCTCTTGGTCTTTGTGCTGTGGCAGTCTGTTAAATTTCCTTGGAGAATTATTGTGGAGTTATTGAAGTCTAATATTCCTTTTTCTGAGATCCCTGCCTAGGCTTGAAAAGCTCCATGCCTTTCATGCTATTTTTGTCTGTAGCTAATGTATTGGCCCATCTTTTTCTTTAATGTATGCACATGAACACTTTTATTAGTAAAAAAGGCCCCCAGATCTTAAAACTTTTGGTAGAGTGAGAAGTGGTAAAGTGCTCCTCTGTTTGTTCTCCTTTCTGGCATGACTAGCTTGCTGGCCCTGGCTCAGAAGTCAAAGTGATGAGACGAAGCATAAAGCATGCTGTGTTTTCAAATGTAGAAAAGATGAGAATGGAGTGCCTCGTGTGTTGTATGTGAAAGCATTCCTGTGATGGTGCTACATGCCGCTCTGCCATCCCAATTTGCTTTCAGAGGCTCCCAGTATAATCATTCTTTGTGTTTCCTGAAGGATGCAAGGGCTAAATACAAGTTTGGTCAATGGCTTCATTGTTGATTTCGCCCACTGCTACAAAGCAATGCAAAAATATTAGGGACAGGCGGGGTGCATCTCGCTGAATAAGGATGTTGTGTCTTTCATAATCCAAGCCAAATGCCTTTAAAAAAAGGAAAGCTGTATGAAAAGTGCTTACAAGTCTGTTTGGACAGCAGAAATCTTTTGTAAAATGTAGTTTCGGCATTTTTCCCAATGGGATCCTTCATGCAAGAGGACTGGCCAGCATTTTGGAAACAAACCCAGCCAACATTAGGTTTGGACATCTGCTTGTTTTAAGGTTGCCTTCACAATTTTCTTTGTAGCTGAAGATCGGTACTTGATGTCTATGTGAAAATGTTGCCAGAAAAGCAATGAAGTTATGCCAACTGTTTATTTTATGAATGCAGCTTCTTAGAATTGACTGCTTTTTGCTGGAAAATCATCTTGTTTGCATTGCTCCCTTTGCTTGAAGGATGAGAACTGTTTGATCTTATCCTTGTACAAAGGTACTCTAAGTGAGCGAAAAATGTTTCTTGATTCAATTTAGCTTTAAAGCAGGATGATCTCCTGCCTGAGTACATCTAGACTGAGTGATTGTAGGCTTAAATGGCATTAAATCAAGTGACCCGTGAGGAAGGGGTTGTGGTGTCTTCTGTCTTTGCAGGTGGCTGCAGGGGATTGAGTTTGAATGCACACAATTTTTGGGGTATTTTCTTCCTCCTTGCTTAAGTCACCCAAAGGGTATTAAAGCATATCTTCTCTTACTTCAACAGGGACCAGCTCGAATGACATCTGATCTTGCGTCTTCTCCTGCAGCAGGGTATGTCCCTGTCGGTCAGAAGCCAGAGGCTGTTGTGCATGCCATGAAGGTAAGGGTGCTGCAGATCCCCACACAGCCATGCAGTGTGGTGCACACAGTGCGGGGTGGTGCAACAAACACCAAAGTGGCAGTACTGGACGTTTGTTCTTCTTGTGGAAAAACAACTAGAAATAGAAAGGTAGTACTCAGGCAGATTATCGCTAACTAGTATCTGTATCTTGATGAATAATTGTTGCTTGAAACAGTTGTGGAACTAAGCAAGGTTATGCATGACTCTTTTTTGATTGGGAAACCTCCAACAAAAGCTGCCAATACTGCAGGTGTCGGTTACCCTTTCTGTTCATCAGTCCTACATAAACTGGGTCTCTTGTATGACAGCAGTGACTGGAATGCTGTTTTTAAAAGGGACACAAAACCTACAGTTCCTACATACATAGATCGTGGGAGGATGTTTAGTGTCACTATTTCTCAAGTAGTTAATTTTCTATGCATTTATGTTGTGTGAGGAATTATGAAAGGAAAGACAAGTTTGGTTTGATTTGGATCAAATTTGAATATAAATTATAAAAGATCCTTCAAGATGAAAATCTTGATTTTTTTAGCTTACTTGAGGCTTTATACACTCAGATTGTACGACTCTAATTGAATCTTAAGAGAAGGGTGTCCAGCACCATCAGAACTTAAAAAAGTACCTTTAGGACAGTTTTCGCTGGTTTCCAAAGAGCCCTGATCACACAAGTGGCACTCTCTTGTCTGCATATATTTGTCCTGAGTTTTCCTGACAAGTTGCTTCTTCGCTTGTTATGAATGGTTCTGTGCTACCAGGAAGATGTGCTCAACCCTGTACTGTGCTGCATTGCACTTGCGGGTGACATTTCTCCTGTATATATATACGTGCATATGGATATGCATATGGATGCCTTGCAGAACATTGCAGGCTCAAGAGATTCCTTTGTTTTTTCTGTCACTTTGGACTAATCCAGTTTCACTTGTGTTTAATCATCTAAGTCCTCATCCAGTCCACACTACTGATGTTGGCTTTTTCTTCCCAAACTGTGGAGTTTGTGCCTTTCTGCTCCTTTTCTTTGTTGCATTTGGTGAGGTGCTGGTGAGGGATGATATCAAGCAGAGTTGATATTTTATGTTATAAGATCAGATATATGTAAATTGATTATGAACACATTCTGAGGGAAAATTAGGTTCCTATTTGCTTTAGGGCTTAAGGGTCTGAATTTCTGAGTAAGGACAAGAAACATAAATGGTTTTAAGATGTGGTTTGATAAGCTCATGGAAACAATTGGAAAATTAATGAAGAAGATTCTTGGAAACTGGAAATAAGGTTTAGGATGTCTGGAGCAATGATGCATATGAAGGAATTGGGGGGAAGTTGAAACATATTATTATTAATGTTATTAGTATTAGTAATAATCTTCTACTTCAGAGCTTTGGTGATCACTAGGAAGGGCCGGAAGAAATTCTTCTCTGCAATTTTGTAATTTGGCCAGTGGTGTATATTTATCTGTCATCAAAACCCTGGAAAGTGACACAGCTGAGGTCAGGAAAGCAGGTGACATAGCAGACACATCTCATGGGGCGTAAATGATCTCATGTGTTGTGTCCTGCTCACACACTTAGGGTTAAAAGTATTCTCACGTGTAAAGCGGGAAGGAAATTCTCCTGTAGGTCAATGTGGCTGTGAGAGATGAGGAGGTGTTTATTTTTCCATCCTGTGGCCTATTTCCAAGGATCAGTTGGAAACGGAACAGACCAAGGAAACTGGTCATGATCTTAATCTTTCCTCCTCCCCTCTTGTGTCACAGTGAAATTGTGGCTGTTGGTCTCCAACCTTGGGTCTTAGACTGGGTAGAAGGTAACGTCTCTTGGCCATGGCATCCTGTAGTATATGGACTAGATCTTGTTTACACCCTGCAGGACCGGGAAGCTTTTCTAGTGCCGGCTGCTGCATATGGGAAAGGAAATGCAGCTACCAGCTTAGTCCCTCACTGCCTGTGGTACAGCTCATGACCTTCACCTGAGGAGGAGAAGAGAGTGAACTACAAACAAGACTTTGTGCTTTGATTATACCACAGCAGTTATTAGAAAAAGCCCTTCTTGGTTGTGTAAAGTCCTTATGGCTGTAGTAGGTTAGCCCCTTACCACGAGGAAAGGCAAGGACAGTTGGAAGTTGGCTTTGCTTGTCTTGCAGGCTGTTTGAATGCAAGTCTGTCCAGAAGTGGTGTGATGGACTCTAAGGATGCAGTTCTGTGGCCAAACAAAGGTAACTGAGGGGCTGTGCACTCCACACAGATCTGCAGGGCTTCTGGGTTGCCTGAATCTGCACCCATCTATATAATGTCCCTGAGGCTTTCTCCTTGTCTTTTTCTGGTAACTGAATGCTAGCTAGATGGCTGAAGCATTGCCTGACATTTAGCGTGAGTTCATTCTTCCTTCAGCAGGTTTAGGGATTTTCTTTGGTTTTGTTTCTGCAATAGTTTTTATTTGTTTGTGCCTGCTAAATAAGGAGCAAGATGACAGGTTGGCACTCCTAACAGCTGTTTTTGCTAACGAGAATAAAAGGTACATATGCTACAGCTCAGTATCCTGCTGAACATCAAAGCACTTTTCTTAGGAATTGAGCAACCCTGCTAAATACGTGTGGAGGTGAGGAAGAGACAGGAACGATGTTTACCCTATAACCCAACTCCCCCTGCAACAGCAGCCTGGACCTCTCTCATGTACGTAGAGCCTTCGAGCAGGTGATCAATTACTTCTACTTATGTTGGGTAAAACAGGATTTGGCATTACCAAAGATAAGGAAAAGTACCAGCAGGGCATATTTCCCTTGCTGAAGCAGGATGCTGTGTTAGCCAGTGCTTTGGCCAGTTGACTTATTAATCAGTAAAATCAGTGAGGCTTGCACTCTTCAGTGTGCTCATTGAGAGTGAGGTACAAGTTGTCTTCAGGAGATAGAATCCCCAGGCAGAAGAGCAACGTTACCTGGTCCAGTCTTATTCCCCTGCATGGGGAATTGCCCTGTGCCCAAGCGGAGCAGGCTGCCCTCACTAGCTGGTGTTTTACCCAGAGAGATCACATAGTGCCAGTGTGTCTGCAAAGGACCAAGTGCTGTCAGCATAGCTTGATGAAGAGTGAAAAGGAGGGGACGGGGTGACCCCAGGAGTGCCTGGGGTATACTTGTCTGTTTTCTGTAGGCTGTTGAATTGGGATGTGTCAGAAATCATGGGAAGATATACCCGAGTTTCTTAGATCCACACTGAAGCCACGGTCCTTGAACTTCAGCTGAGCCATAGACAATTTATGTGGAAGCAGATTCATAATTCCCAGTGGTGTAATTTGAGGAATATTAACCTGGTCCTTCTGAACAGCTAAGGTGGCGCCTGGCAGGATCTGAGAATGGCTGGGGCTGGGTGAGCACTAAGAGGCCTTCCTGTCTTTCTTCAGGAGGTGATTTCACTCTTCAGATTGTATTTTTTTCCAGCATGCCTCTCCAGGATAGGCTGTTGAATTTTATCACCCCAAATCCCTCTTTCCCGTATTCAAAATGCTAATACATCTCTACAAAGTGCCTGCCAGTTATGGGGTGGGCCTGGGGAGCTGGGTGGTTTCCAGGGTAAACAAGTCCCAGGTCATTCAGAAATGAAATGCAACTATAACTTCCGTCTGATCAGCTTTCTGTTCCAGCTCTGCCTCATTTACACCATTAAAAGACATTTCCAATGCAAGAAAAGGGCTTCATCACCCTCCCACACCTCCTGGACTAGGTAATGCAGTTTTAGTTTAAGCGCAAGGCATAGAAAACCAGTTTATTTTTCTCTGCTGAGACTCTTGTGCCTGCAAGATTGATGGCTGGTGGAAGCAGAAGCTGGAGCTGATGTGATCTTTAACTAATATAAACCACGGTTGTCCTTGACACTTGCCCTGTGGACACAACTAGTGCTTAGCTGTCAGCTAGAGACCCCTGTCACTCCACGTGGGGATATGATCTTGCAGGCTGCTGCCTTTGCAGCCAAGTGTAGGAGGCACACTGACTCCAGACAAGCAAGTTGTGCAAGTCCAGCTGGATCAATAATTAATTCCCTCCTCTTTAGCAAAAAATAGATCCTGTCTTTGTCAGCACATACATGATTTTTGCATCCCTCTTGCCCATCCTCTTCTTTTAGAAAGTGTGTGGATAGTTCTTATTTGTGCAAAGATTGGTCCCGGCTCTGTTTGTTAAACTAGCTGGTGCATTTTAGAAGTAGGTTAAAGGCCCTAGGAGAATGACCTATTTTTGTTCATAATGCAGTTTGAGTAAAGCAGGATTGCTGCGCCAAGGCAGACTGGGGGATAATCTACCCTGGTATCCTGCTTTGTGGAGCAGCCGATGCTGTATACTTCAGCAAAGGATGAAATCCTTCCTTGCACTGCATCAAGCTCTGTACTAGGAGATGTAGGAATATTTGTGCACAAAATACACCTGCTGTACAGCATTGTACACTTGTGGATTGTGATGAGTAAGACCATGTGCTATTTGATGGTGTTGGGTGACTTATCAGGGGAAAGCCCTGGGTGAGCTATGTAGGTCAGTACAAATGCAGTGGTAAGATCTCGAGGCAATCCTGTGCTGTGGTATGCCCGGCCTGTGCAATGTGCCCATGCAGAAGAGCTATCTGAATGCATGCAGATGCATTGGAGGGCATTTTCTGTGGCTTGGTGTTTCCACCAGGAAGGAAAGGCTGCCCTGAGCCCCAGGCAGCCTCATCTCTGTGACCACCTGGTCACAGCCAGCACTGCCTCCCTGGAGGTGCTCTGTAGGGGTGGCTGAGATGATGCGTGCCCCAGCTGGGACAGGGGAGCTGGGACTTGCTCGCAGCTGCTACGGAGGTACAGAGTGTGGGCAGCATGTGGTGAACCACAGCAACCGCATGGATGTGCTGTGTCTTACCAGCCATGTGTGGCCTGGAGATCAGTGCTAGGGGAACATCTCCAAGTGCTATTTAAAAAAGAAAGAGTAAAAATCAGACTTGTTCAATTTTCAAACATTATCAACCTGGAATCTAAGAAAATAAGTCACAAGCAGGATGTTTCCACTATTCTTTGCACTTTCCTGAGCTGCTTTCACAGCACCTTTACTTGTCCTCCCAAGGCAAGTCTTTCAAGTGTGGCCCAGCCACTGGGCTGAGCGGTGTCCAAAGGGCCCAAGGAAAGAAGCACTGGACGAGTCAGGTCTGAAGTGTCAGTGCTGGAGCTGTAAGTTCTCTGTCTCTGCAAGGAAATCTGCTTCTTCCCAGATCTGAGAGTGCCTGCTGGAGATGTCCTCTGAGCTGCAAAGTGGAGCTTCTTTGGAGAATCTCAAATCCTCCCCCCTTCCCTTTCAGGCTATTCCTATGCTTTTGTATCCACATCTCCCATTTTTTTTTGCAGTGTTTTCCTCCCATTAATATCATGGGAAAAGCCCCCTAGTCTGAGTAGGAGGGAAATGAAAGGTGATGCCGCACTCCAGAAGCTCCTGTGGGTAGGATGCTGCAGGCATGTACCTGGGCCTGCTGCCTATAGCCACGCTTGAGAAGAAAGACAGCAAAACGGAGCTGCTTGTGGAGGACCAGACAGGCTTGACACCAGCACTTTGTGGATATGGCCTGTATTCATCAGCGTTTGTACCAGCTGAACTCGCTGAACAGCCGGTCAATGTTACCCTGCGGCCACGGCTGCAGCCCTGGGTGTGGGTGTTTGTGCAGGCGATGCGTGTTGTGTGCCAGCTCCAGCCAAGGGCCACCTATCCCCCCCTTTCCTTCACAGGGCATGCCCTGTGGGTGGAAACAGTGCTAAGGGAGATTAAAGTAAAGCTCGTGGAGTCGAGGTGATTGTCTCCGTCTTCGGAGGGCATCTGTGCCACAAGGAGAGGGTGACCTAGATTCACCACGGCACTCAGCTCTCCGTGTTGTGGTGCCTTCAGAGGATTGCAGCCAGCATGCAGGCTTCTGGGAGGCAATACTGTTTTTTTCCCTGCCCCATTCCCATCCACTTCACAACCTGGCTGCATCCAGCTTGAAGGTGGAGTGGGTGAGAGCCAGGAATCAAATCAGGATCTCTTCAGTCCCAGGGCTCTGAGCTAACAGCCCGACTCTTACTCACTGTCATCGTGGGCCACTGAGAGGTTCCCTAGAGAAACTAAAATGGGTTAAAAACAATTTTCAGCCAAAAGGTGAGTGAGACTGACCATGTTTGTTTAAGATCTGAAAGTTCATGGCTGATTGGAGACCACACACTTAAAGCTGCACAGTGGGTAATGCTCTGCTTTTCAGTGGTACAGCCTCTGTTTGCCTCTTTCCCTCATGGCTAAAACCCTGTTACAACTAAAAGCTGTTGTCCTAGACTGACCACAGTTGTCCATGACATGGATTAGTAGAAGGGAGTGGAGAAGCTCTGCTCCTGTGAAAGATGGGAATGCAGGGAGCATGGATTGCTTTAGCCTTGAGGAGGCTGAGGGGAGACCTTATTGCTCTCTACAACTACCTGAAAGGAGGTTGTAGAGAGAAGGGTGCTGGCTTCGTCTCCCAAGTGACAGAGGTCAGGACAAGGGGGAATAGCCTCAAGCTGCACCAGGGGACAGTCAGACTGGACATCAGGAAAAAATTTTTCACAGAAAGGTCATGGTGTGGCACTGGCAGAGGCTGTCCAGGGAGAGGGTGGAGTCACTTTCCCTGGAGGTGTTTAAGGGACAGGTGGATGAGATGCTCAGGCACATGGTTTAGTGGCAGATAGGAATGGTTGGACTTGATGATCTAAGAGGTCTTTTCCAACCTAGTGATTCTGTGATTCTATGTTTCTATGATTGCCTGTCTGGAAGCTGCCTGGAAGATGGGGCAACCAGCAGCCTTCCTGGGAGGGATGTGTTTGTGGGCAAAGCAACTCACTGCCATTTATCACATGATTCTCTGGAACTGTGGTGGCAGCCACAGCATGCAGGTGTGGGACAGAGGTGTGCCATCACCAGGGAAAGGAGAGGATGGAGGTGCTCAACTTGGTGTCACACTCATCTTTGCAGTGCTCTGACTCTCAGGGTTTGAATCTTGCCAGTTTAAATAGAGCTTAATGAGGTTGTTAGGAACACAATTATTTGAGGAGCTTAATGCTTTTGTAATGTTGTCTTTTGTAGGTCCTTGAGGTCCATGAAAATTTGGACAGACAAATGCAAGACAACTATGAAGAAGACCTGAGTGAAAAGGAGAAGGCAATTGTTCGTGAAATGTGCAATGTAATAACCTCTCAGCGACTCTATGGGTTTCTTTCTTGGTCATTTGTTAGAAGTTTGGAGGAGCAGGGGTCTGCTGCCTACAAGGCCTGTTTGATGCAAGGTCCACAGTAACCCAAGTGCCTTGTTCACTGCACAGAGCAGCCTTTGCTCAGCAGATAGTTCCCACTCTGCTGCCTTCAAGGGTGCAGAGTAGTGACTGAGAGCTCTGCAAAGGGCTCTTCCTGGCTTGAAGAATCCTGTTAGTAGTTGACTCCAGTGTGTCCTTGGTTGAACAGCAACTGGTTGCTGTCTTTCAAGCGGTACAGCTTGGATGGGCTTGAGCCATTCAGAGGGAGAATATTTATGTCTGAAGCCACTGAACAGCATCATGGTGTACAGGGTGCTTTTAGCACTGCCAGCATGTTGGACAAACACACACTATTAATTGAGCATGCCATGTCCTGTACATTGAGAGTTTGTACCAAACCTCTGCTCTGTGATGTCTGCTGCTGTGGCATTGTCTGCAGCTTCAAAGCAGCTTGGCCATGCTTTGGCTTTGGACAAAGCATTTGGAATTTATGCTAGAATGTGGCTGAAGCTGCACATCACTTGGAGTCAAGGATGTACTGTTCGACAGTGCCAGCAGTACTCATAGCGGGGCAGAGGATGCTTGTGGAGCCTTCTCTTTTAGAAGTCCGTGTTGGAGGCCAGCCCAAGTGGCACCGCTTACTGTCTCACATCAGCAAAGAGGAGCCTAAACCTACATTTAACATCAAAAAACCACTTCAGCCCTCAAAAGAGGGTGTAAAGAACACAAGCGCATCTTCCAGAGTGAAATCACTGCAAGTGTCCTTGGCAAGGGCTGAGGCATTCCACCTTCGTTGCTGAATCCCTATAAGCAAAGCCAAGACCAAAGTAAATGAAAGCTTGCTTTTTAGGATTTTTTGTCTTCTTAATGCCACATTCCATTGTAGCCATGCAGGGGGAAAGGTGAAAGCTATAACTTTATCCACCCAAGTGAAGTCATTTCCGTTTGTGTATCTTCAGCAGTTTCTTCTTTAATTTTATGTAGAGTCAAGGCACCTATGAAGTGCTTTGCAGTTTTTTATTTAAAAAAAATAAAATAGCCTTGCTTACCCCAGTAGCCCCAGAGTGGTAAAATGTATGTTACAAGGAAGTCATATCTATATATTTAAAATTTTAATCGTTATCTTTTCTGTTCATGGTAACATCATTTCTGTAAGCATGGCAGGGGTGACCTACCACTGAACTTAACTTCTGAACCTAGTGTATTTGTTTTATACTATTACCCCAGGCAAAAATGATTCTAATTTCAAGAGACTAATTAGAAAAATGCATCAGTGTTTTTTTTGCTTGGAAACTGGTGCAGAGATGCCATCCAGTGGCTGTGCTGAGAATTACAGTCGTTTCCTCTTTAGGAAATGGCTTTTTTTTTTTTTACTTTGAAACTGCAATTATGAAAATGCTGCAACTCATCAGAGGCTTGGTTTTTTTTTTTTTTAATTCCTGTTTTTCTCTCCCCCACCCCTTTATTTCTTCTTACAGGTTGTCTGGCGAAAGCTGGGTGATGCTGCAAGCTCCAAACCCTCCATCAGGCAACATCTTTCAGGAAACCAGTTCAAGGGTCCCTTATAGATGCACTGTCCCAGAGGCTGGAAGTGATTGATTCTGTGAAGACTTAAGAGGCAGAGCTCAGCATTTCCGGTTGCCTGTTCGAGAGTTGGGGTTGAGGATTTTTTTCAGGGTTTCCTTTTTTCTTTGCTTTTTTTTGTAACAATAGTGTAAATATGGCAGCTAAAGGCCTGATTTCCAGGCTGTGGTGCTCTGGAACTACTGTTCAATGGGTAACCATCCAATAATGCCAGACTTGCATCATTTGTATTGTAGTTCAAACCTGCTTTGTTGTAATGGTCTGTTTGTAGAATTTTAACTAACTCGAGAGAATTTCTAAGAGGAATAAGAAGAACACTTAGCCTGCAGAGAAGTCACAGTTTGTATCGCTCCTGTCCACCCACTTGTCAATGATTCATAGCTGAGTTAGTGGCTCCAGGCAGCACCTTCCAAAGAACAATTTGAATTCATTGGCTTACTTCGCACCAGGCTCCTGAGCTGCTAACACTTCTTTGGAGGTCCTTATTTTGAAGAATGACACGCAACTGTCTTCACGAGGCACTGAGTACAATATTGAGTGGTGAACTAAAAACACTGCTACCGTGCTGTACATTGTACAGTGGTACTCATCACACAAGTGTACAGAAAGGCATAAGACTCTGTACTGGCTGTTAATGAACTTTTTTTTTTTCATGAACAAACGACATAAGATTTCTGCAGTTGTAACGTGAATGAACTGAAGTTGCTTAGCCACACACCAGTATTCCCTAGAACCATGGTAACACTTTTCCTGTAAAGCCTTTACCACAAAATAACTCAGCAGAAACTGCCGTCCTAACAGTGTTTATGGCTTTCACAGGATCTTCACAAGCAGCTCATCTTTCAGATAAGGAAGATTTGGGTTTTTTTTTTTTAAATGTCTTTGCTGGATCCCTCACCTATACTGGTTCCTGTGTAAGGTAACCAACAACCATGCAGACCTGAATAAAAACTCCATAAACACAGGCTGTTGGGTGAGACTGCTTCCTGCCATTCAAGCTTTACTTTTGTTAGTGAACCAAAACAAGTGGGTTTTCCCTTCTTCTAATGGTTGTATATAAGACAATGGGACTTGTACTTTGCTATTGTGGAGTAGCTGCTTGTATAGTTGTGAGAATTTGACCCCCTTCTTTTCCAAGTTGTCACAGCAGCTGTCCCCGTATTTCATTAGATGTTCTTTCCCAATAGTTCAAGGAAGCGGGGCTTGGTTATTAAACCTATTGCTGTGAAATAACAGGCATGTGAAAAGATCAAAGCCTCCTCTTCAAAAGTAGCATCAATTTTAGTGATTAGTTCAAAGATTTAATGACCTCAAACACCATCACTTTTGTTTTATTCTCCATAAAAATCAGTCACAGCTATGGAAAGCTGAGTTAGCTGGACATGTTCTGCCTCTTAAATGAATTTGTTCTACCAGTTGAGTTCTTGACTTGTGGTATTGTATGAACATGGAGCACCCTCACAATATCAAGGAGCCCATGCTGCAAGTTACGAAAGGCAATTGGTCTCATGCTATACAATAACGCAGCTGCCTGGGTAAAGAATTTGCAGTCTTAGAGCCGAGATCTGTAACCACTAAAATACAGAGAAGCAATACAACCAAAATACGTAGTAACCAGTAAAAGTAAGCACCACTTCATCATTTATTGCAAACATAAAAACAACAGTCAAGATGAGTGGTTATTTAAAAAAAAAGAACAAGAACCACCTCCAAAACACACCCATACTCACACTCACCAGCAGTTTATTTCTTAGCACTGCTCAGTCAGCAAATGGTGAACTCGCTAACCTAAATGTAATATTTACATCCTGTGGAGTCTGGAAAAACCCATTCTGGAGTCTGTCTCTTTCAAAACACAGCACCTTGGGAGGCATCTGGATTGTGTCCTCTTTACTTTTTACCTCCAGTTTCTATTCACCATTGATTACTTGTCTTCCTCCTGTAAAATTTATACCTTGAGATTTTTTGCACCAGAAAAGGTCATGTAAATCAGACATCATTCTTCCTTAACAGCTGATGTCGAACAGAGGGTTACTTTAATCTGTCTGCTTGAAAGCCCATTTTAATTTTGGTGGCATCTAATCACTGGACTAAGCAGAGAATTTAAGCATATTGGGAACAAGGTTAATTTGCATCAGTGAATTTTAACTAAAGCAATGCAAATATTGCCAGCACTTATAAAGAGCTAATTGTGTTGATGACATGCTTGCTATTTTAGGAGTACATTAGACTAGCAGGTCCTCTCCACAAGCCAAGAGCTATGCTAATCAGATTACTAGTCTCGCCAGCTATGTAATTCTCCTTCAGATATTCCTGCTATCAAATCTCAAAATCTGTTCAATGACTTCAAACAAAGCTTGTTTTGTTCCATCTGCAGATCTCACCTACAAGGGAAATAGTGCTATAATTGACATTCATTAGTGCCGCAAATCCCGAAGAGCCAGTTTACAGCGTATCCAGTAGTTCAGTTGAACAGTCTTGATAATCTTAACGAGTATATCCTGTTTCTTTAAGAGTCTATTTGTCAGCATAAATCTGCAATGCAAGATGTGCATCATTGGTCTTGCAAAAGAACGTGACAGTGCTGTACAGTAGGGTGTTATATTGGGGGGTTTTAGGGTTGCTACTCTTCATACTTAGCTCCATTTGAGCTATAAAATGTCTTCCTGGGGTAAAATGACACTCAGTGACTTTACAGGATGACTTGGGTGCTGAATTTTCAGTTGTCTAAAAAGATGTCTTATATGCATATTTAAATTAATTTACCTATGCGCTAAGTCTTCAGTGAGAATCACCTGAGGAGCTCTGGACATGAAGTTGGAGGGGAGCATCCCTTGAAATAGCAGCCATTAAATTGATGTACTTGGGGCAATAGTTCAAGTTAATTTCCTCAAGATTGAAGCCCTAGGTTCTGCAATCCTCTGGCAAAGTAAGCATCCACTGTTTACAAATGGACTTTGCTTGCTTAAGGGAAGTAAAATCACATCCTTGATTTCTGTCGGAGCGACTGAAGCAAATGGCATTTCCACGAAAAGTTCCTGAAATGCTGTGCTGTTACCAGCTTCAGTTGGCTCTTTGCACCTTGTTAAGACTGCCGAGTACAACCTTGTTTGAGAATGGCACATTTTTATCCAAATATTAGATAATAAATCAGTGTTGAAGTGACCTTTTATCTTTTTAGAAACTGTGGGGGAAGAGTACTACTGATCTCTTTCAAAGTGCATGACTGTAAAGTGATAAAATTGTATATTTTTCATAATGTGGGGAAAGTCTATTTGTGCTGCTTTAGAAATCAGTTTAAAGTTTGATTTCTGTTAAACCTGTGATCTTACAGCCCTGCTATATTTTCTGTATAGGATTTACAAAAAACTGGAAAAGTTAGCACCTGCTGTTGTGTATATAGCAAAACTCTTTAGAACTTAGCACGCGTTTTTACCTATTATTGAACCACTCTGGCTTTTTTGGGAGGAAAGTATTAGTACAGATTTTTTTGATAATGTGTGTAAAACATTCATTTGAAATATTTTAGTAAAAATGAGGTAAGAGATTGATTGTGATAGTGTATACTTCTAGTTGAATAAAATAAATAAATTCTTTTTAAATAAACTGATGAATAAGATCTGGGAGACCACTGCTGAAATATCTGACAGTAAGTACCATAGTTACGAATTCTGAACTAATATGAAAAATCTGGAACCCCACTAAATCCAGAACCAATTTTATTTGGGTAGATGTGAACAAAGTAGTCCCATTTATAACCAGGATGTACATCACAGTAGGTTGTTACATTCAGACTTTCACACTTAGAAAATATATATATTATATACAGGAATTTGTAAATAGGTGTAAACATACAATACTTTTAGAGATACCAGTACATTCCAAAACAAAAATACCAGCAAGGCAAACACCTCAAAATGATTCCAGTCAGCCAGCATTCAAAAATCTCTCTTAAATAAAGTAGCTTTTATGCTTGACATTGTGTTAATTATTAATAAAAATGAATTTTCTTTCTCTAGATCAAATTTTGTGGTATCTGGCTATTTTGATACTCAAAAATAGGCACCGATTTCTAAAAGGAAGTTTTCTTCTTACTGATATAATTTAGCCAATATGGCTGGTTTTGCTAGTACAAAATAATCCAGTGCTGGAATAACTCAAGACCATTTAAACTTAATTCAAATCTATAAAGTTAGAATAGATACTGCAAAGCGGGTTAAAATCTAGAAGCCTATTTAACTCACCATAAACAATACCGCAAACAGATCAGCTAAATTTGTATTTCAACGTCTCTCTATTTCTTCTAAATTATACAAAATACCCTCCTTGTCATCTTTACAAAGTAGGTTTTGGCCAGCTACGCCTGCCTAGTCAACATAAAGGCATATTGTGCAAATTATCTCATGCTATCTCATCCATGTAGCACGTCCAAGTCCTGCTACAGGCGGCATACCAGGAGGTGGAATTGGAGGTGGTACAGGTGGCTGCCCACCCGGGGGAACAGTAGGCGGGGGATAACTAGCTGGTGGCATTCCCAGCCCTGGAGGTGGGTGAGGTGGTACTGCATGAGTTGGAGGCAGTCTTGGAGGCGGGAAGTTAGGGTTGTATGTAGGAGGAGGAGGAGGATATCCAGGAGTAGGAGGTGGAATAGTGGGTGGGGGAAATGAAGTAGGGGGTGGAGGCGGAACTGGTGGTGGAGGGTTGGGAGGATAGACATGAGGATGATATGGTAGATGAGTCGGTGGTCCGTAGGCTGGTGGTAAAGCTCCGTATGTTGGTCCTTCTGTTTTCATCATTGACTGAAGACTTTGATAACCCTCCCCCGACATATAAGAATTTGTAGTAGACATCCCTGTAATATAACTGGTGGGGGGTGGGGGTGGGGGACGATGCGGCAGAGGTGGAGGTTGATGTACTGGAGCAGGATGAGCAGGAGGAGGAATCTGGACCTTTGGCATATCTACCGAGTCCACAGTAGTAGATTGCTCTGCCTCTCCCATTGAAACCGCAGTTGTCAAAGGAGGTTTGCGCTCTAGAAAAGAAAATTTCATTTATTTTTTTGAAGGACAGTGGTAATAACAGCTTCTGAACACTTTATATTTTTCTTCCAATTAACATATCATAAGAGGCCTCAATTCTCTAAGTCTCAGAATGTCATATGGTATCCAGTCAGACCTTCTTTTATCACTAGAAAATAACTAAGCTCCCAGTTCAGCTTTTCCCATTCTAAAAGTAAATACATCTTCCATTCTTATTACTGTTTTTTTATAATTTAAATATTCTACAATCAGCATAAATTAGCAGACTGGATGGACAGAATCACAACTAGCAGATTTTAAAAGTCATTGGGCCCAAGGTACAAAAAAAGATCAGTGCTTCAGTCTTTAGACCAGGGCCTCCCTTCCACCTCTTTTATACTCCAGGAGGTAGCCTGGCATTACCCACCGGACTTCACTTGTCTCCTGTGCTGCGAAATACTATTTGAGAATACAGGCCAAAGTCTCAAGTCTTTTAACACTCAGTTCTAAACCCATTTACCAAGAGAAAGGAGAAAATTGGAGAGTAACTAAGAAAGTGCAATAGATTGCTTGGGACATGAAAACTTATCAGCTTTGTTCCACTGATTAGTTTCAGGAAACTCAGTACCTGACAGTCTGGGGAAGTTCATAAAAAGGTACGAATTTTACAGTATGTACTTGGCCATTTCTGGGAAGAACATGCTTTAAACTGTGTTGTCTTTAAAAAAAGTCTTTTTTTTTTTTCTTTTTTCCTCTTAACACAGATATTATAGAGTAAGGAATATGCTGCAATAAGGTGACCGACCTAATGGCAACGTTTCCGTATGGAAAAAAAAGTCTGGGTCATGTTGACACCCATCTTCCTCGTTAACATAAACATCTAAAACATTAGAATTAAAGAATCATAGAATAGTTTGGGTTGGAAGGGACATTAAAGATCATCTAATTCCAACCCCCCTGCCATGGGTAGGGACATCCCACTACATCAGGCCGCCCAACGCCCCATCCAGCCTGGCCTTGAACACCTCCAGGGATGGGGCAGCCACAACTTCCCTGGGCAACCTGTGCCAGTGCCTCACCACTCTCATGGTGAAGAAATTCTTCCTTACGTCTAGTCTAAATCTGTCCCTCTCCAATTTATACCAGTTCCCCCTGGTCCTATCACCACAAGCCTTTATGAATAGCCCCTCTCCAGCTTTCCTGTAGGCCCCCTTCAGGCACTGGAAGGTCACTATAAGATCTCCTATGAGACTTCTCTTCTCCAGGCTTAACAAGCCCCAACTCTCAGCCTGTCCTCATATGGAAGGTGCTCCAGCCCTCCGATCATCTTTGTAGCCCTCCTCTGGACCCGTTCCAACAGCTCCATCTCCTTCTTACGTTGAGGATTCCAGAACTGGACACAGTATTCCAGATGAGGTCTCACAAGAGAGGAATAGAGGGGCAGAATCACTTCCTTTGACCTACTAGCCACACTTCTTTTGAGGCTGCCTAGGATACGGTTGGCCTTCTGGGCTGCGAGCACACTTGCTGGCTCATGTCGAGTTTCTCATTGACCAGCACCCCCAAGTCCTTCTCTGCAGGGCTGCTCTCAAGCACATCATCCCCCATTGTGTACCACCGAGTTGGTCAGACAGGATCTGCCCCTGGTGAAGCCCTGGTGGCTTCCATTAATCATCTTCCTGTTCTCCATGTGTTTTAGCATAGCTTCTATGGCAATAATTTCCCCATTTACTCATTTTCAGAATCATTGTGGATGCAAAACGTGCATTCATTTTTTATCAACTGAAGGAATGACGACTGTGGTATTTAAAAGAACACCTTCATTCTTAATTAGATTCTAACAAATGGAAAAAAATGGTCCCTCTATATTTCTGAGTACTGTTTTCCTCTCTTGTAATTCCTTGCTAGAAGCTGTCATCTTATGGTTACATTACGAACCATGCCCTATAAAATATTTAAGTCATATTTAAGGGTCAGTGGAAGGACAGCTAACACATCAATGCGCTGGAAGCACATTTTTGCAACAGTAGAGTTGATTTTGCAAACATAAGGCATGTGTGCCCTGTCAAAAGTTCTCTGGTAGATGAAAGTCCTCTTCTGAGACCCAGAAAAGAAAGTATCCCTTCTTGTTTAGAAGTTACACTTGCAGAATTTCGATGCTAGAGAAGTAACATGGAGGACTTCTATAGGACAGCTGGAAGCTACTCTAGTAACACAACATAGCATCTGCTGTCCTTTTGAGAACGTAAGTCCCATTTTGCCTGCTAATGACAACTAGATTTAGTCTTCTAGGCCTTTAACAGTCACAGCTTTGTTTTGCCTTTGTCCATCTAGTATAGTCTTGTTTCTATTGTAACTTCTTTTGCATTTGTCTGAAAAACCTTGTGCTGCTAAGATGAAATGCCCTCTAGAGCTTATCTACCTAATGCTTTTACTTGTCAGGCTGATTAACCAAGGTAACAACCCCTGCCCCCTCACCGCTACCACTATCTGAATGAAAAGCAAGACAATTAACAGCAAGAGTAAATGTGTTTTAAGAAAAGAAAAGCGTACCTGGAGGTGGATGTGCAGGAGGCATTGGTGGATGTGAAGTTTCAATTTTAGGAATTTTAGATGGTGGTGGTGGTTCTAAAAAAACATTTGGAAGTTTGTAATTGGCTTGCGCTCAGCAACACTTACCAAATTCCAACTCTGATCTCATACTAATGATTATCATATCATATGTTACACTGTGCAAAAGCAGAGTGGAAATCCTATATACTAGGTATGTTTAATAAAGAAAACTGAAGTCAAGAACTTCATATAAAGAAGCGTCATCAAGTATCACATTCAAGTTTTCCAGAAGAACACATGCCTACAAGTTCAAGCTCTGTATTTTATAACTAGAGACAAATTGTAATAATAACAGTATGTAAGTGAAGATGAGAACATGCACATTTTCCAGCACAAAAGTAACTTGTAAATAGTTAAAACAAGTCTCAGAAGAAGATAAACTATGCTCTGCTGAGGGAATGTGTGTCTAGAAATCAAACTAAATGGCAGCTGCACAGGATAGAGGAGGGAAGAGAGACAGCTCTCTGGAATTTATTTGCAGAGCCAGAGAGGGAGCAGTACCAGTCGTGTTTGGGAAATGTCACAGAATCACATCCTAGCTATCTGAAATACATTGCTCCAAACCACCAAAATGAAGGATAACCCCTAAACATAAAATAACTAAACGTGATTACTGCGGTGAAGCATTTGTTAAGCTAGACTGCAGAGCGATATGAAATGCCTTTTACTGGCAGCCATGCCAGCAACTGATGACAAATGTCACTGATTACCAATAGACTTATTAGTGCAGCTGTCTAATGAAATGGTACCTTCAGTTACTTCAAGGTCCCACAGCCTGCTGAATAACTAAATGATGCATGGAGTTATTAAAAACTACTCAAGTCTCAATTGATAAGATTTCTACTGAACAAACTGTATTAAGGGATTCTTGAGGCAGAGTCATTCTCCATTTTTTCACGTTTTGCAGTTAGGAACACTTTAAAAATAGTTATAATATATATTTAAAGACAGATCATTAGGATCAAAATAGTTTAGAACTGCCAAGCCTGTAAGCAAAGTGCACATAAGCAAATGACTCACTCTGGTTAAAACAGCAAATTAAAAGCAATATGAATAGAATATTAACATTTACCTGATGTCTTTGTTTCTTCTTTTGGAGACACAGCCTGTTAAAAAAAAAAATTAATGGAAATAAGACTATTGCAAAATACAAAGCATTTTAAAATGGTAACAAATGAGCAAAATAGGAGACAACTTACAACCTGCTAAAGAGTTTTAGTACAGGTCTGACTAAACCAGAACCGATTTCCAACTCTGAACCAGATTCCTCCTCCCTTCCCTAAAAGGGGGCAGAGCAACCCTGTTACTTGTTCCCATATTTTTATTGGGAGACTAATGATGTCCTCTCTCTTTAGACAGATGCAACACTGAACAAAATCAAACTGCCCTGGGAATGCCCAGCTTAACTTGTAAAATTAAAAGATTGAAAAAAAGCAGCTATTTTAGATACAGCATTTCCTGCTGTTCTCACTGTTGGGTATTACATCTTGTTTAATTTATCATCCACTGCACATGCGTCATGGTCCAGTACACTGCTTACTGAGCTGAAAGCATGAGACTTGGCCTCTGTTCCCAATTTTGCTTTGACCTCTCATTCAACTTTGCCAAAATCACTTCAGGCCTTCATGCTTTATTTACCAGGACAGGGGGTCAATGAAAGCATTGCTCAGTGTAAAACCTTTCAGAAGCCATCAGATGGAAAGCATTATATACAAGCCAAATGTTATGCTAGAACAAAAAATTACGCATACTGAGCAAAACCCACAAAACCTCCCATCATCCTTCCAATCACGAAGTTTTGGGTTTTTTGTTGTTGTTTTGTTGAGGGATTTTTTAAAGAACTGTAGACAAGGCAGTAAGAAAAGCCTTTCCAGCTTACTTAGTCCAACTGAGATGACTTGTTGATGGTCTTTGAGAGAAGTGAAAACCTAACTGAAATTTTAAGTGCAATAAGCTTAGTTACGAATATATTTAAAATACATAGTAGAAGTCAGAGGGGTACCGTACCTAGCTCCTCTGTCTTTTGAATGAAGTGTTTTTTTTAAAGGACTATTTACCTCTAGTGGCTTCAACTTCACAAACTGTTGCTCAGTTCCCATTACTTGATTTTCCACAGCAAGAACGAACATACATTTCACTTCAACTTGAACAAGTTCTTTTTCTTAAGTCCGACTAACGGCTACTCTCAAGATTTTTGCTGTCCAATGCAAAGGTATCCAAGGCCTGCTTGAGGCTACCTAATTCTTGTATTCCTTTCAATTCATCTCCAGCCATCTTCTGGCTGCCTTCCTGCTTCTGAAGGACAATCTTTATCTACCCACTTCAAATATACATACTTTTCTAAGGGAGTCTCACAGACTCATCTGCTGACGTCATTTTACTTGGGTGGTCCTTTCTCAATTTTCTAGCACTAAATTCATTGCCTGTAAAACTGGATGCAAGCATCAGATCTCCCTGCACTTTCAAACAAAAGCAAGTCTCCACTACTCATTGCAGTATTTCCAAAAAATCTCTCATTCTGAGAAGTCAGTCGATCACTTCAAGTGGCAAGCAACTCACTTATTGTGCATTTGTTAGCATGGAGCTACATTTAGAAAACAATGTCAAAGGTGCACTGTTAGAATGCAATAATCAACGCCAGCCAAGTATGACAGAAAAAACCCCATCAGTTTAAACTGTACTTATGCTAAAGGAAAAAAAAAGAAAATAATTAAGAAACAAATCCTATAAAAATCACTTCTCTAATAATGGCAGCTGCTCTCTAAAGAGAGATGAACCTTTTTTGGTCCTTTTACTGCATTGCAGTTTGTATTGCTCCAGCCATGACACCCCAGCATCAACATTATTTATCAGCATTCTGACTGTTATTTAATGCTTCCATAATAAGGTCAATCCATACCACAATGGAACAGGTTTTTTTACTGCTCTATGTACATTAAAATTGTTTCCACTAACAATTTCTAGTTTAATAGAGCTAAATAGACTATTTACATCTAACAATTCACCAGTATATTTTTAGTGAAGAAAACTGAACACAAGTGCTCTTCATCTCCAGAGAATCAGAGTTAATGTAAATGGAAAACCTGGCCTCCTGGAACAAAATGTATTTATGTTCTGTACAAAGCAAAGAAGAAACCATGCAAAGGCCTATTTATAGAAGGAGGTAAACATTTTTAGTAAGGTTTATGGCACATCTAGCTGAGAAACATTTTAGAAGCACCAAGTAAATCTTTCAAACATTACACATCTTGTTGTCCTAGACTATATTCTGGAAAGAGAATGATTTCAGATCACCACATGGGCTTTTCTCAAATTTACACTGTTTGTGCTGTTCACCCTTAAAACTCCTACTGAGTCACTCTTTGCTTTATATTTGTTCTGGACACCTACAGTGTACCAGGACTTACCTTTTTAACTGTACTATTCACTTCCTTAATTATTAGGTAATAGACCTCAAACTTAATTTCAAAAAAAGGCAAGCTGCTCTGATGGCTTGACTACTTATAAAAAGCTCTCCTGATTCTAGATAATTAACATATTTTATCAGCTTTCTATCCTGAACAATTCTGAAGTTCACTGCAAGAACTGAGATATTTCAGTGTAGAATTTTCCTGCAGTAGTGGGCTATATCTTGCAATTACGAGACCAAGTGTTTATAGAGTTACATTTTTCTCTTTTTGGAAGGCTGCTATCATGAAGATGCTGCACTCTTCCAATTCCATTTCATTCAATCATTTCTTGCTTCTTCCTAGGCTTTTTGGCTTTGTTTGTTTCTTGATTCCCCCCTCAGCATCTGTTCTTTAGTTTGGGCATGCATTAATAAGTCAGAGCACAAGCTGTAAGAAGCTGTACAAAACTTACTTCCTAAATGGAATCATTGCAAAGATTTTACTAATGAAGATACTATTCTTGCTAAGTACACGCAAGAAGATTTGGGTAAGACTTTCAAACACTTCTTTTTTGATGAATTACAAATGAAAAAAACTAACGACCACAGAAAGTGTTAAGTCTGAAAGCTTCATCTGAACTTGATGACCGTGGAAAGGCGCTCACTGTACTCGTGATCTTATCCAACTGCCAATGTACCACCAACGATGAAGTGATACCACAAAGTAAGAATAACGTATGATGATGCATTTGTATGCTGCTACTGTTATTAGATTATTTTGAAAGAAATACTTTCAGCAGTCACCATTCTCTTACATTTGTAACCAAAGAGCCAAACAATGTCCTCATCAGCAATGTGCACATCTTTAGACTCAGGTGTAGTACAAGGTGTGCCAAAACTGTAAAGGCTGTTCTACACTAACACAACTTGCCATATAGTCAACATAAGTCCACCACACAAAATTAATTACCAGGCTCATTCTTAAAGCAAACACGAGTCTGCTGCACACTGCAGTCTTTTTAAATCAAATGGACATCAGATCACCTTGAAAATAGAATGCAAGTTAAAAGTTCAAAGTCAAACTTACTGCTGGTCTTTTAATCGGTCTAGGAGGACTTGACTGAGGAGAGGGCTTTTTAGACTGCTGTGTCTGTGTTTGCTGCTGCTGCTGCTGCTGTTGTGCTGACTGTTGAGACTCTTTTTGCTGCTGAGTTTGTGATTGCTCTGAACCCTGGGATTGCTGGGATTGCTGTACTGTAGGTGCCTGAGGCGCAGATTGAAGAGATGGTGGTTGCTGCAGCTGGTGAGGAGTATGATGAGGCATTTGCTGTTTTCCCTGTGAGTACAGATCCAGGATCTGATGACAGATATCTTAAAAAAAAAAAAAAAATCCATAATATTATACACCCATATTGTACAAATGTACATTCAATACACAATAATCAACTAAGTTTTTTACTGGACATCAACTTCAGAAAAATTCATTGCAAATATTACTCATTGCTATAATGACCACAGATTTGACTTTTTTTAAAGGCAGACTATTTCTCAGTTTATACTTCCATTTGAGTTTCCTCTGCCTATGCTGAACAGTACATAGATGTATACACACACCCTCCAGAAGAACAATAAAGTGTCTCAGAATTAATATACCATGTATCATTATGCTTGGAAATGGAAGTAACATTCAAACAACAGGATAGTAATATAGTAAAAGAGTGAGTCAAGGAAGACTATATGTTAAAATGTGTGTCAATTTAGACCAGTCAAAAAAATTTCAGGAAACTAAGTAAAGGACTAATACTAAATTCTTATTCCAACAAGCTGGGAGCTAAAGGGCCGTCAGGAAACACGTAGAACTAACTGTTTGAAGGGCAGTATTCAAGGAAAAGAAAACCCTTCTAGAAAAGCTAAGCTCTTTCCCTGAGCATTCACTGATGCCATAGCAAAAACTAGAAATATTCCCATTCTAACTCTTTTTGGCAGGGATTCAGCAGAGGATCTATCTGAAACTAAAGCGACTCTGAAAAAAGCAACAATATGAACAGAGAAAGTAACCTTTTAAGAAATCACCAGAACTTCAGGGTATTCACTTAAGAGTTCTAAAACCAACAAAGCCAACTGAACAGCTACACATGCTGTTACGCTTAAAACCTTCTTAGAACCAAATGCCAGATTGTGAGAAGCATCAATTTTTAAAGAAAGTTTCTAAAGAAATTTATGGAACTAGAAGTATGCTTAGCCTGATGTTTGCATCAAGTAAGTTAGTAAAAACTTGAATACAGCCAAATTAGTGGCCACACAACCATAACTTAAGATTCAAGAGAGGTCCTGCTTTATTTTCTGAACTTCCTGAGGTTGTCTCAAGAGCACAAGCAACAAAATACAAACAATAAATACCCACAAGGGCAACAGTATTACAATACCTGTATTGATGAAAGATCCATAATTCATCCTCTACCACAATTCGCACATACTCCCCCTCCCAGAACTCATCCTCCATAATTTGTTCCTCTGTTGCTGTACACCATAAAATGTGATTGCAACCCTAGTACAATTTGGTTAAAGAGGTCATTCATTAATGGGAAAATCACTGGAAATCAGGTTCCATTTAGTTCCAGTGCTTGTCGAGTTGCTTACTTAAAATAGGGAAAAGGGAATAATTAAAAAAAAAACCTGAACAAACCACAACACATCACAACAATTTAGCGGCTAATTAACTGTGACATAAACTAAACAAGTAGTAAAGCTAATATTGACCAGAATACTAATCATAACTAAAGAAGCTTCCAAACTAAGCCAGTCCAGTAAGTTTAATTAAAAACTTGGTTTTAATGTGACCTGAGTTACATACTCTATGCATCATTATTTTGAATAAAACCCATTGAGAATGCAATTTGCATTTACTTATGACATAAATCACATAGTTAAAGGAAATA
Source organism: Cuculus canorus (assembly GCF_017976375.1). Taxonomy (NCBI): domain Eukaryota; kingdom Metazoa; phylum Chordata; class Aves; order Cuculiformes; family Cuculidae; genus Cuculus; species Cuculus canorus. Next base: position 27,891,512 of record NC_071405.1, on the reverse strand, counting down.
CTCCTCTGTTTGTGGCAAATATCTTTCATACCTTCCAGAACATCAACAGGAACATCTTGGACAAATTGCTCCCACCATCGCCTGTACATCGGTTTTGATGTCCATTCTTGTATTTCAAACTTACACAAACGGCCTGCTAAGTACATAACTGCAACAGCTATGATCTCAGGTTCCCACTGCAGTGACAGTGTAGTGCAGAGACTGGAATATAAAAAACAAAACCGAAAAACACAACCCTGAAGACAATTCTGATTGTCCAAGTACAAATTTTTAATGTATGACAGCTATAACTAACAGCATAAAATCCAACCACACTAACATACCAGACAATTTTAATGGAGAAACCTAGAAACAGCCTTGTTAAAGAGAGTTAAAAAAACTAAACTGTTTTTGTATTACTGCTATCATGAAACAAGGCAATTTTACACAAATAATAAAGAGGACATATGCCTGCAGAAATAAACATCACATGTAAACAAAGTTTGGAGTTTAAAAATAGAAAACCTAACACTCCATGAATGTTGAAGAGAAGAGAAAAGACAGCCTTATGTTCCAAACACAGGCAGCTACATTCCACTCCAGTCTCACCTGCAATGTTAGCTAAATACACTTGCTCCTCAAGGGTGCTGTCACTGCACTACACTGGTCAGGGAATAATGTCCACATTTGGACTTTAGAGTTCCCTAATGTTTTTGAATGAAATGTAAACAAGTGCTGAAAAAAACCCCCACAGAATAGCCAGCATGGCCTTGTAAAACAATTTGTCAGACATGATGCAAGTTTTAATTCAAGCTGTAGAACCTGTAACAGGTTCTCTCTCAAATAGCCTTTGTTAAATGGAATGCTGAAATAACTGAAATTAGTGGTATTATTTATACTAACTGATTAAATTCCTGTCATAATCAAAGTTACTGTTCCCTGATATTAATCATAAATTATAAAATTCTTCTCTTTTTTCTGTTCCTTTTTTTAACATTTTCCTCCACAGGTTTAGTAACACAGGATCCACTTAAAGAATTTTAGATCCAGCTATCCAGCTAGCCAGCTAAGTTTCTGCCAATTCACTGATAAATTCATTATATACTTAAAGGCATCAAAATTGTAGCCTAGACAGTGGTTTCAATCCATTTTCCCTCCAGCGGGCTACACATAACAGAAGGCCAATGGGATACTTAAATACCATCAGAATCAGGCCAGCAGTAAACAGTAAAAGACACAAACCCTAGCTCTTATAACTCCAATTTCTTAATATTACTTTTGTGATGTTTACTTGGAAGGATGTACTGTGGCTGTGCAAGAATAGAACCCCCGATTCTAAAGGCCTGTAGTGCAAATTACAGAATGATTGTCCCAGGATCCTAGAAAACAAGCACATTCCTAATATGGTGCCTATTAAGTAAACACAAGACAGCCTTCTCAAGGTAAGAGAAGTTTTACTTGAAACAATCACTCCAACTTCATTCTAAAGTTTTTCAGAAGTGTATATTTTGATCTACAAAAATTCTTGGATTATTAAACACTGTCTAATTCCAAGTACAGTAGTGGCCAAAGTTTGACAGCTACATAGCAAGACTTTTTTTCCCCTCACAGACTTAACAGTGACAGTCAAGCTGTATTTTTGTTTCACCAGTAAACCGATCACTTGCAAGATTGACAGCAGCTGCAATAGATATCTCTTGACAGCCAAATACACTAAGCAACCTTTTACTCAAGTTAGAGTTTAGGTGATTATCTGCAGAACCTGGACCCAGACTGGGCTACTTCAAATTAGGTACATGAATAAAAATGCACTTCATTTTTAACAACATTCTACTGCCACGGGTATGACTGAAAGCAATGCATTTCACATTTCTGAATATTCAAGCCATTTACACATTTTCTGAAGGGTTTGCTATGGAAATTAAAAATTACATTTAACTCTCCTTGGTGTATTAACTTGCCCATAGAAAACCCCTTAACAAGACTAATGTGTATTGGGCTGGTTGATCTTTTTTTTTTTTTTTCAATACCACACGATACATGAAAAGTGCTTCTACAGACACCGCTGTTTATTGATTTGAGCCTCTTATTGCAAATCCATTATTCAAGAAACTGTAAATTGAGAGCTAAAAGCTATTAGTCAGTAAATGTAACAGCTAGTTAACCACTACCATGATATCATTTTTAAAAAAACAAAGACATCAACAAGGGGCAAGACACCAGCTTCTATCCTGGAATTCTAAATTTTCGTTTGGCCCTCTCAAGCAGTAATTTTTTTTTTAATGCAGCATTAAATCATTACCACAAAACAGCAGAAGTCTTAGTGGTCTAATTCTATACTCATTCTAGATTCCCTAGTAGAGACAGAAATAAGAACTGATGAAGACGATGAAGGAAAGAAAAACAAGCAGAAAACATAAACCAAACACTTGTCAAGGAAATGTCTAAACCCAGAATAAAGTAAGAAAGAGTAAGTATTTCACGTTTTAAAAAGTATCCTGGAAATATCTTACCTGTCATTGACAAATGTCCATGCCATTTGAACCAGTTTTTGAATTTTATTTTTGTCTCCTGAAAAAAAAACAAATAGAAAAGCTGTAAGAAATAAAGTTTTTAGGAAGGGAAACAGTTTGGAATAGAATAATCTTGCACTGTTAAAGTAAATTAAGTTCTGAAAATTAAGTAAACATTACTTGTTCACTCTGTAATATTTTACCTTTGAGTTGTTTGGCATACTTAAGGAGAAACTGGTATGGATGTTCCACTTGCAAATCAAACTTTATTGTTTGTAGTAAGATTCTTTCAAGGACCATCACTTCTTCCTAGAGTATGTAACAAGGTAATCACAACGTTATGCCTTTTTTTACTTGCAAGTATTTTATGCTCATATAAAGCATGACTACAGAGCATCTCCAGGCAAAAGTATTTGTCTCCTTTTGCTTGATTAGGGTTTGTCTTCAAGGAGAACAGAAAACTCCCCAACTATAAACAGACACTTTTTCTTCACATTTTTTTGGGGACAGGAGAGGGAATTTGATGTTTAAAATTCGTCTTCCTTCGTGGAGGAAAGAACTGAACCAAATACAGCATGAAAGCGCCAAATACACAAAATAGCAACAAAAAGAGAAGTTCCGACCATGTTTCTCTCCCGAGTTTCAGATCCCTCTGCTATTTATAACAAGTAAATTTTGACAGAAATATAGTTTTGCTAAATAAAATACTCTAAAGAGGAAAATTCCCAATACTTTGAGATGTATTTCTCTTACTTGACTGAAGACTTGCTACTAACCGCTTCCTAAAATGACATTAAGGCCGTCAGATATGATCTATGTCTTGATGATATTTCTAGCTCTGACTGGAATTACTCAGGTTCGCTTGAATTTGCAAAATAACATCAAAATTTACATGAAGTCAAATGTAAACTTTTTATATGAACAATTATCCCAGTAGGGGCCCGAAGCTACTTGTATTGGCAAGAATTAATTTCATAATTACCTACCATATTACCCAAAAGAGCTTTAAGTGCATGCTGAACATATAACTTGATTTAGAACAACTGAAAATCAGCCAGTGAGCTAATGAATGTACGTCACTTTGATGGATAAAATCAATTTTAACTTGAGTTTTTCACCTTTGGATCATCTCCAAACTGTCCAAACTGTACATCATTTAGCAAGCTACGAGCTGTTTTAATTATATCTTTACATTTCTTAGGTGTTTCTTCAACTTTTCCTGCCAGGAAGAGACAGCAGGCTCCTGTCACCTAAAAAAGAAAGAGCTTTCAAAAAGTTGTCCATGTGTAGCTATGCAACACAGTATAGCATTGTATAAAAGTACTGTCAGTTTCTATTCACCGTTCTGTAGAAGTTCCCCAAGAAAGACTTAAGCATATTCATTTCTAATTTTATTATAGTATTAATTTAAGCTTATACGGTCTTAAATTAAATATACAGAATTAGAGGACTGCCCATTTTATACAACTTTATTTGAAAGTCAGAAACACAAAGTAGAGTTTGTCCTGGTTCAGCACCGTCTATCAAGCACTTTTAAGATGGTATCACACTTTTTAATTCTCTTTTAGTCAATACAGAAATGCCAGAACTATAGTTGTTAATCTTTCTAAAGAAGAGTATGAGCAAGACATAACTGCAATGTCAATATACGTTTCCAAACAAAAATAGAAATGTGTAAACAAGCAAGAACAGTGTATTTTAAGTTGTAATTATTAAACAATAAAATGCTTATTTTTCATCATTCACAGCAGTGGATAGTGGTAGTACCCAACTAAGTTAGCACCATTCCAAATAGTCCACGCTTAGTGGAATCCCTCTATTAAGTCATCAATATTGTAAATACTTACATATCTTGGGAACTGTTTGAAGGAATGAAACATATAAAATCGATGGAAATAAATTATTCCGGTTGCCAGAGTATCATAATGTCTGTGGTGCAGAATAAGGACATTCAAACAGGACATGAAACAAATTTAAAATTAAATATGCACAAAGTAAAAGATACATTCTGCTGTATCAAGTACCTCAAGTAACTGTTTATTCAGCAGCCAGCTAGAAAACACTGCAAATAAAATAGGAGCTTTAGCAAAAAAAGCCACACAACGCCTTAAGGCTGTGTAAATACTACAATTCAGCCCAGATGCAGCTGATAACTAAAGCATTTATTGGAAATGCACAAAGTCCCTATCATGTTTACTGGATTCATGCAAGGTCATCCTCCTGTTAAACCATATCTTCTTCAGAGAAGGCCAAAACCAGCAGCAGGTACAGAAAGGAACAAAATAACATCAGTTCACATTAATACCTTTGTGTGGAGGGAAGTTACTAAGTATTCACATCTTCACATTTTACTTCCAAACGCAAGTAAAATCTGAATGTGCTCCCTCCTCTAAGAAGAGTAAAATTTCATCTTCACTAGCTTTTATTAAATGAAGAACTGAGACAATTAAAACAGGAAGGAAAAAGTTTAAGTGGAAATGTATGAAAGCAGCAGCACAGTGGAGAGAACTTAAAATAGGCACAAATTTATAAATCCAAACCTACACAAAAAAAATACCCCAAAATCAAAAATAAGAGTGAGAAGGCAAAAGTTAGATGCTTCAGAGGCAAAGTATGTAGAAGAATGAATGAAAAATTAAAAATTCAGGAAGTTAAGCAGATTTGTGCGGCAAGAGATCAAGTCTAATAACAGCCAAAAGTTATCCTTAATCGGCAAGTCTGGAATGACCTTACTTTTTCACTGCCAAAGAGGTGGTTCAGTTGAAACCCTGCATACCCAATGAATGGATAAAAATTATGCAGGAACACACTGCATCAAAAGGCAAGTATGTTCAAAAAGATTTCTAATTAATGATTAAGAAACAGCTAACTAAGCACATAATGCCATTTCTCGTACATTTTATTCTGAAAATCCTCATGCATAAAGACATTTCATGTCATCACAAATTTAAAGGATACAGCCCTAAACGTGTTCCCACATCGAATATAAATCTAGCCCCTTCTCTGCGGTATCGCGCCTCAGTAGCTGGATCAAGCCCTTCTAGCTGTGACGGTGTATGTGCCAAGTCTTTCTTATCCCAGTACCAACATGGCTTTGTATGGTCCAGGTTTGCCAAATTTACAGAAGGGCTGGAATTTTCTTTGTTCTCCTTCATTTATTTAAATAGAATTGTTCTTGTTATTTAAGTTTTCAAAAAGGCAGTCTTCAGATAGTCGCTTCGGAACCTTTAAGGAAAAAAAAAAAAAGGGGTTTATTTATAAAGGGAGAGGACCTCCCCACCCATGGTTGAAGATGAGTAAAGAGGAATAGCATTTAACCTCGTTCACTGCAAGGGATGTTTTCCATGCTCAAAGACAAGCAATACTTAACCATGCCTTGGCCTTCCCCATAAATCGCAAATTGAATTCAAAGAAACAGACATAGGTTACTTTGCTATAAGCTGTTTAATAAAGAAATGTTAACAATACACTATCAACAATATCTGCTGCTTTTTAACAGAACAACTTTCACCTACTTTGTCCACAAAATAAGGAAAAACAATTCAATGATGGTAGCAGCAAGATTTGAAAAGCTGGTGATTGGGAATTAACTTGCTATTTATATCTAGGAATTACATCCATTGGGTCAGTCTGAATGATAATTTAAATACCCAGCTGGTCTCCCGAATATCCCTGGATGTAAGATAGCAGCAACCACTCGGCAAAAAGCTTTGTAAAGTGGTCTGTACTAATAACACAACAGTAGTGTTCTTTCACATGCCAAGATTAAGACAACTGACACGGGTCTGTAGGATAAGGTACCATCTAAAATTGTCCCCCAAACGAGGCAGTTTACTATATCCACAGAGCGTGCTGCATTCTAGCATGGACCAGCACTTTGTGTATGTATGTTTACGCTACAAAGCTCTGCAGATAACTTTCTGGTGTTTGAGTTATGACTGATGTGCAGTCATGCCTCAATTTAAAGAGAGAATAAAGACCATCTTGCTGCCTATACTTCATTCAGGCACAAAGCCGCTATTACTATAATTCAATAAACTACATATACAACACACAAATCATTACAGTCACCTGCAAAGGTTTGTGTAACAAACAGTGATTAACATATGATGCAATACATATGCTCTATGCAAAACAAAGACCTAAACTCTAAACTCTCAAAATCAACTATTAATTTTCTAGATGTTTCTCTTCTGAAAATGGAGAAAAGATCACACAAACTGCCAGAACAACTACGCTTGCAATCAAAGTTTCTCTTTTTCACAGTAAAGAAAACTGTGTTTGTTCCATGTAGACTTATGAAGAATCTTCACAACTAACAGCACCAGTGACAGACCAACCGAAACATTGGCACAAGTAAGTAACTACTTAAAACTATTTCCAGAGCTAACAAAATAGCTCACACATTCTCATTACACAAGCCAAGTAAAAGTTATTTCTACAACTGTTATAGATCGTCTTGCTTACAGGTTAGTTGTTTCTTACAAGTTCCTTTAAGCGCTCTTAACAGTTTAAAATCTGCTCGAAGCAGAGACCTGCTGACACATACAGCGCTTCCGAACCGAAAATCAGCAACACGAGCCACCCCGAGCAACCCAGTACAAACCGCAAATGACCGAAAAGCGTAACGAAAGTTTTTCTTCTGCCTTTTTACACAACCCGTTAACACGGAGACGGCTTCAAGAGCTCCATACCGGCTTCCCCCATGCAACCTCACACGAAGCAGCGGCCGAAAGTCCCACCGGCCCCGCACAGCCCCAGACCGGGCGGGGGTTCTGCTGCGGCCCGCCCGCCGCCCTCTCGCTCCCGCCTCGGCGTCGGCCTCGCCGCTCCCTTCCCCGCTCCTCCAGGCCCCGGCTCTCGCCAGCAGGCGGCCCCGAGCAGGCGCAGCACACTCACAGGCCGGGTACGTAAGAGAAAACCCCACCGGGACGCAGAGCCTCTAGCGACAGCGCGGCCCTCGCTCCCTGCGCGCCGCCATCTTGGGAGCCGGGCCGCTCTCTGTGGCGCTACGTCGGCGTCACGCGGGCACGGCGCGCCAGGGCGCTGCGCAGCGGCCAATGAGAAGCGCAGACACCACCGTCGGGCCAATGAGAAGCGGCAGTGCCTAGGCTCCGGCCAATGAGAAGAGGCAGTCCCCGCCCTCGGGCCAATGAGACGAGGCAGTCCCCACTCTCTGGCCAATGAGAAGCGCAGCCCCGCCCTCCGGCCAATCCTCTCCCCTCTAGCAGCCGCTCAGCGGCAGCAGTAGGCGGGTGGTCGTGCGCTCATCCTGCGCAGCGGGCCAATCAGACGCCGAAGGGCGATGACCGCCAGCTGCCGCAGCCAGTGGGGTGCTGAGGGCAGAGTTAACTCTCAGCCAATGGGGGAACGGCCCCCCATGAGGCCGGCCGCGAGGGCGCAGGGGCGGCCGCTGCGGATTGGGCGCGGCGGGCCCGGGGGGGGCGGTGTCTCTGTGCCGGGCCAGTGGCGGCGCGGGGGGGGCCGGGCTGGGCCGCCGCCTCCCACCCGCGGGCAGCGGCGCTCCCGGCAGCCAGGCAGGAGCCGCCGCGGCGCGGGAGGTAAGGCGGGGTCCCTCCGGCCGCCCGGCCCTTCCCCGGCCCCGCGGGAACCGCCGCTCCTCCCTCGACGCCCTCTGGCCTCTTTCCCCGGGCGGCAGGAGCGGGGGCCGCCCCGGGGCCCGGGCGAGGCGGCGGCGTTCGCGTCTTCTCCCTCGTCCCCTCCCTCCCCCGTCGACAGGCCGATCAGAGACCAGAGTAAAACAAATAGCTTGAAACTGCTTTCCCCGTAATGTAATTACTTTTTATTTTTTTTTTTTTTTTTAATCTGTGACTCGTTTCGAATACTCCCAGTTGTTCAGCTTTCCGGGGAGCCTCCCGTGCCTCCTGCTGCTCTGGGGCTCCTCGGAGTGCTCTGGGTTCTTTCCGTTGCCCCTGCAGCCTGCTTTAGGAAAGGGATTTAACCTTTGGAGGAAAAAAAGGTGGGTTTTGAAATAAGAATGAAGCGTTTAAACTGCTCTCTACAGGGGTGTTACTCCTGAAGCAGCCTGGGTGTTGCAGCCTCCCCCGTTACTGCGGCAGCTGCTGAGGCAGAACTTCTCATGAACCCTTCCTCCTCTTCCTTCTCGCCCAGTGACACGTGCTTGGAGTTTCTTTAGGTGATGCTTTGCATTTGTCTTTAATTCTTAGCAACTTCTGAAATTTTGAGTTTAAGTGGCATTTAGGGATTTCACCCAAAGGCAGTGTTTCTCAGTTCTTCCTTTTGGAAGTTGTCCCTCGCAGCTTAGTTCGAGATTAGTCTTCTCTGGATATCTGCTCTTCTGAATGGACTTGTCCTTGGAACCCAGGCTTTCTCATGAGATAAAGTTGAAAACAAATTGCCTTTTTTCTTTCTAAGAACGTGTAGCATAAGCCCCTGTCTCTTAGGTGATAGCTTTGTTCTATGAATATGGCTGCTAATATTAACTTAATGTCTATGTTTTCTGCTTTCAGTTGTTCTATGCATGTAACTATAAAGTGAAGCATAGTATTTTGTAGGTGAGTAAATAGCTGTAGGATTCTGCATGTCCAGCATCTTGCTCCTGGTATAAAATAGTAAGCCAGCGTACAAGTTGTTGGAGTGAATGGCTCGATGGGCACAAAGGTGGCGGGGGTGTTTCCAGATATTTCTTCTCAGTTAAGTAACTTAATATGGTAGAGGTTCAAGCATACTAGCTTGTGCAGTAATAGAGCTTTCAGTTATGTTTAGCAAACTGGATTGATGTATATGTTGAAGAACAGTTGAAGATATTTCTGTGGCATGATGTGTCTCAGGGGAAGAAATGCCGTAAACCCTGAAATCATTTGTAAACTGCATGTTACTGTTCTCAGTTAGAGATGGCCTCATCTGTGTGTGCACTTAAGTCAGAACTGAGTCTTGAAATGAACTTCTAATTTCAGTATTGTACATAACTTTAAAAGTAACATAATGTCTCTCCATGTGGAAAGGTGTGCATCATGATATGTTTACTCTAATAAATACAATGAATTTAAATATATCTACTGTATCTGAAGTGTTGCATACTTTATGATAGTGGTGCTGATTATACAGTTAAACTGATATATTGGTTAATTTTCAGCAAACTAGTGTTTTAGTGGTTGGTATTTCAAAGAATGAGGGAATTTGAGGGTGTTGGAGATCTTGGGGGATTTGTATCTTTACTACCAGAATGTCATAGTGTTGAGTGCTTGTTAAAGGGTGTATCATGATGCCCATGATTTAAGCATCAAGGGGGATATTGGTGTGACTTACTTCACTCTCAGTTATGAGTTATGTTTTATAAAGTGACGTTAATATTTTCTATAGGAAGAATGTATTTAGAAATGTGCATTGGGCTTTCTCTCATTCTGCTGAAGAGGAATTTTTGGGCAAAAGTCTGTGGGAGTCTTCAGGAGGAGGTAAAAAATCAAGCAAAGAAATGAAATGACAGAAGTAGGTTGCAAAGTGGTAGAGTTTAACAGTCCGTTTATTCTTTCTTTTCTGTAAAGAATAAACGTTGTTTCTTTTCTGGCCAAATATTTGTCTGAGCTGGTTCAAAAGAAAGCAAGGGGTTTATTAATCATTAAGAAAGATTTGTTTCCTGTGAGGCAACTAGTAAGCTATCTTCCCTAGAAGATCAGATGGTAAGAAGCACTCCTCCTGCCTAAGAAGGCTTTAATAGAAGGTGAAGGTATGTGGGGACAGTTCTGTAGTTATTAATATAATAGTTCAGCATTAGCAAGCTGATAAAAGTGATGAAATAAATACTTTTCTTTAGGATGTTTTCTTGGATGTAGCTATTTTTATTTGCCCTTTATAATTTTGTGCTACCTTCAAATTAATAATTTCTTACTGGAAGTTTATATTTAATTTATGAGGCGGTGTTGTATTTAATATCTAACTAGTTTCAACTGTAGGAGAAGGGTGGAGGGGAGTAGAATAAATGCCAAACTGACATACTTTTTTTTTTTTCCATTAGATCTAGGAGTATCTTGAGCACCCCAAGTCAGAATATTGTCAAGATGTGTTGTCTTTGATTCTGTTTATAAGACTAAATATCTTTGGAAGTTGTTTCCCAACAATTAGCTGAGTTTGTTGGAGTTGTTTTTTGTAAGTGCATCAAATAAGCATTTCACTGACTTTAGTAACTTCTCTTGATGTTATTCTGCAGTGGCTTCTTCTCGGTATCAGTAATAGTTATGTACCATCATTCTTTCCTCAAACTAAAACCAGAATGGGATTATTGAAGTTTGTTCTCTGCAGGGTAGATATGTGCCATGTATACAGCAGTGCTTCAATCTTCCCTGTTGTCCAGATGCTTTAGACTTATGCTAATGTTGGCAAAACCTGTGATGGCACAGCTTTTTATAGCAAACAGTGGATTATTAATTTAATTCTGACCATCTTTTTGCCAGCTAACTTATTAGAGACAGTTCAGTGTCCTAGGCCTTGTTTAGATTATTAAAAATGTTTTAACCAAGACTACTAAGTGCTAAATATGAGAAAGGACCTCTCAAATGTAAATAAAGTACACTAGGAGTTCTTCATCATACCATAAAAATGCCTTGTAAGTGTTGTCTGGCTTTAGTCTTGTTCATTTGGAGCTAGACTTTGAAAAGGCTTGTGTTGTAGTAATTAAAAGGCAAGTTCAGTGCCCAAGAGTATTTTAACACTGCTGTGCGTTCTTACTCTTGCCCTTCTTCTGCTATAACCTTCTTTGCTCCTTTTTTTCCATTTTTAGCTTATCTGCCCTATATTGGCTCTTGTCTGAATCTCTTCCACTGAATGATTATTCCAGTTGCACCATATATCTCTGTCCTTTACCACTTCCCATCCTGTTCAGTATGTCTGCTAATGCTTTTTCTTTCTGTTTAGTAAGGTAGAACTGGCACTGAGGTCTTGCATTTCAGTTTTGGGATCTGTTACCAGGCTAGGGTGGTGGACCTGTCATCTGCGGGAGGATTCCACCTATCTTTCTAGCCTGGGCTGAAGCATGCCAAGAGGTGAATGACTGTGCTTCAAAGTAGTTGACTCCAGTGAGTACATGCGAACAGGTATTTACATGCTCTGAAACTGGCCACATGTAAGTAATACATAAGTCAGACAAAAGCAAAACGCATGTTTTTGAGAGTGTAGCTGCTAGTATCCTATTAAGAATCCAAACAATGTAACTTGTAATTTGAGATTTCTTTTACTTTTTGGAAGGATTTTTCTGAGCCCAGACTTAAAAGCTGTTAAATATTAAGGGTGTGACAGATAAGTATCTGCTTCCTGTTTTGTTTTATTCTTGGCTGTATTCCCAATATCTCTGAAGGAGTTGGCTGACCTGTCCTTGAAGTGCCTCAGCAAGCTTGAACCACCACCATATTTTGCAGCCAGTGTAGACCAAAATTATATCTGCAGCTAAAGCTGGACTAAACTATATCAGTTCTAATAAGCTACTTTTCAGTTGTTTCTATTAAGAATGTGAGCAGACTACCCTGGAAGGAGGAGAATCCATCTCTGGGGCTCTTGTGTTAGCTGTCTGATTCTAGCCCTTTGCATATGGATCAACTTCTAGGTTTTACTTTTATATATATTTGTGTATATTTTTAGGATATGATATACAGTGATGGAATTATGTAACTATCAATAAAACTAAGTCTCTTACATTGCAAATGCTGCCTCTATTTCTTAGCGAATAATTAATAGAAATAGCAGAATCTTTCTTTGTCTTTAATGCTTTATAGCACTAGCGTCCAAAGTTTTCACATAGTGTTGTTTTAGTGGAGTGGAAAAATTATGTCATGTGGGTTTCTACTTCTGTGGAACCTGCATTAATGGTCCAGTACTTCCCATATGCTGGGTCTTGCTGAGCGTGCCCATACTGATGATAATTTAAGGTGATGAGTTACTTTGCAGGGAGGGGGTGGTGGCCATCAGGCTTGAGGTGCAGGCTGTTTACTGTCCTTCCAGGCTTTCTCGGAGGGTTGGATTAGTTGTCTTTGTGGCCACTCTTGGAGGCATTTGTTTATCCTTACTCGATGACAAGGTCTACAGATGTAGCCATGTAGTAATTTCAAATACTGAGAGAAGGAGCTTTCAGGTTTAAGAACTTTTGTATTGAAATGTTTCTGACAAGGACTTCCGAAAGTTCCAGTTTTGCAGACTTACATCTAGGTAATTCCAGTGAATGGTGTCCAAGCCTCTGCAATTATACAATTTGCGAATCTGTATGCATACCATGTGTCATTGTCCAGGTCATCAGTGAAGATGGTAAAACCATGTTGGTCCCCGTATTAATCCCTGGGGTACACAACTGTGACTTGCCTCTAGCTGGACTTTGTACTGTTCGTCACAACCTTTTGAACGCAGCAGTGCAGCCAGTTTTCTGTCCACCTTACTGTCCTCTTATGTAGTTGTAATTTGATCAGCTTGTCTATGGGAATGTGATAGTGTAGGATGGGCAGTGTCAAAGCCTTACTAATGTGGAGAAGGAACAGCATCTGCTGGTCTCCCATTAAGGTTACAAGGTTGGTCAGGCAGGACTTCCGCTTTGTAAATCTATGCAGACTATTCCCAAACCTTGCCCTTTGTATGTTTGTTAGTGACTTCCAAGTTTTACTTACTTCAACAGCTTCCCTCCGCTCAGTACTAGTGAGGCCACAGCTGGAGTAGTGTGTCCAGTTCTGAGCTCCCCAGTATGAGAGACAGAATTAGTTGGAGGGAGTCTGGTGGAGAAGCTAGTAAGGTGATTAAGGGGTTTTCCTCGTATGAAGAAAGCCTGAGACAGCTGGGACTGCTCAGCCTGGAGAAAAGAAGGCTCATCGGGATCTTCTCAATGTTAATAATTACCTGAATTGGTGGTGCAAAGAAGGCAGAACCAGGCTTTTTTTCAGTGGCTCCCAGTGAAAAGACAAGAAGCATCGGACACAAACTGAAACATAGGATATTCACTTACAACATCAGGAAACGCTTTACTGTGAAAATGTCTGACCACTGGCTGGTGACTGAGTCTTCATTCTTTGAGCTATTCAAAAGCTATCTGGACATGGTCCTGGGCAACTTGGTTCTGGGTGGTCCTGCCCGAGCAGGAGCTCGGTTGGAGGTTGGACAAGTTGACCTCCAATATTCCCTTCTAATATGAAATTCTGTAAGAATTTTTTTTTTTTTTGGTAATTTGTTTAAATGTTTCTTCTTTCACTGAGGATAAGTCTTCCTTACACCAGGTCCCAGGGCCTGGGATTCCTGAAGGCAGGTCTTCTCAGTGAAGTACTTTAGAATACCGAAATCTTCTTTTCTGTGGTGTTTGTCACCAGGTTCCTTGCCCCATTCAGCATCAGGCTTGTATCTTGACTAGTCTTATCTTCCTTAGCTGCTGATGCACCTGTAGAAGCCATTCTTACTGTCTCGTACTTCCTGTCCCTTGTCCGATTTAACTCCAAGTGGGCTTTGGCTTTCCTGACCCTGTTTCTGCATGCTTCCACCTCTTCTGTTTCTTTGAGTTTTGTCAGGAGCATCTTGTTCATTCGTGCAAGCCTTCTGCCACCTGTACTTAACATCCTGCACATAAGGATGGACCATTCCTGAACTTGGAGGAAGTGATTACTGAGAGTCTCACCTCTTTATAAATCTTAAAAATGATCGAGTGGTAGAGGAATGGCTTTTTTTCTTTTCTTCAGCTTTCAATTGCATGCTGCTGAAAGAGTTAAAACTACTATGCTACTAGAACATATAGGTCCCCAAGTTAGCAAATACCAAGTTAACCTCTTGCATCAAATCTTTGGTTTGGGGAAGCTATATAGGGTTTGCTGGAGCATTTGATGCTACTTTTTTTACAAATACAACAGACTGATTTTTCATTTTTTAAAACTTTCATCTAAAGGTAACAGTGTTCTGTTTAGGCATATAGATGATCTTGTTACATTTTGTAACATCCCTATAGGCAGCATTTCAGTGTTTGCCAAAATGGTTTTGTTTTGCTGCTTTGATAGCACATTTCCTTTTTTAAAATTACTTTTCCAGACTCTCTCTGGGATGTAAGGAATTGTTGCCAGTATGCTCTTCCACTGACTGTTGGTGGAATGGAGATTGATATCAATGTTCACAAAGTTGGGCGGCTTGTTTTTTCAAAACCAGTGATAAAATATTCAGATCTTCCAGTCATTGCTGATGTCCTGCACTTATTTAAGGGTTAATTTATTAAGTTTTAGCAGCTGAACACTTGATGCAAAAGCATTTGTTTAACACATCTGCATAGGTTGTTTTCTGTTGAACATGTTACTAAGAAATAGCTGCTGATGTGTATCTAAAAGCCTGTGACCCATTTGTCCAGTGTTTGCTTTTTTTTTTTTTTTTTTTACTTTTAAAAACCTGACTTTTCAAAATAGGATTTGGGAACTTGATGAAATTAATATATTTCAACAGTTTTTATGTGCTACTTTGTTGCTAACCTCTAAGCCAACAGCACTTTTGTACCTACTACTGCTCAGTGTGGAGGGTATTCCTGGTATGTCTTAATGTTTGGAGGCTGCCATATATGTATCTGTGGTCTCACAATTGGATAATCTTTTCTTTGGAAGCTGCCTTCTCCAAATAAAGTGAGACTCAGCAGGAAACTGAGCTATATGGATGAATTTCTTTCCTCGAGGAATTTTGCATGCTGGAATAGTATTTTTAGACTTGCAGAAAGTAGCAAGGTATAGCTGGTGTAGAAGAGGAAATAGCAGTCTGCTTTGGGTGACCACCACTGTTTAATCTTCCACTTCGCTAAGCAGACTTGCATTGATATTATATTAATATATTAACTCTTTTAAAATAGAGATGCATCCGTTCCCTCTGGAATATGCTGCACCTGATTCTGTCAGTCAGAAGCAAGTAGAATGGGTGTTGTCAGACCAGTTTGAGAGGCTTGCGTGCTGGCACAGTGAAGACGCCGATATAACTGTAAAGTTTAAAGTTGCAGAAAATTACTTGGGTTTTCATGTGGTTGTCAGTTTCAGATTGATATCTGTTCTCTGCTCCTTTTTTGTAAACGTCAGCATTCATGCAGTTATTTCTCACTTTGTTTCCAGCTGATGCTTGGGAATAATAGTGAGCTCAACAAGGGTTTGTGAAATTACAATTTTTGCATTTCTCAATGCCCTGTTAAAAAATAGAGTCCCGACTTTCAAGACAATGACAGATGATGTTGGGTTTTCCTTCTGTCACTGTAGGATGCCTGACTTGTACAGCCTGTTTCTGTGGTTTATTAAATCTTTGAATCGATGCCTGAATATAAAATAACTGTCCCATTGCACTTTGAATTTGGGCATTTAGAAGTCTAAAATGAAACAAGAGCCGAATGTGATAATGGCTCACTTTGTTTTGTGGTGTCTTGTAGTGGGGCTGTGCAAGTAATTCGGAACTACAATGCAGAGTTTCATAGAATGAAGCAGCCAAAACTTTGCAGACTCTAGTAAATGGAGGTCATAGTCTTAAAGGTACAGTGTATGTCTGCTTTGAAGTTGGGAAATTAGGGTAGTGATGAAGTTTTAATTTGATTTACTGGGATTTTACTGATGTACTGAAAGAAAGCAAAATTCTATGCATCTTTGAGGAATGCTTTACCTTCTGTAAGGATACAACTTATCTTTTCTAAAATACTCTCAGAAATGCCAGGTCAGGTTAATAACAAAAAGCTGGTTCGAGCACATTTCTGCAGACTTCTACCCTGACAGTATGTGACAGGTTGGCCTAAGGCATAGGACATGAGCAGTCTAGTTTTGGGAGGTACTGCTGCTTCCAGAATGCATTTTTCTTTGGTGAAGAGACATTTACCAATACCATCTGCAGCAAGATGTCAGGAGCAGCTTCTCTATGATAAATCATGAGGTTTGTATTCAGTCCCATCCTTTGTGTTCTATCAGGAATAATTGATCAGAATGGAAGTCATCTCTTTATCTAGAAATTTGCCAAACAAGTAGATAGTGGTTCTATTTGTGGAAGCAGGAAACTCAGCTACAAGAGCTGGGAAGCAGCATGTGACTAGTACCAGCCACTCTTGTGAGGAGCGATGCTACTGCTTGTTCTGTTGTTCTTGAGATTACATTACATAGGGACAAATTTTCATTCTGGGCTGATAGGTATAAATTTCATTTTGCAAGTGTTTCAGATTTGGCTTAGTGGTTAACGTGGTCCGATTAATAATGGTCCAGCTTATGGTCCTTTACTGCAGAAGAACCCATGGCAGCGTTCCTGGAGGAGATGAGTCTTTAGCTGTGGCAGCTGGCCTTAAAGCTGCTGCTTTAGCAGCGCCTCCCTGCTGTGGCACAGGAGACCACTCAGGTCTAAGAGGAGATTGGAAGGTGCTGGATCACCAGGGGCCTGAGACTGTTGGAAGTCCAAACGACTGCAATCTGAGACAAGTGGACTGTTGATGGTGGCTATGCAGTAATGAGATAGCCCCAGGAAAATAGTAATGCAGGTAGTTACAACATTGAAGTCTCATTTTGGAGCAGTCACAGCCAAGAGATACCTGGAGTTTGTAGGGCCACTGTATAAATAGTTACTGCTCCTTGTCTGAACACTTCAGAGTATTGCTTTTAGTGTCTGGTCAGCCCTGCTCTTGGCTTTGAAGCATGGCCTCCCTTAAGGTAAGACAGATAAGTCAGTGACATGGCTAGTGGTTTGCATGGTATGGCAGAAAAACTGATTTTCAGCAGTCGTGCTAACAGTGCATTAGTGTACTTAAGGCAGTTCTCTTGTAAAACGATTACATTCAATCTTTCTCCCTTAAAATAGAGAAGAGGGCTTTGTTCATCCTGGACATGCTCTGGGTGTGAAGAGTGCAATGCATTTACTCTGTAATGAGTGTGCTAAAATAAACGTTCAAAATATTTTTGCTTTGCTCTGTTTTGTCACCTGCAAATATACAAAATAAATGTGTTACCAAGCAGTTCTACCATAGTTATTCTGAATTGTGAGAATTAAAATTCCTGAGAAGCTGATGGCAGTTTACAGTGCCCTGTTGTCTGTATACATTTTAGTTATTATTTTATCAAACATTTGAAAACTCAGGGTAATATGTATTACTGCTTCATCTTTCTTATACTTGACAGCCCAGTAAATGCTTGTGTTAAAAGCTTTCTGATTTCAAACCACAGCAGTGTCAGTAGTTTGAGTAAACATGGAGGAGACTCTTAAGGGCTCAAGTTGCCAACTGTGAGTGCCAGAAGATAAAAAGGGTCTTGGAGAAACCTGCTCCTTCACTGCCAAGGTCTAGAATAAAAAGATCAGAAAACTGTCAGTATTTTACCTGAAACCTCTACTCACGACTTCTAGAATAGTCACTATTTTAACCACTAGATGGGGAGTGGGCTTAAGCGAAGTGGGTTTGGAAGGCTTTCCAACTATTATTCAGTCCTCATTTACATCACTTAGCAGGAATTCATAGAAGCAGCTTCTTAATTTTTTTTTTTTTTCGCAGTATACATAGCACTTAAATGTTGTCAGAAGTTCCTTTCTGAACTGTCAAAATAGTATTATTTTGGGATTTAGAAATGCCAAGTGCTTTGTCTTCTATGGGTGCTTTCAAGGACACTGAAATTACAGTATCTTGAAGTGTAGTCATAACTGGGTTTGAGGGATTGTGATCTCTTCAATGAAAGCTTCCCAGCAAAAAAGCCCCTAATCATTAGCAGCTGCTGTGGGGCAGGTCTGTAATAATCTTATTGTCAAAATTATTTCTTTGAGCTATTAAGAAAAACTCTGGATGTGCTGTGTTTATTGCTTGCATTTCAGTTAATCTGTGCAGTGCTACAATGTATGTTGGCTACCATTACACTACCTTACCATATAATGAAGAGCTCAGTTTTCCTCAAACTTCGCCTGGGTACATATGGAATGAATGATAGTAATGCTGATTCATTATTTCCAAGAATAACCAGTGGTGTGGGTTTTTTTATATATAGAACTGGCTGATGTCTCTGCACACCCAGAGCAGGAAAGCAGGCAGGTGTACTGTCTGGGTGTGAAAAGGCACAGTGTGCTCTCATGGAGCTGGTGTGCTATTCCAGACTTCTTTTTTCCTCCCTACTACAATGAACTCAATCCTCTTTCAAAATGAGTTGTCTGCTGTCTTTCAAATTTGTACAAGGTGCAGTATAATTTACCAGCAAGTGCATTACCTGATGTAGATATTCCCGCATGTCATAGAAAGGTTGAGAGAAGGTGTGGAAATAACCACTGCCATTCTTCATACTGGTATCTTTTCCTTGTTCACACGAGTTTGTACTGCAGTTCCTGGCCACAGCCTGGAAGCCCTTAGCATCGATTATGCATGGAATGGACACTTCTGTACTGCTTGGGTGTTTGTTGCTGTTTGTGGTCTGATAGTGATCCTAAGCACTGCTGGTCATGGGGAAGTGCCAGCAGTTCGGTCTCTAAGCTCATGTTTAGGGAGTTAATCTGCTGCAGACAGAAGCTTGATGGAACAGCTGTGCTTCAGTCTTAGATAGAGAAAAGTACAGCAGTTATTTTAAAATTGCTTAGATCCTCTTCTGTAAGGACAGGGTATTCCAGGAAACAACACAAAACTAGCTCAATTCAGATATTTATAACTTCAAGCGCAATTTAATTGTGCACACTGGGTAGTGTCAGTTCAGTGTCCAAAAACAGGTCCTTAAGCATCTTTTTTTGGTTCAAGCATTGGTAGCAAAACACTGAGTCAATTTAAATTGTTACAAGGCATGAATGCATAATTAAACTAATTTTGAGGGCAAGAATTGCATATGCCACCATGTAGCTTATAACAAGTCGTAAAGCTTGGAGAAACTTCTATGCTGTGGATGCTGTCTTTCTTTCCTCCTTTTTGTTAATAGGTATTTGCAAGATGTGTTTTGTCACTGCATGTGAGTATTGCAAGTGCCTTGTGGGTCAGAAGACCTTTTGAATGAAAGGGACCTGGTCTATCTGATGTACAGTTACATCTATATCATCTGGATTTTTGGATGAGAAACTTTGACCTGTGCATTACTTACATAAGAAGGGCCCAGAAACTGATGAGCGCTTTATAGCATGTTGCCTGTCTGTGATGAGAGATGTGTTGTCGGTGTGATGATCCTACATCATTATCTGATAGGAAAGGAGCAGCCTAGCAGGCTATAGTAAATCATATTGGAGTTGCAATATGTGTAGAAAGCAGAGGGTAGGCAAAGGTGTTGAAACAAAAAGTAAGCTGAACTGATAGGAGAATTTTTTAGTGCATAAGAAGAACTGTGGGCCCAATTGCTATGGGGTTGCTTGAGGGCATTCCACTTAGGTGGAATTATTGTTGCAATTAAACAGTAGTCCTTGGCGTTAAGTATCTTCAGCTTTAAATCTCTTCCTTGGAGACAGTCCAGTTAATTGGAATATATGTTGCTGCCTAGTTTTGTATTATTTATAACACTGACTATAATGCAATTAAAAAAGTACTTAAAAAAAATCTATGCAGTGACACCCAATAATTTTTTTTCTGCTGTTCAGCCAGACTCAGTTTCTTCTGTGCTAGCTGTTACACGAAGCAGATGCAGGAATATGTAGTGGTATATATCCAATATGCATCTAGTCTTTTCTGTGCATCCTAGAGAATTTGCATCCAAAATATGTAACTTTTGTTACACACGCTTTTACTTTAGTAAGACATGGAGGAGTGGGGCTAAATTCTTGGTAGAAGTTGTTTTTCCACCTTTTTAAAGAGATGCTGTCTTTTTTTTGGTGATCAAAGTTCTTATGATTCAAAGTAACTAAGAAGCACTTGCAATGTGGGTTGACCCATGTGAAATGCACATTTTGGGTTAAAAAAAACCCAATTCCCATTGAAATTATGTGTGCTTAGACACTATTATCCTGAAGTTTTTAATTGCATCCAAGTGTCTGTCAAAATTTCAAAGCAAATAAGCTATCTTGAATTGGGAGTGAACTTCTGCTCCTGGCTGTTCACTTCGTGGCAATGTAATGAATGCTATATTGTTTTGTTGCACCTCTATTAGCATAATATTGTTGAATTTTAACTCTCACTCATGCCTTTGTAGTCATCAGCAATGACTGATTTTCTTACTGTTGTCAGTCTTTCTTTAAGGAAAAACATACTGGAGACGGTGGTAAGAGGTCCTAGTTCTTGATCACATAACACATTGTCGATATTAAGGTTTACATAAAGTCTCTTTTAGTGACTTTTAGTCACTAAGTCTTTGCATTTAGTGACTCCTGTATTTATCCTGTGAAGTGAGTACACCGTGAGTGTGCTAGCATCGTTCAAGAATTCAGTGTCTGAAATTTTGAGTGTTGTTAGTACATTGCAATGGGAAGTAGAACAGGTTGTGTTAAGCCATCACAGGAGCTATTTTGGAAATTTCTGGGATTTTTTTGTTCAGTTTTGGGCCCCTCACTATAAGAAAGACATTGAGTTCCTGGAGTGTGTCCAGAGAAGAGCAACAAAGCTGGTGAAGAGGCTGGAGAACAAGTCTTACAAAGAGCGGCTGAGGGAACTGGGGTTGTTTAGGCTGGAGGAGAGGAGGCTGAGGAGAAGGCCTTATCACTCTCTACAGCTATCTGAAAGGAGGTTGTAGAGAGGTGAGTGTTGGTCTCTTCTCCCAAGTGGTAGGTGTTAGGACAAGAGGGAATGGCCAAAAGCTGTGTCAGGGGAAGTTTAGATTGGACAGTAGGCAAAATTTCTTCACTGAGACAGCACATGCTGCTCAGGAAGATGATTGAGTCACTGTCCCTGGAAGCGTTTAAAAGGCAGGTAGATGACGTGCTTGCAGATGTGATTTAGTAGTAGATAGGTACGGTTGGAGGTGATGATCTCAAAGGTCTTGTTCCAACCTTTGTGTCTTTTTGTGATTCTATGGACATTTGAAATTAAACATTGTGTATGTTATTTCCTGATGAACGCGTACAGGATAATAAATAAAAGCAAAGTAACTGTCTCACTGCAAGTCTTGTGTAGCTATGACGTGCTGGATAACGAAGATTTAGGGCAGTATTAACATTTCTGTATTACGATTTTACAGTTTGGGGACATTCTCTTATGTGAGCGCGGGAGGGCTCGATAGCTCTTAACAGCATGTGATCTCATTCCTTATGTAGACAAAGTTTCTTGTATGTGTTGTGGGGGTTGTTTGTATAAGTACAAAAGCAAAAATGTTCTCTCACAATGTTTTTTTATGTACTTAGTTGATGTTAACTCTTTTTTAAGTAGTGACAAATGCATATATTGTAACTGTACTAAAACCCATCCTTCAGGAAGAGAAATGAAGCATTAAGACTATAGCTGTGTATTTATAATTTTTTTTTGCCAGTAGGTTCTTTTCATTAGTGAAAATTGAGAAATTTTCAGTATTGATCTTTTTTTTAATCTGCTCGCTTTTGCTGATTCAGAGTTTTAATAATTTATTCGTAATCAGTTAATTTTAGGTGTTTGTACTTTTGATGTGATCCTATTCTTATTTAAGGAATAGTGAACCTTATGACCACTGGCTTAGTAGATTTCTTAAAGAAAATAGATGTTTGGGAGAAGCAAGTAGCCCAGGGAGTGGAGTCAGAGGTAAAAGGCACCTACCTTGTTGATGCCATGAAATCCATCCGCTAACAGATTGTGAACAAAGAGAAAAGGTGCAGGAAGGAAAGCAAAAGACTTGAGACTCACAGCTTATCTGAGGAACACTTTTCTTGTTAAGAAGTGATGGGAACAACCTATTTGATTTCCTTAACCTGAGAGGGGAAATGTGTGGGGTCCCAGGTCCCGTTTCAAATGGGTTGTATGGGTAATTCAGGTCTTAGAAAGGAAAATAAAACTGAAATGCTGTATGAAGCAGGAGAAGTTGACCTCGGGAACTTCATGACCTAATGATGAAGCGTGGACCGCAAGAAGCTGCGTGAACATACTGGAGAAAAATCCTTCTGTTGTGCTTTTTCTGTGGCTCTCTGAGTACCTGCTCTTGATTGCTGTCACTGTTACTTTTCCTCTGGTAAAAGAAGGGTTGGAGGAGAGGAGAAATAAGGAAGACTAAGATGAGGGTGAAAGCTGTAAACTTCAAAAAGAAACAGAGCAGAGCAACTTCTGTTCTCACTATTCCTCCAGGAGATGGTGGATGGTGCTCAGTGATATTCTTTAGAGTTGGAAGATACTAGGGGATGTGGTAGGTGTAGTTTTGTCAGGAAGACTGAGGAAGAAGCCCTGTGACTTAATGGGGTCTTAAATCTGGGGAGCAGATACTAGAAAAGGAGGGAGGAATGGTAAGCAGAATCTCATAAGATGGAGCTGGAAGAAAACTGCAGTGTGCACCAGGATCACCTTCTTCCTGCAGAATATGCATGCCCGGATCTGTGGACTGCTGCTGGAGGTGGCATTCTTGACTTGATGATCATATTAAAAAAAATCTAAGTATGGCAGTCCTTATCTTCTATATAGCATGAAGGAACTTGGTTTGAGGGATAAAGGTTTTGGGAGAGCAGAATTACCGAGGGCGCTCTGTGTTTGCTGGCCTGTGCACTGACCCGTTTCCCATTACAGGATCTTGCCACAAGGAGCAAGCCTATGAAAGCTAGCTCTTAGAGAAGGAAATAGTGTGGATTATGGGTAAGGGAGTTCTGGGTAAACATAAAATTACATTGTATTTTAAGTGGAGTGCAATCCTAAGTGGAAAGAGTATGGGCTTTTCTATGATTAATTTTATTAGTATTTTCTGTAGGTTATTTTTGTCAGCATTGTCAGTGTTACGGCGCTACTTCAGAGTTGGTTTAAAAAGCTGCCTTGGTATAAGCATTATAATCACAGGCAGCCTCATGTTGAAAAGAGCTTACGACTTACATAGTTAAGAACAGAAACATGCTGGAGAAAAAGTGCATGTGGTGAACTGTAATGGCACTGTATTTAGCAGAGCTTTTGGGGCAAGTTTATCTGAGAAATGAAGAAATGGAAGAAAAAAGAAAAGGGCAGTAGTGGGAGAGGAGAATTAATAGCAATATGAGAAGAGGTGAAGTATAGTTAGGTGAGACATTGAGAGCTGGGGAGCGAAGGGATTGAATAAGCAAGTCATTTATTTAGTGGAAACATCAGATAAATACCTCAGGAGAGATGAGAGTGTTAATGTGGCTTCCAAGTGACATGATGTAGGTGGTTTTCACAAGCAAACATAGTGTTCATTGTAAATGTATAAGCTGAATTTTTTATAAAGATCACAGATCTCTTCCTCCACCCACACTTTTCCTACAGGTCTTGATTTCATGCTTTCTGTTCGCTGTAAAATGTATTTATCTTTTTACCCACAGTCATAAGATCCAGTTTTAGGAGAAAAACCCAAACTTGATCAGTGGAAGCAAAAGATCACATTCCCTATAAATGTGGTTGTGTCAAGTGTAAAAGTGTTCTCCTACATACAGACTGAAGAACTCCTGACATTTGCCTGTAAGCATTAAGCTTGTCCCGTAAGGCCCAGGCTGCTCAACATATGCTGATACAAGAGATGATATGCTTCCCTCGATTAGAGGGGGGAATAACTTAACTGAGGCAATCAAACTGGGAAAAAAAAATTGCAAGCCTGGTTTGTGTACATCCTACTCATCTGTCCTCCTTCTCAATGCAGTCAAGGAACGTATCCGACAACCACCTACCATACTCACCTTCCCATGCTCTCTGCATGGCTTGAATTCCCTTGTCTTCTCGTTGTCTGCCCTTGTCGACCTGTGTCTGTCCTTCTAATGCTGATGCTAGATATACGCCCCTCACCTTCTGTGCTTGAAGACGCCAAGGGGATGCGTGGGGTGGCAGCTGTTATGTAATGAGAACATAAAATAATTAGCATCCACAAGGATCTGAATTAAAGAAGGTATGGTGTTAAGATACTGCGTTGAAAATACTGAGACTTGAAGGAAAGATAAACTTGAATGGATAACTCTTGCTGTGGGAATTCCTAGCTTGGTTCTTGTAAAAGCTCAGCAAAATTTTGAGTAGCTAGTTTACTAGTCTGTAAAGTAAAGAGTTATAGCTGAGACAAATGAGGGTTATTGGGATCATAAAATATATATTATATAAATAAATAAGTAGTGGCCAGTGGGCCAAGGAAGGTTATTCTGCCCCTCTGCTCTAGTGAGACCACACCTGGAATACTGCATTCAGCTCTGGAGCCCTTATCACAGGGAGGGCATGAATCTGTTGGAGCAGATCAGAGGAGGGCCACTGCAGTGGTCAAAGACTTGGAACACCTACTCTATGAAGAGAGGCTAAGAGAGTTGGGGTTCTTCAGCTTGGAGAAGAGAAGACACTGAGGAGACCTTATTGCAGTCTTTCAGTACTTAAAAGAAGCTTATAAGAAAGATAGGGAAAATCTTTTTAGCAAGCCTGTTGCGATAGGACAAGGGGTAATGGTTTTACACTAAAAGAGGAGAGGTCTAGATTAGATATTAGGAAGAAGAATTTTAGGTTTTTTTTTTTGCTGAGAGTGGGCTGAAACACTGGAACAGGTTACTCAGAGACATGGTAGATGCCCCATCCCTGGAAACGTTCAAGGTCAGATTGAACAGGGCTCTGACCAGCCTGATCTAGTTGAGGATGTTCCTGCTCTCTGCAGGAATTTGGACTAGATATCCTTCATAGTCCCTTCTAACCCACCCATTCTATGATTCTATGAATTTTATCACAAAAAAACCCCAAAACACACACACTTGGAAGCAATTCTTTAGTGCTGCTTTGGGGATTTTTGCGCAAGCTTCTTGTGGTTACTTTCTAAAGCTCTTAGGTGAACGTGCTCACTTTCTAAAGCTGTAAGTCAAGGGGAGGCATATTTTACAGCTCGCTAAACTATTATTTGTTTGTGATACAGAAACAAGTTCAAAGTCTGCCACAACACAACTGCTTTTTGATAGCAGTATTAGAGGGGGGAGATGGATCACTTACACCCCTCTCTGCCAGTTTTGGCATGCTTCTTTTTGCCAAGCCAGCTGATGCACTATATTTGGAAATGCGGCTGTGTCGGGTGTAACCGAGCTTATTCATCGTTGCTGTCAGTGTACTCTCTATTTGCAGAATGCTTTCAGGAATTTTCAACAATGTTCATTTGAAAGGAAACATGGCACAATACTTAACCTATTCACCGGCAGACGACCAGAAAAGCAAACTTGAAAGAAAAAAAAAAAAGCTCAAACCACTTTTCCACTGAAATATGTATTGCTGCTGCTTCAAATGTTTATGAACTCTGCAGTTCATCTCAGTCCTGCAGGATTTTTCAGTTTGTTTTTCTCCACATGTCATGCAGCTGTATTTTATATTGCTACTTTTGTTGTCATGTGTGTACTGGCAAACAGCCTGTCCTTTCATTGCTGTGTTGAGAAGCAGGCTTATAGTTTTCTTTATAAACAATAGTTTTAGTCATTTGCAAAAAAAGATGCTTCATATCTGAAGTTTTATTTCAACTTAAAAAATACTGTTTATTGTGAAGTTAGAAATCTTTTCAGAATTTCAGGGATTTTTGTAGAATTGAAATCTAGCTCTAAAATCTGTTTCACAAACTAACTTTTTATGAATGTAATTTTAATTACTAAAGTGTAGTTTCACTTAATTTCTCCATATTGAGTCTCATGTTATCAGTATAACACATGATTTGTTGGTCGAATATGGCAGAGGACATTGCTCAACTAAACTTTTTCTTGCCAAAAGTAAAACCTGATTATATGTTGTTAGTTTTCAGAGATTTTGATCTCTGAAATAGATCAGATCTATTTTTATATTATGTATTATATATTACGTAAGTTATATTATGTGGGGTTTTTTAGTACTAGGTTGCTCTACTAGATTGGTATTTGGAATATGTTTTCTGGACAGCCATGCATAGCAGCAATTCCTTTCAAATTATGGCTTTTACTAAACAATGCGTGTCAAATGCATTACATTTTACATAGTTGTATCAGTTTCATATAACTGAGCAGTGAGCGGAGATGAGTAATGTAGGAAGTGGAGATCTATTTTTCCGATTGGCAATTAGATAAAAAGTACAGTTTTGATTAGGATGGATGATTCCTCAAAGGAAAATACTTCTGTAACAAGATATCTCTAGATATCAGTCTGCTGGTTTTGCTTTCTTGTGTGAGATAGGCTTGCTGATTTAATCATGCATGCAAAATATTTTCTTTATAGAAATTCTGATGACTAAGAAGCAATGGTTTAGACAGGATACATGCATCAAAGGACAGAGGGAAGATACTTGCAGAGCTTATTTTGTGTTCATATATTGGTAGCATCCTGTGAAAAAATGCATTTCTGATTATGATGCCATCAGTCTGAGCTCTCCAAACTTTGTTTATCTTATGATATCTTTGCTGCATGTTATCTGAGCAATAGCAGCTGTGACAGATCTTATATTAGCCTTGAATTTCTTACTTGCATCGAGTAGATTTCAGTTATAGATTATATTTCAGCATCTAAACCAACATTCACCTGCAACAGTAATGCAAATAGCGTTGTTTAAATTTTTCTTTTCATCACATTTGGGAAGCTGATGTTCACATACTTTAAAATCAGCTTTATCTTTAGATATAATTCTTGGCAATGCCTCCAGTGCTAAAATAGATTCTCACTACTAACGTTTCATACGGGAGAAATTAAAAATGTGGTGTGTTACACCAGTACATGAAGCTGTATGAATACGGAGCACATTGTTCTGATCGTATGGTGACACTTTTCATGTCTCCATGTATAATATATGCATGGTTGTCTCTTTTTTTTTTTTTAAATAACATCTAGCAATGAATGCAAGAGGAATGAATTTAGCCATACATAAATACAACTTGAAATAAATACAACTTGAAAAAAAAGAAGGGGGGTGGAAAAAAAAAGCTGCAGTATTTTGGTAGTTGTGTTTGCAGAATATTTACTTTTTCATCTTTTTATTGATCAATAAACTTACTTTGCTCTTAGAAATAAGAAAGCGAAGTCCTTCAAAATAATTGGTTGTTCACCTTATCTTAATAGTTATGAGCACCTTGATTGATATAAACTATACGTCAACATAATTTCTAACTTGTAACATGGAATATACTGAGTGCTTTAATTTTCTGATGATACTGAAGATGCAGAGGGCTGTAGTAAGGGTAAATGCAGAAAAACATTTGTATGAATCAACACAAAACTGTATTGTTCTTGCCCTGAAGATTTTGGACTCTGTCCCCAAACCTCCTGTTGGATCCGTTATAGGCCCATCTGACTTGCTTTCCCTTAAGAGCAGAAGGATCTAACTCACGTGTAACAGGATGGCATATGAGAGAGGGGAACACTTAAGTGAATGGGTGATGTGCAATTAAAGCTTTCATGAATGGGAGATCCTGTACTAAGAGCTCTGTTTATCATCTACAGGTACAAGAACATTACTAGAGAGAAAAAAAAAAGGGAAATATATGATGGGATGACCGTGAAAATAAACTTTTCTAAGTTCTTTTTTTTCTTGGTATTGTTCCTCTATGGCTTTGTCTTACACCGTGTTATGGCAGGTTGGCCATTTATATTGATCCTATTTCCAGTTTGAAGTATTAGAAATTCAACACGGATCTCATAACAAGCATTACTCCCTGCTTCATATGAGGTGAAAAATGTTCTCAGATCTCGTATCAATTATAATTCCATGTGGTAGAGCAAAGCATTTCAAGAGGATGTCCAGTGCACCTTTACAAATTTCCAGGGGTGTGAGCAGCCATTGCAATTACATTGAAATTGTGGGATCTCACCTTACGAGCCTGCACATGAGAGCTTTTAGTGGTAGAAGCTGTATTAAGAGAGTGTTATGCAGTTCAAGGGGGACTGATAAAATTGAGCAGCTCAGGTGGGTTGTTTAAGCCTCTGATATCTGCTAGAGAGAGATAAAATTGGGGGTAGGAGAGGTTAGGATTTCACAGTTGCCATGAGCTCAGGGATAGTCTTGTTCCTTGCACTGTTTGGTGTTGGAAGATGAAAGAGTTTGGTTTGTTTGCTTTCCTTTTTGAAAACACCTTATAGTTTTGCCTTAGATTTTTTCCCCCTTAGTTATGAGGTGGTGTCTTTTGAGTCAGTTCTGAGGTCCCTTAATTTTGAGTTAATAATTTAACTCTGTCAACTTTAACTTGCTTCCTGATAATTGGAAGTTATTATTTAAAATAAGCCTTGGGCATGGCAGTTTCTTGTTTGCTCTAATTTTAATGGAAAACAAAAGCAGACAGGTTATGTACTTTTCCCACGAGTAGTTTTTTAATGTGTAGCATTTGTATTTAAAAGATCTGCCCTATACAGTTTCTTAACATATGGATTGCAATTGTTTTTGCCTTAGTCAGTGTGGAGAAGCAGCTTTTCAGCTGCTGGTTGGTACATTCCAATATTAGTTGCAGCTGCCAAAGACTAAAACTTTGGTAGAATATGAGAGGAAGTATTTTATTTTGGGTAAGCTAACTACTCTGATCAAGGATTTAGGTCCTGCACCTGGGATGGGGCAATCCCTTTTTTCAGTACACAATGGGGGATGATGTGATTGAGAGCAGGCCTGCAGAGAAGGACTTTGAGGTGCTGGTGGATGAGAAGCTCAACATGAGCTGGCAAGTGTGCTCACAGCCCAGAAGGCCAACCGTATCCTGGGCAGCCTCAAAAGAAGTGTGGCCAGCAGGTCAAAGGAAGTGATTCTGCCCCTCTATTCTTCTCTTGTGAGACCTCATCTGGAATACTGTGTCCAATTCTGGAATCCTCAACGTAAGAAGGAGATGGAGCTGTTGGAACGGGTCCAGAGGAGGGCTACAAAGATGATCAGAGGGCTGGAGCACCTTCCATATGAGGACAGGCTGACAGAGTTGGGCTTGTCCAGCCTGGAGAAGAGAAGTCTCATAGGAGATCTTATAGAGACGTTCCAGTGCCTGAAGGGGGCCTATTGGAAAGCTGGGGAGGCGCTATTCATAAAGGCTGGTGGGGACAGGACCAGAGGGGACTGGTATAAATTGGAGAGGGGCAGATTTAGACTGGACATTAGGAAGAATTTCTTCACCATGACAGCGGTGAGACACTGGCACAGGTTGCCCAGGGAAGTTGTGGCTGCCCCATCCCTGGAGGTGTTCAAGGCCAGGCTGGATGGGGCGTTGGGTGGCCTGATGTAGTGGGATGTCCCTGCCCATGGCAGGGGGGTTGGAACTAGATGATCTTTAAGGTCCCTTCCAACCCTAACTATTCTATGATTCGATGATAAAAAGATCCTTTTTATACACACAGACTGTTCAGGACACTTGGAATGTAAAGTGCTATCTCTATACAGTGATTTTCAATTTTTTTTTTTTTTTCTTAATTTTACTGTGGAGTGTGTGAGAACTTAAAGCAGCTTGGAGTGAGATGATCTTGATGACTCAGGCAGCTGAAATCTTTCAAATGTCTGGAGTTACCTGAATGTGTCTGACTCGCCTTTCTCTGTGAAGCAACGGGACATAGATGATATGCTATATAGGTTGCCCATATAGAGGTAAAAACGTCAGTTGCAATAACATGTAGAATCATAGGAGAATGTAGATGGGAAGGGGCCTCTAGAGAGCAAAAGGCTTGATTTTCTCCTTTAACTTCAAAGTTGAATTGGGTTGTTTAGGGCCGTGCTGAGTCAAGTTTTAAAATTCCCAAGCTTGCTTGGAGGTGCAGTTAAATCTCCAAACTGTTCCAGGGCTCAACCACTCTCATGATGAGCATCCTTATGCCTATTTGGAATTTCCCTGACAGCATTGTGTGACTGTTGCCCTTTTGCTGCGCTTACCTCAAGAGAATCTCCCTCTCTACCCACTGTATATCTGTTATAAGGTGAAGGCTCTAGTGAGCTCCTTTTCTTCTCCAAACTGGACAAACCCAACATCCTCATCATGTCTCTCATCTCACATGTCAGCCCTTTTGCTGTTTTGCACAACCTCTGAACGTGCTCCAGGTTGCCAGTACCTCCTATGCTGCTGCATGGCCCAAAACTATACAGACCTCTAAATGTGGCCTCACCGGCACCAAGCAGAAGGGAATGGTCGCCTCCCTTGACCTGCTGTTTATGCTCTTGCTTATGAAGGTCAAATGATGGTTAGTTTTCTTTGCTTTAAGGGTGCACTGCTATCAACTTGACTCTGCTAGAGTCTCCAAATCCTTTCTGCAGAGCTACTGCCTGTCCAAACTGCAGCTGTAATGTTGTATAGGGCTTTTTCCTACCCAAATGCAGGATTCTTTAACTTTATAAAGTTCCTGTTGGCCACTTCCTCCAGTTTGTTGAGGTCCATCTGAATGGTGGCCCTGCTCTGCAATGTGTTGACTGCTTTCCCCATTTTGTCATCTGTAAATTTGCTGAGGATGCTTTTCTGTCCTAGCATCCACATCTGATTAAGATATTGTCCAGTATTGACCACTGAGAAATACTGCATCTAACCAGTTGGCAGTTAGACTTAGAATTATTGCCCAGAACTCTTTGAACCTCATGGTCCAAGGAATTTTTTGTCCACCTTGTTTTCCACCTCTTTGGTCTGTGTCTCCTGAGCTTGACAGCTAGGATGCTATGGAAGATAGTGTTAAAAGCATTGCTTTCATCAAAGAAACTGGCAATCATCAATTCTCCCTGATCCTCAGAGCCACTTATTTCTTCAGAAGGCAGTCAGGCTGTTTGTACCCGGTTTGCCTTCAGAAGCCTGTTGTCCGATCCCAGTCACATTCGTGTCCATCACGTCTGGAAATAGCTTCTCTTTGGGACTCACTCTGTTTTGTACAGTAAATGAGGTGAGACTGATTACGATCTAGTTCCCTAGATTTTCTACCTTTTCCTGCTTCCACCTTGCCTTTCTGTTGGGTTTTGTTTGTTTGTTTACCTGTTTCCTGTCATAGGCAATTACCATGACTTTGCAAGATGTTAGCTGGCAACCTTCCAGTGACACCAACTAGCTTTCTCAGTACCTTGGATGCTTCTTGTCTGGTCCTCTGTACTTGTGTAGAACCAGCTTACCTAAATTGTCTTTTAACTTGATAGCTCCTCTCCCTCAAGCTTTACTACTCGATGCAGAAATCTGGGAAGCCTGAGAGCAGAGCTTGCTGGTACAGAACATGCCCAAGGTGCTGGCTACCTCAACTTTTTCCATACCTTTCATCACTAGGTTGCTTCACAATTT
The DNA here is from genome assembly GCF_017976375.1 of Cuculus canorus. Classification (NCBI taxonomy): domain Eukaryota; kingdom Metazoa; phylum Chordata; class Aves; order Cuculiformes; family Cuculidae; genus Cuculus; species Cuculus canorus. The sequence goes on along the minus strand of NC_071405.1, from coordinate 27,859,887 downwards.
AGCAGCTGAATTACTCTTCTCTCAATGTGTCATTTGCTGATCGTATACCTGTAGAAGCATTTCCTCTTGCCTTTCACATCCCTGTTCAATAGCAACTCCAGACAACTTTAGCCTCCCAAATTCAGTCTCTGCTTGTCCAAACAGTGCATCTACGTTCTCCTCTTGCTGCCTGTACCCACCTCCACTTAACATGTTTCTGTTTAGTTTGAGCTTGGTCAGTGAGGAATCCCGTGTACAGTCAGCTGGCCTCCTGCTGATTTTCTTGCATGTTGGGAAGGCTTGCTTTTGTGCTCTGAGAAGAGAATTCAGAAAGATAACTGTCTGTCTTGGGCTCTTTTGTAGCTTCCCAGGGCATATTGCTTACCATTCCCTGAGCAAGCCTCAGCTCTACTGTTCTGAGTCCAGAGTCTTTAATTTGCTTCTTTCCTTCCTTCCTTTAGTCAACATATTGTGCTGCCATTTCAAAATTACTGTATCCATGGCTGATGTTGGATTTGTTAACTGCTTTGGTGCCCAAATGTAACCATTTTTGTGAAATGTATAAAAAGGGGAGGGGAGCCTGAGGCACGCCTCTGGCTGGATACAGCCCTGCCTCAGCCATGCGCCCAGCGCTGTATGCCTTGCTTTGCTGACTTTATATCACAGTAAAGAGATATTTTATACTCTTGGAATTTTAGTCTCCAGAGTGTGTTTATAACTATATACATGAGTGCTTCTTCTTTGTTCATGAGTATTAGATCCTGTGCAACCCCTCCCCTAGAAGCTTGTTCAGTGCTAGCATCAAGAAATGCTCCCAGCGCATGTGAGAAATTCTCTGGAAATCTCATGCCTTGCTACCCTGCCCTTCCAGTAGATGTGTGATTTAAGTCCTCCAAGAGAACAAGGCTCTGAATATTAGAAAACAAGCCTAGGATGATGTTCCATTTATTGTGGTAACTGGAAATAAGTTTTCCTTAACTAGTTGTCTTCTTGAAGAACAAGAAGCTGCCTCAAAGATATACATATGATATTTTGATTTTGGTTTGAAATGTAATACTTAGTTTTCTGTTAATTTTGAATTACTGTTTTGATGCAGTCATAAATACTAATGCAGCTGATGAGGTAAAATAACCTGGTTTTATATAGCATGGATACTTTGATATCCATAACACTGGTTCACAATTAATGAATTTTCAAGTGATCTGAATGATTTTTTTTTTTCTCTTTCTTTCTCTCTCTCTCTCTCTCTCTCTCTAAGATTTCTGGTTTCTAATTACCCTGAGGTAATTAGTGTGCAACTACATGAAGTATTGCTTCAGACTGCACTGTACGGCTGCCTTACATTCAGGCCATGCAAATAATACTTATATGCATACATGTGCTGGAATCAACTCCTCTTTCTCTTTTTTCTTATGAGGGACTAATAAGATCTTGTCCGTTCATCATTATTATATTTTGTTTCTTAGTAACTGGTGACAGTGTGCTTCTTAATCTGTTTTAGTTAGAAGATGGGGAAGAAGAGCAGAGTAAAAACTCAGAAGTCGGGAACGGGAGCCACAGCGACAGTATCTCCAAAGGAAATGTTGAATCTAATTAGTGAGTTATTGCAAAGTAAGTTTTGGTTTTATGCCTTTCTGGAAAAAGGAGTGGTATGCAGTCGACTCAAAAATGTTCTCTTGTTGATACCAGTGAATTCCATTAATTTTCTGTAAGTGGCCAAGCTTGTTACTTCAGCCTGCTTAAGGCAGTACGTTATGTATCTCACAGTATCTTTCTCCATTACTATATGTCATTATTGCCTGACTTAAATATGTATGTATGTATGTATATATTGGACATGCCATATTTCTGGCAGCTTTTGACTTTACATCTCAACACAAGCATAAATACTGTGTGAGACTGGATTAAAATGAAACTACTCTAGGTAACTTGACACTGAAGGTTTATCAAAAATGTTTTTCTCATAAACCTCAAGAATTGCACTGTTACTGTTTATTATTTGAACAGTACTTTGAATTTATATAAAAGTAGAGAAATTAATTGTGGAAGGCAGCAGTACAACTCAGTTCAACTGTGCTGATATTTTTGTCACTTAATTTTTTTTGTTGTTGTTGCTGTTTGGAAACTTTTTATAGTGCTTAGTTCTTGTGCATAGAGCAAAGTTGTTTCATTTGTTTAGGAACTTGGAACCTGTCCGTTATTTCTAGTAAATATGAAAAGCAACATCATTTCATATGATGATGCTAATAATGCTGTACACTCTTTCTGCTGTCATTAGTAACTGTGCTGAGCTACACTTCTTGTTGAAGCATAAGTCCAGATTTTCGTATTCTGGCTACAACTCAATGTTGCCTTAGAAAAAAATCTGAATTTTTCTTTAGCATCAGTCACAAAGAGGAGATAAGGGGTTGGTGGAGCAGTTTCATGCTTATGCTACAATTGGCCTCGGCTTTGCTATGAAAAATAAAACATAGGTCTGGCTTTCTAAGAAAAAAGATGTATCAGCTGATCTTTTTGTCAAGCTTCCATGTTTTATTCAATGCAAAGATTTTTCAAATCAGTTGAGCAAGGTAATCTTCAGCTGTCTGCTTGGATTTGTGTGACTTAGATCAAGAAATCCACACACTGCATTTACAATATTGTCACAGACACTGTGGATATAATCTAAAGCTAGAGCTTAGCAGTGTATTCCTGTATTTGCCCTTCCAGTACACATGCATCTGTGAAAACAGTGTTGACTAGGCAGGTCAAATGTATGTACTAGCAAATTTCTCAATTACTTAAGGTAAGGGCTGTGCTATTATCATCTGCTGTCATTACAATGAGAATGATGGCAAACAGGCTGATGTAAACAGAGTGGTTTGCTTGGATTATTGAAAACAGACTTTTGTTTGTCTTATCTGAGAGACTATGTACTTAATGGTCTGGTTGTACCTTTTTTCTTCTTTGCTTTTTTAAACATTTGATGTTACTTAAATCTGGGAGAATATTAAAAAAAAATAAAAAAAACTTGAGACAAGTCATGCAATTAAAATTTTAAAAGAGTTGATTAATTACATGTCAGAAAATGGAATATTTATAACAATGGAGATTACAGAGTTTACCATATAAACACTTTTAAAGGACAAGTAGTACTATGGTTCAGCTGCTGTGAAACTGACCTTTTCTCCAGTGTTAATATATACATATGTGTACACACATACATGGAGACTTTATTAAAGAAAGCCTTTTCATTTGGTGTTTTTATTTACAGAATGCAGCAGTCCTACCCCAGGTCCTGGTAAGGAATGGGAAGAATATGTCCAGATTCGGTCACTTGTTGAGAAAATTCGCAAAAAGCAAAAAGGTAAATTTGAAATGCTAAGGGTGGCTCATAGTAATGATTTGCCTGAAGAATTGTCTGTTGACAGGCGAAAGGAATATTGTTGTTATATAAATGTTATACAATCCTTTATTTTGGGATAAAAATCTTAGTTCTCTGACGTGCAGTTGCTTTTTACACTTGCAAGCATTTCTGAAGTGTGCTTGTGGGCATGACCACTGGCATTGCCCATTTTAATACTTATTCTGAGTGAATATCACAGACAGGTGATCCTGTGATAATTCTGTTTGATAAGTTGAAAAAAGAGCTTGAGATTGTCATGAGATGACAATCTGAAGGACTAGAAGTAAAAATCTTCTGACAATAATAGGCCTTTTTGAATGCTGATTGCATAGTCTGCCCCTCTGCCTCTATAAATCTGAACATTTTGAATTCAGTTCTATACTTATTTTATTTTAACCTGGACATGGAAACAGTTTCAGCAGTTCGACATAATGACATTAAACTATGACAAAATATATAACTGCACAAAATAAATACATACGCTAATAAATCTATCTGCTATAAGTCAAGCGCATAATTAAAATAAAGACATGCTAATGGCACCAGAGTTAAGATGGAGTTTATTGCCAGTGTTCCTAAGTTTAGGGTATGCTTATTTTTCAGATAAGAACAGTTTTTTTCTGGTGTGTTCTGCAACAACTCACTGTTACTGGTACTTTATTTTCATATTAGATTTGGGTTTATTTGGAGGTATGAGTTAAAACACACTTTTTTGAGTAATATTATTAAAATAAACCTTTTTTTTTTGTATGACTGTTGTATTTTAATTGTGGACAAATAGCAATTCTTTTTTCTGTTATTTATGTGGTGATGGCATAAAGGCCAGACTGCATTTGAAGCAGAGCTTGATGAGCTCATGTACTTGCTTGAAAAAGCTGAATACTATACTTGGAGCCTTTAAAAATCCTTCTCATACCTGTTTTTAATAATTTTGACTAATGCACAAGACTCCTACTTCATGAAAGGACTTTGAAACCTCTGAACCTCAGTTACTGTCAGAAGGCATATGGGAAGAATCAATAATACTGTTTGATTGCATCTTGTAGCTCTGTAGAGGTGAACTTGATTCATTGTTTTGCTGTCCTGTGACTTCTGTAAATATATGGTACATGGACTCTTTTTTATGGTGTAATATGTGTGTTAGGGTAAAACATAATTCAGATTAACAGGAAGAGTTGTACTGTTCACTGTATTTTTCTTCTGTGCCAGAATGATCGAATCATTCATGGGGAAAATGGCTCCTGGCAGAAGTGGTAGAATTAGTGTAACAGTATTACGTTAACAGGGTGTATTTTTTCCATGAAAGACACCAAGCCTACTAACCCCACAGCACTGTTGACATACAAACGGGTTTTAATGTAACATTTTTACCCAGTGAGTATAAATAGTATGGTATCTTTCGAAAATATTTTTAATGGGACCTAGTAGTTTATACTACACAGTTTTCTAGCTTAATAAAAGCTTTAAACAATTAACAAAGGAAGTATAAATTACTTTGGGAACTTTGAGATATGCAATGAATGTATGTTGCCTATAGTGTCATAGTTTATGCTTTTCTGGAATAGAACACTAGGTTGCAGAATGTCAACTAAAATGTTCTTGATCATAGAAAACACTTCATTCGAAAACTCAATATTTTTACTTTCTAAAATTTCTCCTTGTTTGACTCACAGGCAGAATTTTAAATAAAGCTAATCTTTCTATATAGATCTTCATCAGTATAGCTACATTTTGTTCAATGTAGAAATAACCGTTCCTCAACACTGCTTGTAATTTAAAGGGGCTGTTCTCCTCTTTAATTTAGAAAGAAATGAGAAGTGTTGGAGCACATCATATGTGAGGAACAGAGGCAAAACTTCAGAGATGCTTACAGAATGGTTCCAAATACAAGCTGGATGTTAAAAGGTTCCAGTAGCCTTCCAGTAGCTTCCAGTAGTCAGTGTTAGAAATCAAAAGGGCAGTGTCCTGGACAGTATAATCCACTATCAAGTTCTGTAGAAGCTATGCAACTAGTGTTACTAGATTTGTGAGGCCTTATCTCTGAATATATTCAACAGAAAATCGCATAGTGAAGGGAATATGCAATAAAGGTGAAATCCCAGCTTTTTACAACAGAGAAAAAAAATCAGAACTTCATGTACCACATTTTCATTGCATTAAAAGAAAACACGTAACAAATCTCAAGTTTTTATACTGCATCATCGCAAACTATATTTTTAGATCATACTTGCACTTCTATGTCAACTGTAGATTTGATTGGTTCTGTGATTTGGAGGGGGGAATATTTGAAATATGCTAATGCTGCTTTCTTAAAACCCTTTTAATCAAAGATGTATTTATCATTTAACCAAAATATCTTTGGATGTAAGCAACTTGCTGATGATGTTTTGTCACTTAGAAAATGACCTGAAAATTTCAGAGGCATTTGGACACTTTTAATGTGATCTGACACTAGATTTTGGGTTGGAGGGAAACACAGAGGCAAAGAGGTATGAAAGGAGCTGGCCGAGTGTAGCCATGAACTATAATGCATAGGTTCAAATTGGACAACGGTAAAGGGGAAAGCTGAGAAAATGAATGAGGCGTACGATTTCACTGGTGGACCATGTGTCTGTCAAGGCAAAGTATAATAATTTGGACAACCTCTGAGGTGTTAGGAGGTTGATCAGTTGTTTAGTAGATCCATACGCTACAGGAAAAAGCTAACTGCCTTATGTGTGAGAGAAGGAACTTGAGATCTGCTTATTATCATTTTCAGTACTGAATTAATGAAACTGCAGCTTGCCTCTCAAATTCCTCATTTTGTCTATATTAACACATTGCGGTGATTGCATTTATCATCAATATTAAACTGGAAAATATTTTCATTCCGCTTTAGAATAGAAAGAGTAGAGGAGCTTCGTATTTCATCACAGCTCAGCTTAGGTGGTTGTGTTCTTAAGATAACTGGTAAGGCAATTTGTCAGAACATTTAAGTTGATGAAAACGGGGTATGACATTTGTATCCTATTGAGTAACACTTAACAAAGACCTGTTCTGACTCAGCTACTTCAAAGTAGAGCTGCTGTGGGATAGCAGATACCTTTTTACTTGTGCTTTTATATTGAACTACTTTATCTTTCTAAATTCTCTTATTTCTGCATTTGTTTTTTAATAAATTGTGTATATAGGTTTGTCTGTTGTCTTTGAGGGAAAAAGAGATGACTATTTCCCTGAATTAATGAAGTGGGCAACTGAAAATGGAGCATCCACAGAGGGTTTTGAAATAGCCAACTTTGAAGAGGAGGGGTTTGGTTTGAAAGCAACAAGGGAGATAAAGGTGAGCACGTGAACATTTGACTTAGACTAGAAAGTTGTGTTTGGAATGTAGCAGCAGAGCTCTGAAACGTACCGCCTTTCCTTTCCTCTTTTGAGTGCTTATGAAGCTGCTGTTCTGAAATGCTCTCAACTCTGCATACTTGAGAAATAAAATTATTGATAAAATTGAACATTATTTTTGACTCTTGGGTAGTAATGTGAATTTTTAATAAGTCTTTTTTTTCCTCTGTGTTGCCTATACTGATTACCTAATCACCAGAGTACTCTACCCCACCAATGTATTGCCCTCTTCCATGTTTCCTAACTACTTAGTCTCTTCTCTTCTGTCTTGTCCCTTCTTTTAAAGCACTGGTCTTTTTGCCTCAGAAAGAGGTATTTGCAATCAGTTAAAGAATATAGACACACACAGTTAGCTAACTGTTAAAAGGTAAGCATTAAAGATTGCCTCTTTCCATTCCTGTTTTACAGATGGGAAATAACAGATGGAGAACAATCAGGTGTTGTAGAAAGAATGTTAGAAAACAAGCATATTCATTTTAGGGCTTTGGTAGCATATTGTTAATAAGGGTAGCACTGCTGGTTGATAAAATCCCTGAACAATTCTTCTAAGATAAGAATGGGTAAAGTGAAAAATCCTCTGTTGGCACAAAATATTTGATCACGTACTTATCATAACAATAAAATGTATCTGGTAGCTTTGAGGTTGTGTGGGCAGTCTACATGTTAGCAGTTCCAAACTGAAGCACTGTATTTTGTAATTTACATGTCTTTAAGCTTTGTGTATTGCAGATTGGAACATTTGGTAACCACAATATGAAACAGCATGTTGGTTTTGTTTTTTTTTTTAATTTGTAGTGGAAGAGAAAGAAGAATTTTGATGCAGAATAATTTTGATGTTAAAAAAAAGCAAACCCAAAAACTGGCCTGTAATGTAAAGACTATGTGTATTTGAGACACCTGGCATATCACAGAAATGCGAACTGACCCTCTGCATTTTTTCTTTTCTGTAGGCTGAAGAATTGTTTCTGTGGGTTCCTAGAAAACTGTTGATGACAGTTGAGTCAGCTAAAAATTCAGTATTAGGTAAGAGCTTACAGAACTTCTTATGCAAGAAGTTGATACATATAGAATCATTCAGTAGAAGACTGCCTTCTGGTTTTTTTGTTTTTTTTTTTTAGCTGATCTCCTTTGTTTACAGGACTTGCTTATCATGCCAGCTGTCAGGTTTGGAATACCTACAAGCTTGAAGTATCAGTGGAAAGAATTTATTTTCCTCTTTGTTTCTGGCTGAGCACCCTAGACATAATCTAGAATTGTGTGTGTTATTTTGAGCATATATCATGTAGTTTGTGTAACACTAGGTGATAAAATGTTCTGAGGTACTGAGAGTATTGTTCTGGTTTCTTCTGTCATGCAATTGTAGATGAGGCATTTACTGCATCAAATAACTTGCAGTGTAATAAAATGCAGAGAGATAAATAATTTAGAAACCTGAAAAGCTTTTTTTTCATTGTTAAAAATTCTTACATTGTTATCTTATCATGTTAATTCAAAGTATATCTAGGGTGATATTTTCCATGGACAATTAATTTACTGCCTCACCTTTCTGGGCTAATTCAGGATCCCTATATTCTCAAGATCGGATTCTTCAAGCCATGGGCAATATAACATTGGCGTTCCACCTTCTTTGTGAGCGAGCCAACCCCAACTCTTTCTGGCTGCCCTACATACAAACGCTCCCCAGTGAATATGACACTCCTCTCTATTTTGAAGAAGATGAAGTGCAGTATCTTCAGTCAACTCAGGCCATACATGATGTTTTTAGCCAATATAAAAATACAGCTCGACAATATGCCTATTTCTACAAAGTTACTCAGGTAAGCATCTTAAGTGTAGTGTACAGTATGTGTCGTTCCACTGATCATTGTTGAGGAAGGTGTGAAAACAGTGATGCTAAATAATAGAGCAAGCTCTTAAAGGTTAGAATAATTACGATTTCCTACGGTTTTTGAACTGCTGCTAAAAATTCACAGTTCAGTAGGCTTGTGAATATGTAAGGATGTATTTAGTTGATTGGGAGGAATGATTACTGGCCTTCGTTTGGCATTGAGTGAGGCTTCATCTGGCATCCTGTACAGATGTGGGCCCACCAGTGCAAGAGGCATGTTGACAAACTGGAGTGAGATCAGAGGACTATTAAGATGTCATTTGCTACAGCCTTTTATGCATACAAGGAGAGGCTGAGCAGGCTGGATTTGATAATTCTGGGGAAAAGGAGATGAGGAATGAAATAATTATTGTTTGCAACTTGCTACTGGTAGCCAGACTTTAGACGTTTGCCTGTGGGAAGCTGGGCTAGATGACCTGCAGAGATCTACAACCTATGCTTCTATAACTCTGCAAAATGTATAGTTTGTAGGAAACAAAGTAAAATTATAGTTGTTAATTGACATAGAATAAAACAATTACATATGTTGTATTTCCAGTGTGTGTGGTTTAACTGTTGGGTTTTTTTTTCTATTTAACAAAATTATTTTGATTGCTTTCAAATACAAAGATAAACCCATATGGTAACAATGTGAGTATGAGGAGGCTCGAGATCAGTGAACTTTTCATCATGTTCTGAAGTGATGATTTAAATTTAGTTTCTGAGAAAGAACTGTTACTCTGACTGATGTCTAGACATAATTGATGTTGTAAGTGAATGGTGATGTTGTGTTGTCAAGGTAGTGCTCAGTCTCCAAACATCCAAAGCTTTTTGTGGCACAATCTGTGTAAAAAACATAGGACACTACATACTGAATTTCCACAATTGTGTGATCTAGACACCTTTTATTTTTGGCCATAAGAGAGGTCAGAAGACATGAATCAATTCTGTTCTCCTTTAAACTTTATCAGAGTTCCAAAGCTTTTCTAGTAACTGTTTTAATTCAACAAAAGTTAAGTTATTCTGCCTATCTGTTTAGTGTTTGAAGAACTTCCTATGTTTCAAACACAATGTCAGTTTACAAAGATAAGAAGCAGTGGGATACGTTTTGAAAACTGAAGTAATTGACACTGGTGGGTGAAAACCAAATAAGATGCATTTTATTTTGAGGCAAGGAGTAGGGTAGGAACAATAGCTTTAATATCAGGAAGGAACAAAATTTTTCCTTCCAGGTGTGTCATAGTTCAGGAAATGATAGCTTAGCCACCTCTGTTAGGTTTTATTTGCCATGTGCTTTTCTAGGATGCCAGTCCACATATGACCGTTCAGCTTTTCCCTTTTTTTCTCGAAGTGGACTTCCTGAACAAATAGAACGCCTCAATTTTATTTCTTTAGAGTATCTTTTTATGCTTGAATAGTTCTACCATTTTTAAAGAGTTATTAGCAGAATACAGTGTAACATTTTCCTGTTCTTCTAACTGCTATTTGTATTCTTGCAGTACTTACTCAGATAGCTACACTGTCACTATGACTAGTTCCATTATTTCCATTGACTGATCTTGCACTAGTAGTGTTATATGAGAGGTTATATGGTCATAACATTAATTTTAAAAAAGAAACAAGCATTTAGTACTCTGCATTGTTACATTTTCTGCTTTGTATTTGCTATTCTGTGGAAGCTGATATGGCAACTCATGGAGGAAGACTTCTTCATCTGATATTGTTGAGGCTGATCCAGTTCAGTTTGATCTGCAGCAATGGGAAACCTTTGTGGAAATAGTGTTTAAATAAATGGCCATCTTTTTAGGCTTTCTATTAGTACTAAACTAAGAGTTTAGTACTGTACTGTTGCCTTTTGTATGAATTGTTAAAATCTAGGTTCTGGTTGCTTGTGGTGGTTAGAAATCTATACTAGATTTTTTCTTTTAGTTCTCCTGACAAATGCTTTTATTGCTTATTTTATGTTATTGTATAATACATCTGATTGCTTCATTTTGAACGTCAGTGTGAGGGTACATCTGGTAGGAATTGTTGTTATTTACTTGTTCTTTGGAGAATGAATGGTAATAAACATCAGGTAAATTTTAGGTGTGTTCTCGTTGCTTCGTGCCATGCTTCAGTGCTGCCATGTAATCCCAATTTCAGTGAACATTTCTTTAGTACTCAGTAAATGTCACATTAGGAAAATATATAATATTGTCTGGCTCCAGGAGTGACGAATGTAGTGGGTACTTATTATTAATGCTTTTTTTAAAAATTCATGAAAAAGTTTTAATTTTTTTTTTTATTTCTGTTTCTAGTCTCAAAAATAAGAGCCTCATAATTTATAAAATGTTAGAGGAAAAAAGTTTATTTAAAAAAAAGCCTCTTTCTTCTCTAAAACAAAGTACCATTTTTCATTATTCAGAAAAGCTAAAATGGATTTTAGTATCATCTGGCATGTGCTCATTTTATAAACGAAATTGACCCACAAAATACTGGTGCTAAGGGTAATATTTTTGGAAATTCAGGAGCATATGGAAAAGGGAAGAAGTAGGGAGAGAAAAAATCATGATATAAATGAAAAAAAAACCAAAGCAAACCCATTTTTCTATGAAAGGCAGTATGTTCTGCAAGCTTTATGAAGGTGGAAGTTAGGTTTTTGTATACCATAATTTAATTCAGTAATACTGCTGCTCTAGCATTAGCATTGTAATGAAAGCTGGCCTGTTGTGACCAGGTATGCAGACTAATATATTTGTATTTTTTTTAAAAATAATATTTGTAATACAAAAAAACTTTGTATTTCTATCTTACTTGATAGCAATTCTACTGCAGAAAGTAAAGTATTTTGAAATAAAAGGTGTTTTGTTGGTATTTGAACACACTCAAAAAGGAAAAATTTGTGCAGGCAAAATATTTTAATTCCTTTGCAGCATTTTTAGTCTGCAAAACGTTTCTCATGGCGGGAGAATACAAGGATGAACAAATAATTTATTCAAATGCTTCATTTTCTTTCCAAATAGGATTGCTAGACTGTTATTGAAATAATTTAGCTTCTGATAGGTGTGCAGTTTTGTGCAGTTTTGAACAGTTTGTCAAGTTCTGGTTGTTTTATTTCCCTAGCTTCTCCGTAAGGGTGGCTTTTTCGGAATGCTTAAGTCCTAACTCTTTTCTCCCCGTGCTTAGTTTGGATACACATGAAGAATGGGCAGATTGATGCGTTTAACAGCTGTTGCAAGCTAAACTGCAGTCTGGTTTGATAAGCAGAAACAGGTGGGATGTTGGGTAGACAAAAATAAACCCTTGAGCATGTTAGCCAGGCTCTATAAACCACGCTGACACCTTTCTAAACGCATGTAATTTGATAACTGAAAAATAGTTAAAAGTTTTTACAGATGTACTTTAAAGGTGTTTTTGGCCTCTGCATCGCTATAAGAATACTGCGGATGGTCAAAAAAATATACTTTCATCACAGCAGACTCGTAGGTTGCAATGTGTTTTTATAGTTTGTTTCAGAGAAATTTTGTAAACTGCAGGCTTTTTGTTTCCCTAGAAGGTGTGCATATGACTCCCATTAACATTTATGGGCATTACCTGCCTACTGAAGGGTGAACAGAGCCCAAGTATTTATGGTTCAATGTTACTTTTCTTTTGTATGCTGAAATGTGGTATAATGAGCACAAGAGGGAGCCATATAGTTTACAGACATTCACAGTGAGCTTGTATTTCTAAAGTAAAGACAACCAAGCTTGAAGCTCTTTTAAAAGAATATGCAGTGGTCTTCATGTTTGACTTTCAGTTGCATATGGATGCCTGTTTGCAGTCTACTACAGAGAAGTTTTTGTAAATCTAAACAGGAAATCAAGATGAGAGGATTGTTCCTAGAGAAGGTGGAAGTGCCTGAACTAATTTTGCATACTATGAGTCTGAAGCAGTGCTGTATCTTTTCCTCAGGAATAGTAAAGACTGTTATTTGCTGCCTTACTAAAAGACGATTTTATGATAATTTTAGTGAACTTTTAAAATCTCTGAAAGGGTAGGTCTGAAACTGGCAGAGGTTTGCCATTGTAGCCAGCTGTATGCATTCAGTGGTGTTCTAGGAGTAAGTAATATCTGTATGTGGCTACCTCTTTTGTGCTGGAAAAAGGGTCAGTTTTGCAGGACTGTCCCTTTTGGCATAGATTTAGACGGTATTCTTAGCTTGTTTTCTTTGGACCACTGGAGGGCTGCAGATTTTTCTGGAGGGTACCTGTGAGTTAGCTGTCTTGGGGGAAAAACCGCACACGCACACACACAAATTCAACAAAATACCACAATCCCAAAACCATCTATGTGGATGACTTTGTGGTGGGCATCTGCTATAGGCTGCCTGATCAGGAGGAAGGAAGGAGAAGATGAGATCCTCTACAGAGAGCTAGAAGTAGCCTCACATTTGCAGGCCCTGGGTCCTCATCAGGGACTTCAGCCACCCTGATATCTGTTAAAAGGATAAAGCATCAAGCTATAAGCAATACAGGAGGTTCATGGGGGGAGCATCAGTGACAGCTTCCTGACCAAGAAAATAGAGAAGCCAATGAGGAGAGGTGCTACTCGCATTTGTTGACCTTATACAAACACGGAAGGGTTTGTTGGAAGCGTAAAGGTTGACTACAGCCTTGGCTGCAATGTCCATGAGATGGTGGAATTCAGGATCCGTGAGAGGAGGGTGCAGGAGAGAAGAAGTCACAATGCTGGATTTCAGGAGAGCAGAATTGGCATCTTCACAGATCGGCTTGGAAGAGTCCCATGGGATAAGGCTCTAGAGGGATGAGGCACCCAAGAAAGAAAACACAAAGTTAATATTCAAAGATTGCCTCCTCCAAGTTCAAGAGCAGTCCATCCCAGTGAGCATGAAGTCAGGCAAAAACACCAGGAGCCCTGCGTGGATGAACAAGGAGCTCCTAGCGAAACTAAAACACAAAAAGAAAGCATACAGAAGGTGGAAGCAGGGGCGTGTAACCTGAGAGGGATACAGAGACATTGTCGTATCATCCAGGGATGAGATTAGGAAAGCTAAAGCCCAGCAGGAGTTGAACCTGGTAAGACATGTGAAAGGCAACTGAAAGGACTTCTGTAAGTACATAGATTGCAAAAGGAAGACTATGGAAAATGTGAGCCCGATGCTGAATGAGAGGGAAGACCTGGTGACACAGAACATGGAAAAAGCTGAAGTAACAAAAGCCTTCTTTGCCTCAGTCTTTACTAGCAAGACTGGCCTTCAGGAATCCCAGGCCCCAGATACCACCAGGAAAGGCTGGAGCAAGAAAGATGGTACCCTTAGTTGAAAAGGATCAATTCAGGGAATACTTAAGCAAAGTGGACATATACAAGTCCGTGGGCCCTAATGGGGTGCACCCACAACTGCTGAGGGAGCTGGCTGCTGTTGTTATCAGGAGATTCAGTGGGCTTTGAATGATCATGATGATTGGAAGGGTGCCTGAGAACTGGAGGAAAGCAAGTGCTATTCCTGTTCTCAGGAAGGGCGGGAAGGAGGACCCAGGGTACTGCAAGCCTGTCAGCCTAATGCAACAATCTGCCGTTGCAGCAAAAAGGGCTAATGGCATCCAGGGCTGCATCAGGAGAGGTGTTGCCAGTAGGTTGAGGAAGGTGAATCCTTCCATTCTGCTCAGCACTGGTGAGGCCACAGCCAGAGTACTGTGTCCAGTTCTGGCCTCCACAGTGCAAGAGAGATTGGTAAATAAGAATTTTACAGTTAAACTAAATGGAGAATGCAAAGTCACCTGTTTAAGTAACATTTAAGCAAGGAAATCTAATTTTCATTTACTCAGTTTTATGTCTCTTTGATAAGTGAATGAGCAGATACTTGCAAATGTTTTCTTTGCCTTCTGTCAAGTTACTGTCATTCAAAGCAGAAGCTGCCCCATGAATCGCACCTTTTTTTTTTTTTTCTTTTCCTTAATAGAATCTATTTGGTAGAAGTCACTACTACTTTTAGGCAGTACCTGTAGTCTGGTTTCTATCCTGTGTTCCACAGGAACATTCTCATACCGATTTTCTGACTGCTGTGAATTGACATCTGGATGGTGCTTGTGAAAGTGTTATTGGAGTCCCATTGCAACCTCAAATATTGCAGTAATTTATTCAAAGATGTTTTGATCTGTTTGTTTGCACTATTGGACAGAGAACTTGATTTCCTGGAGGCTGTAATCCCTTTTGATCAGATACTAAATTTAATTTATTATTCATATAAAATTTGACTAATTGATTTAGCGTGAATGAAATTCTAAAATCCGGTTATTAGCTGTTGGGCACTGGAATATCATTTTAGTTAGGACATTTTAACACATTAAGTTCTAGATCACAATAATATTATAACATCTTTAAAATCTGGTATCACATTTGACTCTTCAATATTGGGTATATTAGGCGAGATTTCACATCTCTAGCTTAATTTTAACACCAGTTTTTGAAGTTGTGATGATTCTTTCAACATGACTTATGCTGCTCTTACATTATTTTTCTGTACTGTTTCTAATCTGTCCTATTCCAATAAGCATATGATTTTCCAGGTCAGTGTGAAGTAGAACGTCTGGTCTCTCTCTGTACTTGGCTTTCAGATACCATTTAACTTTCATGTGTTAAATAACATTTGAGTTGAAAGCAGACAAGTTTACTGTGTTTTAAAACACTATTCACATGTTTGGAAGTTATTATTTTTAAATTGATATAACAGAATATTTTAATGTTTCTAAAGAGGTCCACTAATATGCAGTTAAAAGCAAATGTGTTTGGAAGCAGATTATCATGTTCTTATCATGTACCAGGGTACATGATCCTTAGGGTTCTCAGTCTGTCCCATGCCCCCTCACCCCCGTCACCCTTGATTTATGCTCATTGGCATGCCAATCAAATTGCTTTTTTTCAGAAGTGATGTCAGTGACACTAAAAAATGGGTGGAAGAAAGATGGCACAATTTTAAACACTATAAAATCTTTCTTTTTTGGTTACTTGTCTGTTACACATGTCAGCTTAAGAAAAGATTTAAAATTCCATTGAGTTAGACAGTCACAAAGGTAAAATAGCATTGCTATTTGAATTTGCTTTCTCTGAATGTCAATGCCTGAGTTGTTGTTCTTGATCAATAATAAATCAATAGGCACTTAATAATGGAATACATTTATGCCTTTCTGTGTTTCTCACTCTGTGAGGGCCAAAATATTGTATTAATCTATTTTGCTGGCAGCAAACTGAAGGCTGACTGTATGCTTGTATGTACCACTTAGTGTGTCCTCCGTAAGGTGGTTTAGATTTTGCAAACATGCCAAATTCCTGGGTTTTATGTCACTTCTTGAATATCCCACGCCTGGCTATGATGACAATAATGGCGGGTCCTGGGGCTTCCTTGGGCCATTCCTGACTCTCTTTATTGCAGAGGCAGCTACAGGCTTCGCTAGGTTGTGTCTGCCTGTCTCAGAGCTCAAGTCCTTGCGTGGGTAGGAGGTCTGCTGCCTTCTTCCCCGTTCCTTCTTTGCCTTCTGCGGGAACACGGTGACAGCGCTGGGCTTTGAGCCAACCGGACACAGGAGGTGGTGTTTGGCTGTTCGGGCAGCATTTGCTCCTCAAACAGCTGTTCCCTATCTCCTCCAAGGAAAAGGTGGCAGGCCATATGGAGGCATCCTGTAGTCCAGATTCAGCCGATGGGCGCCAGTTGGACCGTGCTGGCCTAGATCGAAATACAGGCACATCCCACTTGGTGTCTATTTCTTACAGTCAGAATATTTTAAAGTTGGAGGACAGACAGGATAAAACATACTCTTCATTTTAGGTATAGATGTTATCTTTCTTTGGGCGTTCATTGTTAAGACCTCCTAATCAGTAGGTTTTAATTTATTTTATATTCTGAATGGTTTGGATTTTGTTATAGGAGCCTAAATGCCCTCATTCCTCTAGAGAAACAGAGATATACTTCAAAGCGTATATGCCAGTACTAAACAAAATTTGTTTCTGCACAGTTTAAACCACATTTGGGAGGAATAATACATTCTCTTGTTAGTATTATGGGCTTTTAAAACATTTATTTTTTTTTTTGAAGATAGGGTTCTCAACCGCTCTCCTAGTTGAGAATGCAGATGAGCATCTGTTTTTACAGCCAATAGAGTGGAGAGGTTTTTTGTTTGCTTTTCTGTTAGTCGCTTTTATTTCTATTTTTTGAGTTGCACTTTCTGGGGCAGTTGAGTTTATCCCCAGAGATGTTGTCTGTGTCTTTTGTGGAAGTGAGTGCCTCAGCAGACATGGGGAGATCATCATACACTTACAAGTATACTTTCTCATATAAAGTTTGTACTTATTATGTAGATTTAATATTTTTCCTGATATAACAGCAGTTACAAATGTTCCATAAATTTAAAATATGATAACAAGCTGATGTTTCTTAGAATGTAATACTCAAAGGATATATTCTTTAAGCACTGCAAAATTATACAGGGGACTTCTCTTTGTTAAAATTAGTAATTTAACTAAATTACAAAGTGGATTATCCTCTTCAGTCAGACCCAATGCTAATACTCCACACAGTAGGAGATTGATATGTTGCTAAGTAAACCAAAGTTTCTTTTCTTGTGCTATGGTTTGTATGTGAGTTGAAGAGGAAGTGCTAAGTTTTTAGTTTTGGAGGTGTGTGCTATAGTGCCACTACACCTGGTTCTAGAATTTACCATGCCTCGTGTGCCATGCTGTTTATGCAGCATGGTACCTTGGTTATAAGATGATCATGATCCAAGCTTCCACCTAAGTGGCTTCTGGTATGGTTTATCTGTAAACTTAAATAGTTGATTCACAAGTAACAGAACTTGTACCCGGCCATACCGGGTAATATTAATGCTTGTTAAGATATTCTTTAGGTGTGGAGTGGTTGTGAATAGGAAATAATATCCCTGTCTTTTTAAAGCAGTTCACTTCAGGCTTTCCATCACAGCATTTTATCTGGGGCTTGTGATTCCTTGAATTAGTAGTAGAGTTAGTGATGGATTTGTGCATGAATGTAGTGTGCGTGCTGCGGTAAACAAGATGAACAAGGTAAACCTTGTATCTCAAAAGGAGGAAACTCTTTACGGTACCTGTCTTACTGTACGTGTGTGAATGTAGCAATACAGACTGAACTTATCAATATTAGGCTCAACAACACCACTTAATTCATTTCATGAGGAGATTTACTGCAGGGAATAGTGGACCTAGTGTGCGTCTCTGTTAAGCGAGGGACTGGGGGGACTGTGTCATTGGAAAACATGTCTAGTCTCAGCCTGACTGGCTCTCCCACTTCTCCCCTTCAACTCTCAGTGCGGCTGCATTCAGCTGTAACTGATCTTATGAAAGGGCAGGAAAAGATATAAAAAACTTGGTCACTAATTTAAATGTCATATCCAAATGCCTTGTTTTCTGGGAAAGATCGGTATTTTAGAATTGTGTATGTTAAGGGGTATTCTGTAAATGTGATGAAGAAGTGGACATTAAAAAGTCCATCAATGTCTTGTCTCTATTTAATAAAGGAGATGTCACCAGAATGTAGGCAGGGTACTCATTTATAGTCAATTCAGAATAATTTCTGTATACTCCATCAGCCAAATGCGAATGACCACTTTGCATGTGAAGTGGGTTGTCAGTCCTTCAGACCCTTGAGTTAGTAGTTGATGTCATGGTTTGAGTTTTCTGTTATGCCACTGCTGTCTCATTAACTGAAAACAATTTTTGTAGGTAGAAGGTACAGAAGAAGGGACTGTGCAGTAAAATTCCATTGCACCAGGAGGAGTCATTCCACTCTGTTTCCGCTGCACGAATCCCCTAATAGTCTGGAACAGTGCTTTCTTGTGTATACTGGCAGAAAGTAAATAAAAAATGCTGACATAAAGAATAAGCAAGAATGTTATTTAGATTTAATAAATTTCAATCCTGTGATACCTTTTTAATTTGAAAATTCGTTCTATTAGGTTTTGCAAAGTAGGATGATCTTTCTTCCATTATAACAGCATAGGTTTGTGGATGTAATTCCTAGTGTTTCATGAACGAGGCTGTTTGAAAATTCTGGAGCATGTGTCTGTAGTTACAGACTGTTATTACAAAGTAAAATAGTCTTTGGCCTTGTCTCCTGTCCTGTACCGTGAGCTAGCTTTCCCTTGTTAGGTTAGGCAGTATACGTCCAATGGAAAAAGCGAATTCTTGTTTCCCTGTAGATCGCTAGGATCCTCCATTCTGAATTCTTTATTTTTCTTAGCTTTAGGGCAGTTAAAGCCTTAGCAGCTCCACAGAGAGGAGTTTCTCTTCAAGGCTGCTGCTTCAAAGGATTTCCAGAGCTGGGAAAGGGACAGTAACCAGCAAATGCTGACAGATCTTCCTGCTTCTGGCCTTGAAAGTGTGTGTGTGGTGTATGTTTGTGTTTTTGTACACCTACACATTGGCCTGAAACCATCAAGTAGCATCCAACAAGGCTCATAAGGAAATCTCCCAATGTTAATGAGTACATCAGAAAGAGGGGAGAATCAGCAAAGAAGGGGAGGAAAAAAATTGTTTGGTCAAAAGGAACAAAGCCTTGGGCTTTATGTTCAAAGGAATGAAAGTTAACAAGGTGGAAACTTAAATGGATTTTGGCTTTAACTGTTTCAAGTACCCTTAGTGTTTTCAGGGCTGGGAAGGGGGTGGAGTGATGGCCTCGGTGTAATCACAGCACTTGGTATGATGCTTTCCTGAGATTGAAATGGAGGTATGTCTACTTCAACTGTGCACAAGAGGTTTTTGAGAATATTGAAATCTGATTTAGTAATATTTGATGTGATGATTGCCCACAACTTTTCCTTGGACTTGTAAGTACTTGAAATATTCTTCACAGAAATCCAACCATCTCTGTGTTTACAAACTGAGGAAACCAACAAAAACAAGCATTTTCTTTTAGTTATATATTAAAGTGGAGCGGTAGATGACTCCAGTGGTCAGCTTGTCTCAGCTGAGAGGTGGTGTCATTTCAGAAGAAACACTAATTTTGATCATATCCAGTGATTCAATTATTTTTTTTCTTATCTTGAGTGTACAAGGACTAATGGTACAAAGGATATACTGGCCAGTATGACTTCACACCAAAATGCAGCAATTTTTTTCAAGACATTTAGTAGCATAGATATGAAGACAAATTTAACTCTATGTAAACTTTTGTACTGTGATTTTAAGTTTTACTCAGACATTTTATTGCATGTTACAGTAATAAGACTTGTACGGTACATCACTTGGTAAACATGCAAATATTAATCCAATTTTGATGGAAATTTCTTGTCAAGATTAGGATCTCTGATAAATGAGCTTTGGCATTTTGTGACTGAATGGGGAAAGGGGTTACCACCTCTAATAGCCTGGACAATCTTTCACAGGAGGTTAATGCCCTTGCAGGCTGAATAGCAGAAGTGAAGATTATGATGGCTTCTCAGTTGGAAAGGCACCCACCCGTTCTACATCAAAACCTTCATATTGTCCAAATAAAACCAAACCTTCACAAAAGTGGCAGAGTCCTCTAGCATCCAGTTTATAATAAGGCTTGAGAATTACTATCTTGTGATGTCCCTACAAAAATATGACAGAGAAATCATTAGCGCAAAGGCCGCTAAGCAGGCATCAGGAGTTGTGTTTTCTTGTGAGACACTGAACAAGTAATAAACTCCTGGGTATTACTGCTTCCCAGAAAGAGAAGGATGTCTCAAAGGGTATTTTTCTTTCCTCCCCCCCCCCCCCCCCCCCCCCGTTCCCCCCCCCTTTTCTCTGGTTGCCACACTGAGTAACTGGCTTCTAGTCTGATAGTGTTTTAGGTGACTAGAATAACAGTCTGTCTCTTTCCGCAGTGGCTGCAGACAATCTGGCAGCAATCACTGTTACTTTTTAATATTTCTGGTTATTTTGAGATATCCTCCAAATGTCTCAAAGAAGGCTTGGAACGCTGAAGGGGAGGAAGCATTTTTTTCAGGAATAGCAGCATCAGGAGGAAAATTAAATTCAGCATGCCACTATTTGTTTTTGCAGTGGTCATCACCCTGATTGCCAGCTCTGACAATATTTTCACAGAAAGGGTAACTAAATAGATGATATTTGTTCTTTATAATAATTCTTTCAGTAGAATGTCAGGACCTGCATCTAAATGAATATATTCACATTTTCATATTCCCATTTTTTATTTAAAGTTTTCCCCTCCTAACTTTCTGAAAGTAGTTCATACAGACTTGGTAAGTTACAATTAGGGTTCATGTAGGGGATAGTGTTACATTTCAACGCTCATCTAGAGACCTAGCTGTGTGAACCTCTAAAAGCTAGATCTGATGGGTTTTTTTATGTATTAAGTGTTTGTTTAGTTTAAATATGTCTGTATCATTTTTGATCAGCCTAAGGAATTTGCATGCTATGCAGCAGTCATCTTCTATACTTTATTAAATATCTGTCAATTATAAATATCAAGGTTTTACATTAATGTCAAGATAGTACATCAAAAATTCATGGAATATGTGACTTTTTTCAAGGGTATTTAATACTTAATGCATTTGTGTCATTTTTCTTTCTAGATATATTGACAGGTTTTATTAAGTGTTTGTTAGGGAGATTTCATTTTTACCAAGGGACTATAAAGAGAAGCTGCATACTAAATCAATTTTTTAATCAGAATATTGTTCTTTTTTGTGTGTCTTCGGATTCTTGTAATCTGTAGGGGCTTTAAGTTACATTGTAAAATAGTCCAAGTCAGAAATCTAACATGATCAAATATGCTGACGTACCTTAACTTTAAAACAGCTACTAGAATATTGTACCGTGGAATCTTATAAATATGGTAATTATGTACACTGGGATTTTATTCTGTCTTGTCTTTTAGGACTGTATATTTTGTATTTCATTGTAATTTATTAGTGGATTTATATCACGTGTGGATGGTAAGTTTCACAGATTTACAAATGGGGAGTGTGGCGGTGTTTAGTGGCATCTGGAATCTTTGCTTATCGGTTGTGTCTTCAAGTTTACTCCTTATGGACAGACTACTGATGTCAAATGAACAACTAACTCCACTGCAATCCGCAGATTTAATACAGATATTTCTGGCAGAGAGGACAATGCCAGCCTGTGTGTATTCTGCTTCCCGAGGGTGTTTGCTCCACGTTAGGACTGAGCGCATTGGCTGGCACTCCCTGTGCAGAGTCCGAGTTGGAACTGTGCACAGGTAACACATTTCGTCTCTAAAAATCACTTTTACAGAGACTACAGAGGGTTAAGCGTAATGCCTCTTAGTGCGATACGTCCATAGTAATTATTGCCATTTGCAAAATCATTTATTCCGTATAAAGCCCCTGTTTGGGAAGGGGAAGGAGAGCAGAGAAGGGCGGGGAGGAAAGCTGGGGTTATCTGCTTGTGTACCGGGGGGTCTTTCCTGGACTTGCCAGACCCTCAGCTTTGCAAGTACGGTACCATAAAGGTAAGTTATCCCCACTGGGATGTCAGCGCGTTGGAATGACTCGGAAGGGAGGGGTTTCCCTGTCGGGTTTGCGTCCCTCGCCCTGCGGAGCGGCGGGCGGTGCCGGCAGGGGGCAGTGTGGGCCCGCCAGGGACACGGAGCGGGGGCTGCGCAGGGGGAGCTGCACCCGGCGCCTGCGGATACCAAATACCTTCCTTAAAGCTTCGGGGGCAGCGCGAGGTTCAGCCTTCGCAGCCCACAGCGATGTAACGGGCGAAAGCGTTACGGCATTGTAAAAGCGAGACAGTTGATAGGCTTCCATCTCGCACTGCCGGCTTGGCTTTCCTCTGCTTAGTTTGTGAAGCTATTGATACGTAATATTAGCAATAAAAGTTGACATTAAATTGTCATAAAGGAATAATGGGGGGTGTCTGAGGATTGTTACTCCCAGCTGAAGGCTAAATTTCTGTGTTCATTTCTGAAACCGAGTCCAAACTGTTCTGCTGCTGGGGAGATGTTCTGCCTCCTGAAATGTGTTGCTTTGGGTTCCAGCTCTGGTTTTGTAGGGAATCTTTTTGAGAGAAGAAATAACTCTGTAAAATGCGCTGCTACAATTAAACTCGAGGGAGTTTGCCGTGCAGTGGCCGTATCGTCGGTGTGAGTGAAAATCGTGTGGAAACGCAGTACTTTAAAAAGAAAAAAGTGAGGGAAAGGGCAGGAGTCGCTGAAATTGTTGACTTCTGTCGTATTCCAGAGAAAGCCCATCCAAACGGTTAACTGGAGAGGCTAAGGGAGACGGGGCACCTGGGACCTAACACCCAATTGGCAGTCTTTTGTGATGTATAATTTGCCTAAAATTGTGCACTGAGCACAAGCTTTTGTTTTCTAATTGATTTACGGCTTGAGCCACTTTTCCCTCATCCCCTACTGTCCTGCACACAGTGCCAGCAAGTACATTACAGGAGAAATGATAAATTACCATGCACTTGTGATGCTAATGCATCAAGAGTAAAAAACTGCATGGAGCTCCGTGCATTAAGAGTGTCGCAAAGATAAAGCTATGCAAAAAATCATTTGTATCTTCTGAAATAACCGTTTGATCATTTACTTCAATTCGTTTCTGAGACCTAATTGAACCCGAAGATTAAAATTTATGCTGTTATGGCTTTCCATTTGTGAACCGGGAGAAAGTTCTAAAGAAGGTGTGCAAGTAGCTTAAAGCTACCTTTATTTTTGAAACTTTTAATAAGTTAATTGATCAGGAATTTAACAGGTATTATAGTGTCTTAATAAAGCCTTAAAATCTAAATATTGTGCTTGTTAATGACAGCTGCAGTATGCGTTCTCAAATGGCATTGCTCCACTTTTAGATGGGGCTTAATGAAGGTACTATCTAATTGCTGTTTGTCAGCAAACCTATTAAAATATTCTAGGCTGTTTTATTCCAGAGATTTAGGGCCCCTTTTATTGAATGAAACCTTTGCAGTTATCGAGGAAAAAAAATAAAATCTCGTATAATTTTTACTTTTATTTGTGAAATACCTTACCAACATCACAGAGAAGAGGAAAATGTGGAAGTTGGTGAAACCTAATATGTGCTTAAAGTCTGATTTCTTTCCTTCACCCTGCACCATGGGCTGGGTTTTGCTTTACCTTCACATACTCAGTCCACCTTAAATTTTTTATTTTTGTGCAATGTCTGTGGGTTCTAGTCTTGAAATATGAAGAAACAGATTTATGGCGGCTGCTGGGCACAACAAATTAAGTTGACAGTGATGTATGAGAGCTAAATAGCATGATGATCCCTCCGTAGCGCGGCTGGACGCCTCCTGCTTCATTTGGCTCTTGTTAGGATCTGTTAGGCAGCTAAATAATGAAATTCTGCTGACTGATTTCTGATTTCTTTTTTTCTCATTTCACTTTTTTTCTGAAACTTGCATTTTCCAGACCCATCCTAATGCCAGCAAACTGCCCTTAAAGGATTCTTTCACTTATGATGACTACAGGTTGGTTGGTCTTTTAATTCTCTCTCTGTCTTTTTTTTTTCCTTAATATTTAGTAAACTGTGGGGCCCTGGAAATACTTCATTGGTGGGAAAGCCCTGTTGTTATTGAAATGCTAAATGTAGGATTTGATTCTAATTCACTTTCTTAATGAAGAAGAAAGTGAAATAAAGAAGCAGATTTTAATTGTTACAAAGGAATAGTCATTATGAGCAGTTAATTTAGCCAACTGTTACAGGTTGTCTGAGATTAGTAAATTAATTCATTGTTCCTTAAGAAAATAATTCAGTTGACATTACAGGAGGTTTGGGGTTATTTTAATGTCTTTTTTTTAATAAAAGGCTTTACCAGGGCGTAGTAGTGAAAACTAATATTTACAGTGGCAGTTGAACAGCATATCTGGAGAACATAAGTTGTACACTCTAAGTACGAGTGTCACTTAGAGGTACTATAGGTGGTGACTTGATTAAGATAAAAATAATTAAGATAATGAGAGCTTTAATTCTGTTAAGTGATTAAAATAGCATGAAGAAAAGGCACTCATGAGGTCTAACAGGGATTTTTATTGGCCTGGTTGTACTTCTGGATGAGTCTATGACAGTGGCATTTCCAAAGCATGCCTCCCTCACTCACGGTATTACAGAGGAATACACCAACTTGTGTGAGGTGCTCTGAAGTTTTGCAATTATGTTACAGCAATTAAAAAGAAACAAATTGCTATTATGTTTCAAACTGTGTATTAAAATTATCTGCAATTTTAACTTGCTTTTCAGAAATTAAGTAATTTCCATTTGATGGTGTTTTTGTAAGCAATCTGTCTTCTGAACGAGTCTCCTGATAGACTTATTCTGTGTGTTAAATACTTGTTAGTAGTAGAGTCCATAGAAGTTAAAAATTATTTTGATCTTTTTTTTCCCTTAAAAAAAATCCACAACAAATATACATATTAAGGCCACAACATAGTAAAACTACGAACACCTCACCCCAATATTTAATATTCATTTTTGTCTGAAATCAAGTAAGAATTATATCTTAGAAAACGCTGAAATGTTAAGTGTTTCTGCATATTCTTGTTTGAATAGGTAACTGGCATTTGATTTGCTTAGCCTGACTTAGAAGGGTTTTGAATGATGTTTGTGTGCTGAACTCTGTTATACTTTCTTCATTTTTTTATCCTTACTATCAGTTTGGGGTATTATTTGTTTTTGGTGTTTTTCCTCTTTATTCTGTCAAGTAGAAAATTTAGCAATACTGATCTAAGGCCGAAAGTTTGCAAATTGGAGAGAAGCTCTTACTGAAATACCATACGTGTGTCAGGTGGTGGCACTGGTTCCAAGTGCATGTGGTAAATAAGCTCTTGAGGGGAAAAATACCTCGTGGCTCTTAAGGAGAGTCTGCACAGAGATGAGAGCTATTGCTTTCAAGCAGTAGCTGTGAACTACTCTGGAGCCTGCAGGAATAGCTGACCCTGGTTTTGGGATATGTGGTAAGACGTGTGTATGCTGTGAAGGGCTGGGGAGGCAGAAGGTGACGTGGGAGTGGGTCCTGGGTGAGGTAATGGAAGGTATGACGGTTCTGTTACAAAAGAGCACAGGGAAGGGTGGGATTGCAGTCCTGATTTGGGAACCAAATGTGTATCTTGGAAACCCAGGAGCTGCTGCTTCTCCTGCAAGTGGTATTGCCTTCTACTGTTATGTAGTCAGTGTGATCTTTAAGAAAGCTAAATTTGGAAACTCCTAGCCTAAGTGGTTGCTTCATGTTGGACTACAGCCAATTGCATATTGATGTTTTGAACATTGACCATCTAATGTTTTTAATTTTCCTAGATGGGCGGTTTCTTCTGTCATGACGCGCCAAAACCAAATTCCAACAGAAGATGGTTCCAGAGTAACGTTGGCTCTAATACCTTTATGGGACATGTGTAATCATACTAATGGACTGGTAAGGATTTCTTCAGTGTTGCTGAAGGGCTTTAGGGCTTAAGTATTAAGCCTCTCAGCTGCCGTAGAACAGCTTAATAACACTTTTCATTATGCTTCTTAGCACAGGTAAGAAGTGTGTTCCCAAGTGACCCTAAAAGCCTCATATTTGAAAGAAAGATTTGTCAGTGAAGTCTGTTATGATAGGTTTTTCAGGAAGAACTTTCTTCATCTAGAAAAAACTTCAGATGTGATGGCATTCTTGCCTATGGTTATGTCTCATATATATGTGGTAGTGTACCTTTAAAAGTTTTCAGTTATGTGATCCCTTTTTCCAGCAAAATTTGAATATTCTTCTGACGTGGAATTTTGTGTTTCTGATGGCCTGAAAAGGCTCATAATACTGAACAGATCTGTACTGACAATGGGAAAGCAGAGAGTGACGGAAGTTGCCTCTTTGTAGCTACCACTAGGGAAGATGGTTAGAAATTTGCGACTAAGAAATACTGCCTGCTCTCCTAACCATGCCCAAGGAGCCTTGTTATGGAGACAGCAACAATGGGAACAAAGCCTATTTCAACAAAAACAGTACATCTGTTACTACATCAAAGAAACAAAATGCAAAAATACTACTTTAGGGCATATTAAACATTTAAAAGGTGACATATATATATATATATAAAAAAAAAGTTAGACCTGCTGACATTCTGGCCTACATGAGCTAGTTTGGAGGATGAGGTCTTGATTTCATTAACAGACTAGTTAATGTTGAAATGAGGAAATGGAAACCTGTAAGAGGATGGTTTATCAGTGTTATTTAGTCAGTCTTGTGTATGCTTCAAAGTTCATACACTCTATTTGTGTTTTTAGTAGAGAGTATTTATTGTATTTTTAGTAGATAATATTTATTGTAAGCGGTTATTATGACCATACTGTTCAAGTAATCTCGTTCTTTTGTGGGGGGGGTTAGCCTAAGCATTAGGACAGCAGAATGTGTTAATATTGGTATAAGAAAAACCTGATTTAAAATGAAAAAAGTATAAAGCAAGTTGTTTTTCACTTGGCTTATAGTAACAATGAATTAGTTTAGCTGACTGTAACAAATGCAGTACAGTAGGCAAGTCTACAAAGTTGCAAGTGTTTGGGGTTTTTTATTTTTTCCGATTAAAAGTTGGTTACCTGTTGTTCTATAACAATGGTTCTTTCACTCTTTGTTATACAGTCTCGTGCCTCTGATTTAGTAATAAAGCTTGTATGAGAGTCTCCAATATGAAGAAAATTGCTTAAAATTCAGAAATGTATATTTTTGTAATATAAATCTTAGCTGCAAGCATTAGTACTTCTAGTACCCTTTTCCTGCTGGGCATCTCTTTCAGATGCTTTTGCAGAGACTTGTCTGTATTCGTTAGAAAACTCTTAATGAATGCCTTCAAAGTTGGGATTAGAGGAAAGAGGAAGAGAATTAAGGTTCTGGGAGGGGAAAAATTAAGTAGCCTGTATTAAAAAAGCAGCTAGTTATGTTGTTTTAATCATTCAAACTTTTATTTAAATCGATAAAGTAATTTTTATTTTTATTATGCTCTTTAACATTACTTTTGATATAGAGCCAGGCTCTGGAGCTAAATCTGCTAGTGCAGTAGTATGTCAGGGTTGGAAGCATTTTTTTTATGCTGAAGTGTATCCTAAAGGGCAGGGGAGGTGCTGAACTTAAATGTTTTGCATGACTTTGCTCCTTTGTTTCATATTTCTACAGAAACTAGCTTAAATGGTTACATATTTAGGAAGGCTAGACAAATGTAATATTGATAATGGGCTAAGAAAAGCTACTAAACCTATTTTTATTTTGTGTAATTTCCTTGTACTACTAGAAATGAGGGGAAAAACTGCCAAGATAACTGTAAACTCCTAAGATCACTGTAAGCTGTCTGTATTGTAGTTTATGTTATTGTAGAGTGAGATGAGAGTAGGTTCTGCTCTAATCATAGTGCATCCCTTTAAAATATTGGGAATTGTTCTTCTTTGCAGGAAAGTAAGAAACAAAAGATAGTGTTGCATGCACCCATCTAGCCTCTCCAAACATAATGCTTAAATACTTCTTGAGCCAATCAGGTACTATAGATCCCTGCTCCTGCTTTTTTCTACAGGGCCTGTTTCCATGAGCTAGTTAATAAAATGCTCTTTGGGCTTTAACTGGAGCTAGGTCCATCCAGCTTTTTCTTGCTTCTGACACGATTAATTAGATCAACCTGCCTCTAAGAACTATATCAAAATGGTTGTCTTCACGCATTTCTCATTGTTATTCTTTAGTGGGATTGTATTTTGACAGTCAGAGGTTGATTACCAGTTCTGCCAGAGCTTTAAATAAGCTACGTTCTGCATGTTGGGCTGGGTCCATCCTTAATCACTGACCAAGCAGACTATTGCATGCTTTATACACAACTTGAAATTCATGTATCAGTGTGCCTCAGAACTAAAACTGAAGAGATGCAATTTGTCAGCTATCATGTGGGAAGAAAAGTAAACACCCTGTTAATTCTCTTACATTACTGCTATTAAAAGAAAGAGGAAATAAGAGTCTAGCGCTCCATTATGCTTTATAGAAAAGCCTTTTAGTAGCACTGCTGTTTGGTGGTTGGTTTTGTGGGTTTTTGTTGTTTTTTTTTTTTTTAACGATAAAAATAAAGAATCCCTCAAAATGGGCAGTACTCCAGTGAAGCATGCTTAAACTGTCAGAATCCTTCTCTTAACACACTGGAATTTCCTCAGTCCTTGAAAGTTTCCTATTCCACAGGCAACTGGAATGGATTTTTCACGTTCAGAAATATTTTATTGAGTTTGCACACTAAGAAAATTTCATGACAGGTCAAGTGCTATCGAGAGTTCCGTTTTTTGAATGGAAGCTACAGATTTTCAGAAGTTTACTATATTTGAACTTGGAAGCTACATTTGTCATAGTGAAGGTGAATCCTCTAGCACTTGTAACCTACAATTCAGGGTTAGATAACCTTCTGAGGATGAGATCTTAATTAAGAATTGTTCAGTGCAGCATAGTGAACATACACGTTTCTGTGTTCGAGTGCTACAGCCTGTGTTTTGCAGTAGGCTGTATTGCGTGACTCTTGTGTTCTCTTCTGATATCAGTGTACCACAAACCAATTAATAGACCTGAAGTGGTGGCATCCACATGTAGAGTGGTCCTGCAAACCTCCACAGGGTTGCCTGTGCTTGAGGCTACCATTTTGAATTTGCTGCATCACAGACAAGTTCCCCGTGCTCACTGGGAAAGCACTGTTTTGGCTGACAAATGCACGACCGATGATGCAAGCAGTCGAAAACTATTAACATCTAAGCCATCAATGAAGATTTTGGAATAGCCTTGTCTTTGGACAAACTGCATCCAAGATGGGAATTGGGGTATATCAACTTAGAAAACAAGTATGTTTTCATTTACAAAGGCTGAGAGAGATTCTTTGGCAGCTTTTAGGTTTTTCCCTAGGCCTAGGGGATATTTTTCCATAAGTCAGTACTGAATTCAGAATGCTTATTGTTCAGCAGCTTGTGTTCCATCCTGTGACTGCATCTGTCCCTGCATCTTTGGTAGTATCATTCAAGAACGTGCTGCTTGACGCATTTTAAAAGTATTACATTTTTAGGATAACTTTACTTGTTAGTGTGACCACTTTACGGTTTTGTAATTTTTTTCTGGAGAAGTACAGGTTTGTTAAGAGAATTTATCCTCTTCCATTGCCTGCTACCATCAAAAAAAATCCTTTTAGCATTTTAAAAGTATTACATAACTTTAGATAAAGGGATTATTTGCAAGTAAATTATAATTCTGTGAAGATTGTATCCCCTAAAGATCCACAGTTATCTAATCCTTTTTCATTGAGAGATCAAAACTGTGCTGGCAGTTGAAGGATAAAGCTCAGCGTACGGAGCTGTCACTGCCTTGCTCCCTTGGGCCTCATGGGAGTGACTGAAAACTCTGGAACTTTATAACAAGCTGCTGGCTTTAGCATGGGACTGCCTGTGGTCTATGGAGGGTAATTTCCTTAGAGCCTTCCAATCTCTTCAGGTGAGTTATTTCTTCCCTTAGATTTCTTTAATGGAAACAATTTTTGTAAAAGAGATTTCTCAGTAATTGTAAAACAGTTGCTACCAGCTATGTTATATTGTGCAGGGAAAGAAACGTATGCAACTGCTGTTGTTAATACCTATTTCCAAAATGACAGTGTTTTGTCAGTGATGGGGGAGATAAATATAAAATGCTAAAGGTGCTTTTGTTACTCTTTCCTTGGTTAGATCACTACAGGCTACAATTTAGAAGATGACCGGTGTGAATGTGTAGCACTTCAAGATTTCAAGGCTGGAGAACAGGTAGTGTGTACAGTTATCTAATATAATTGTTCTTAATCTTTGTGGACACACAGTTTTAGTAGGGAAGTGGTGTGGATTAAGCCCTACTACATTTGAATCTTAATATGCTGAGATACTTTTGTGTAAAATAACTACCAAACTAAGTGCACATTTTTCAGAATAAGATGTTTTCTGTTACTTAGTAGACCACAACTTCAGGTGATTCTGAGTTCTGATATTGTAGGTAACTAGTTGTAATACTTAATCACTGATAAATGCACAAACACAGAGTTTGGTATTCTTTATATGGTTAATAAAAAGCCATATCCGAAGGACCAAAGATAAATGTATTTTAGATTTGAAGCATCACTTCGTCTGCAATAGCAGATCGTAGAATCTTTCTTCAAAATGTTGTTGGTTTGTGTTTCTTGTTAGTCCTCATTTAATGAGAGGTTAAATGCAGTATAGTTGCCAGTCATTTTACCCATGTTGCCATTCCTGTACTTTGTGAAAATGAAGGACCTAAAAATATACCTACTGCCTTTCACACAGGCCTGCACACATGTAAGTACCCCTTCATTCTGAAATAAGAAGTACTAAGGGGCGAGCCTTGCAAAGATGCATGGAACAGTTCAGAATCTGGTATTTTGTTCTGAACTGCTAAGAAACAATGAGTGTTAAAATTAGTGATACGTTAAAGACAGTGGCTCCAGAAGTGTAGGAAATCTCTGGCAGGAGGGTTCCGGTGCCGTGTCAGCAGCCAACCTAAGGCCTCAACTGTAGTAGCCCCTTGTTCAACTACTGTTTGTTCACGTGTAGTCAGCATGGCCAAAAAAAGACTGGCTATGAAGCGTTCTGAAATGTTTTGAAACTCAGTCTCTGAGTTACTACCTTTAGTGTATTATTTTGCCAGTCTTACGCTTAATAATATTTAGATTTTCGTTTTTCTTATGGATCGTTATCTTCTTTTTTAACAAAGATGTGTCTGAAAAATTTTTTAAGTATGTCTTCCGAGAGGTATATTTATCCTCATTGCTATGCTGGGGTTTACAGTGATTGTGTGTTTTTTGTGTTGCTCTTAGAATTTGTTATGGTAGTCAAATATTTGCCGTTTTTTCCAATACTAGTATGATGAGTTAAAAGGGGTCCACAGTTTTTCCAGAAGTGATCCAATTTATAATTTTCCACAGCTGGCAGTGGATGTGTCACATAGCTGTTCTGGCTGCTCTCTCCATTTCAATTATAGAGGCTTCCTCTATTTCAATTTTATTTTAGTAGTTTTACTTTGTCTGCTATTTATCAGAATTTTTTAAAAATTTCCGTGCAGACTTTAACTGTTATCGACATCATTAAAGCAGTTTAATTATAGAGTGCTTCAGTCTTTTAATATGCTATGCAGATGTTATTTCTTACAGTTTCAGCAGGAAGAGTGTATGCTCCTTGCTTTTACTACTAAAATATGTGAGGCAGCAGAAGTCCACAGAATCTGTCAAACACTGGCCTTGAATAAAGCAACTTTCTCGTTCTGTTTTATTGGCTTTTTTTTGTAAAACACTCCTAGAGTGTTTTACAAAGGGCAGACTGTATAATATACACACGATATGAGGCTTTTAGTTTAATATGAGATGTATCACTTTAGGTTTAAAACCTGAGAGGGTTAGTGGTTCTCTCCTTAACCGTTGTCTTAACATACTTGGGCAGGTCTCTTGTTCCTTATAAGAATGTGTTACGGTATGATGTTTACTGTGATTTAGTATAATACTTATGCATTTAGTGCTTAGGATACATAGTTCTAATCTAGAATTGAAAACAAAGAAAGTAAATAACGTTGTTAGTGTTGTTGACCCCTTAAGAGCACACTGTGCTTTTCCCTGTCAACTAGACGGGAGTGGCAGCTTACAGGTATCCAGAGCATTGCTGTATCCTAGGGTTAAGGAGGGAGCTCTGTAACTGTTGAAACTTTTTTTTTTTCTGATTGACAATTCTGTTATCAAACAAAGGGGAAAATACCCTCTTGATGCAGGAGAAGACAATTGCTACTTGGACCTCTTGTCCCATGTACTTCATGCAGCCTAGCCCCGAGTTAAACACTTCTTGGAACTCCTTGTTTTCATGTGGATTTAAGGAACCAATTTACTTTAGATAAAGTGTTCAGAGTAGAACACAAAATTGAATGCTGTCTGAACAAAGATCAGAGCTCTCTTTGTGATATACTTTGGTATATCCATGCCTTAAGGTAACATTACAACAAAAGCAAAGTTGATCCATCAGCGACATAGTTTACTGTTTTTCGTGGATGTTGGAGGGGGAGAAATGACCCCAGAAACAGCATTTCTTTTAATAAGCCCTCCTTGTCTCAGATTTTTTAGCCTTTGAAAGGCATAGGATCTTTGAAAGCTTATTAATATATACCGGTATTTTATGATTGTGTAAGAAAACAAAGCATTTTTATTTTGAACTGTAGAATAAACTGTTCTCGTTTTTCAAAGTCTCTCATCTACATGGATATCTTTACGTGTACCTCTGTAGTGTATTGCCACACCCTATACAGCATTTGAATTGATATCAGAAAACAAAGTATGTTTCTTTATATAAATATAAATGTAAATGTACCTTGTACTCAGAATAGTAACTCTTTCAGGAAATAACTTTCAAATTATGTCAGTTTTGTGTGCTGATGTTAAGCTTTTTTCCCGTCCCTTCACTTCTCTTTTCATCCTTCTAGATTTACATTTTTTATGGCACTCGGTCAAACGCTGAATTTGTGATCCACAGTGGTTTTTTCTTTGATAATAATTCACATGACAGAGTGAAAATAAAGCTTGGCGTGAGTAAAAGTGACAGGCTGTATGCTATGAAGGCAGAGGTCTTAGCTCGTGCTGGTATCCCAACGTAAGTAAAACACAATGCCGTGGGTTTTTAAAAATATTTCTGAAGTTTACAGTGTCCAGTAGAGGATATAGAAAGCTGTTCTGTGATAGTTTTCTTAGGTGTAATATTCCTCCTGTTTGTATAGCAAATTAAAGTTATTGTAATAATATTTACAGAAGTTCTCTGAGCTATATTTTCATCTAATTTGGACCATATATAAGGAAAAAGCCTTTGCTTTAATAACCATTTGAACAAACCCAGCAAGGATTAATTTAAAGCAATCTGTGGTTTTTCTTTGTTTCCTATCCCTTGCAGACATACTACAATGTTCAGTATGTGAACCACAGCATTTTCCTTTAGTCTTTTCAGTCCAGAGGGTACAGTTAGAAGCAGCAGACGTGAAACATTGCATTTTCATGAATTTATTATGAAAGCCATATAAAAATAATTGTAAGTGTAAAATTGTAGAGATAATTGTTCTTTTCAGATACAGGCTAGGGAAGCTTTTCTTCAATTTGAAGTATTATTAACTAATTTTTTGAAAGTTACTTCTGTAACAGTGCATTTGTTGTATTCTTTAAGGTCTTTAGTGTTGAAATAAGTTCAAAGGTAAGACAATAAAATGTGCATTTACTGTTGCTGTTTGCTTCTTTCTTTTAGTAGTTCTAGTGTTTTTGCCTTGCACTCCACCGAGCCTCCAATTTCTGCCCAACTTTTGGCTTTCCTTCGAGTGTTTTGTATGACTGAAGGTAAGAAGTTTTATGGAGACTACCTAATTTATGTTTGGTTTGAGGTTGTTTTTTTTGTTGTTTGGTTTTCTTAATGCAGGAATGCAATAGATATTTATATAAAATATTAAGTGAGGAGATTGTAACAGTTGAGGAGTTGAGGTTAAAAGGGCTAAGCTGGTGAGAAACCCAGTGTTTGGCCATGTTATCTGAGGGCATATTTCAGTAACAGTCCTTTTTGGAACTCCTAAAGCATATAATTTTTTTTTATTTCATTCTCCCAGGCTGTTGTGAATGAGTGATCTTTGGAGATTGATCTTTAATTCTTTGCTTTTAAGATGATTCAGAGAACAAGATCATGTGAAACATAGGGGCTGACGTGCTTAAAATCATAGCACATTAGCCGTCTAGAATCTTTTAAGTGTGGAATTAGAATGTTCTGTAAGAGAAATATGGAAGAAACATTTCAAAGTTGAGTATTTTCAATATTTTGGTAATGCATAATCTAAAATCAACTTAATTTGCAAACTGCCTTTGTAGTGTTTGTCTTACGTTAGGGGTGTTTGTGGGGAAAATATATGTAAAAAATAATAAACATTTGCCTAATTTGCGTATGTGAAACTTCCGATTTAATGTCTGTAGTAGCTTTTTGCTGGTTAGATGCAGTTTTGGAGGTTATAGATGTGACAGCTTTTCCTGACAGTGAGAGAGTTTCCTTGTAGTTAGGGATGCTGTGCAGATGAAGTGGATTTTAATACCAGTAGCAATACTGAAGTTCAGTTTTTGCATGTGCTCCATTTGCTTTCTTTAATAAAAACAACCCACCTCATTTAGTGTCTTACCTTCACTCCATCCTGTCATCCATCTTTTAGAACTTACTAAGAAATTTGAATAGAATAGTTCAGTTAGAAGGGGCCTACAATGATCATCTTGTCCAACTTCCTAACTGCTTCAGGGAAATAAATTCAAGTAAAAAAGACTTTAGGATGCTGATGAGGGGGTGAATTTTGGCTCGGGGAAGAAAATGTGTCTAGTAAACATTTTAATTGCATTGCTCTGATATATGATTGTGCTCAAATTATTCATATGTCTTAAGTGCTGTATAAGAGAACTGTTTATTGAGAAACTACATGCAAGTGGTTTGTGAAGTCTGTTGTAGCTGCTTTGCAGGAGTGAAATTTGGTAACTAAAAGATTTATGGAATTTGTGTAATGTCAAGGAGCTGACTGAAACATTTTCTACTGTGTGAGGTTTGCTTGATGGATGTCTTTTCTCACCAAATGTACGGAGTTTCTGCTGATGAAAATGATTAGGAAAAATAATCTGTGTGTTTGCACACTTTGGCCTGTTCCTCTTATTATCAAAAAGTTCACTGAACTCTTCTCCCTTTGATTTATAAAGCATTATTCAAAACATTCTATCTCACTGTCACAGAGTTACACTGTGTATGAGAGCCTCTTTATTTCTCTTTATTACTAGAGTCTCTTTAATTTCAGAGTGGAGCACTTATCTGGAAGTCTTGAGGTTAGCAATGTCTCTTTGAGGAGAATCATAGAAATAACCAGCATATCTGATAATTGTTATTCGAGGAGAAGTTTTTGTGTTAGCTGTTCAAAGCTATAGTATTGAAAATAAGTCTTTCTGCAGTTTGTCAACTGACAAAGTGAATGATGAGATTGTTTTAACAGATTGGTTTTATACTTATTGCAGAAGAGCTGAAGCAACATTTGATAGGCGAGCATGCCATTGACAAAATCTTCACTCTGGGGAACTCTGAATTTCCTGTTAGCTGGGAGAATGAAGTTAAACTTTGGACATTCCTAGAAGCCAGAGCATCCCTTCTTTTGAAAACCTATAAAACAACCGTCGAGGTAAAATTATCATTACCTGTAATTTAAATGTCTGAAATGTTTTTGTATTATGATTGGAGGAAAAGATATCCAGTCCCCCATCTTGTCTTTACAAACTTCATTCTGCATGTTAGTACATAATTCATTCAGTACTATTTAAAGTGTAGAAACAGATTTGCATTATCTAAGGAAAATGAAATAAGATTGCAAAAAAGAAAATTTTGTTAGTATAATTTTGTTAATGTCTTTTTTTCTTTGATTCTCCAAATAGAGGCTACCTTCTTTTTCTCTGCAAGTGGAATAGGGAATCAGTTTCAGCTTGTCATCTATTAGTTGCATTCTCCAGACTGCAAAGAAATGTGCTACAATTGCAAGTGTATAAGTGAACCTATGTGTCTCATGTACTTGTGAAGTCTCCTGACTTCGCTTGTTATGCGGGCTGATCTATGTGGGGAAACTTTTGGTTTCTTTCTGAATTCTTGACAGACTTCAGTGGGACTCTGTGCAGACCGGCTCATTCATATACGTCCATTTGGATCAGCCTGAAGAACCTAGTGTCACTTATTGTTAACATACAGAGAGAAAAGTTGAGGGATTTTATGTTGGTTGTTACTAACAAGCTTGCTTTTTCTTTTCGAACAGGATGATAAGTCCTTCTTGGAGACCCATGACCTTACTTCACATGCAGTCATGGCTATCAAGTTGCGCTTAGGTGAAAAAGAGATCTTGGAGAAAGCAGTAAAGAGTGCAGCTGCTAGCCGAGAGTATTATACCAAACAAATGGCAGATGGAGCTCCACTTCCTAAGTATGAAGAGAGCACTATTGCCTTGTTGGAGAACACTGTGGCAGACTCTAGACTCCCTATTGTCTTGAGAAACCTAGAAGATGTGGAAGAGCAAAGGGACTTAAAGATTGGTGAAGCTATTGATGCTGAAGTTGCAGAGAATGGGTTTGTAAATGGTGAAAACTCTCTATTTAATGGGATCAAATCAGAAAGTGAAAATCTAAATAAAGAGAAAAGCAACAGAAAG
Source organism: Cuculus canorus (assembly GCF_017976375.1). Classification (NCBI taxonomy): domain Eukaryota; kingdom Metazoa; phylum Chordata; class Aves; order Cuculiformes; family Cuculidae; genus Cuculus; species Cuculus canorus. Next base: position 27,823,072 of record NC_071405.1, on the reverse strand, counting down.
ACTGAAGATGCCAAAGAATCTTCTTCAGAAAGTACTTATGAGGTTAAAGAATAGTCCTGAAGTTTTACTTTCTTGTGAAATTAAATTAGCTGAAGTTTATGAACAGTGCATTTATGTTGGTGTGTTTCTTTGTTAACATTTCTCTTTCTGCAGAGAAAAATGTTTTTGCTGCTTTATATAAAAATGAGTTTTTAAGTTATTTAAAAGATTTAGCATCCCTGTTCAATTAAGATTGCCATCTTGCTTTCAGGCAAAAACTGGGGAAAGAGGTGCCTTTGGAAGATTTTGCAGCCCTTTGTTGAACCAAATGTATTTTCTTCCTGGGGAAGAATTAAGCTCTTCTATCTGCTGTGCTTTTGTTGTTCTGTCACTCTGACTACCGAAACTAAAAGCTTGCTCTGCCTCCTGCCAAGAAAAGCAGAAGGCAGGACTGAGTTGGTATTCGGCATGAAGGTGGGAGAGCAGTACAGCAGAAAACTGGATAAAGAGGATCAGAAACGTGGGAGACTGGAGGGAAAACCTGTTTAAAATCAGGTATGCCAGTCCAGAAAAAGGTAAGGTGGCAACCTTATGATTTGTAGTTTTAAATGATAAAAATCCAAATTATGTACACTTAAAGTGATCTCAAAATATTTCAGTTTACTATATTTTTAGTTTACTCTATGAAAATATCTCACCTTTCTTCTTCAGTCAGAGCTAGGCTGCTAAAATACAACATTCACCAACTTTTAAAGGCTAATGACTTTTTACTTCCAGGTGGTACCTTTTATTTACAAGGTTGGCAGTGCTACTGGGGAGCTTGAAAGCAGATAGGCCAAGCCACAGCTTTAAACTGTATTGTTCAAAGTGAGGTCACTTCCCACCTTCTTCAGGTTTCCACGACTAGCTTCAGATTTTCAAAGCTACATTTTTGACTAAACATTAAAAGGAAAATATGATTAATATCCCTGTCTGCTACTCCTTCATTTTTGTGTTGTTGGATGTACCATTGAATGTGACACGGTTGCCTGATCTTAATCAATCAATCTTCATCGTTTGGTTAAGATATTCATTAATACTGTTTTCTTGAAGGAAATGGCAGGCATGCTAATATATTTTTGACCCGAGTCCAGACCAGCCAAATCTGCAGTATGCTTTGCCATTTAGATTGTTTCTCTCTGACGCACATTTCTTGGGATACCTCCACAACTGAATCAGATCTACTGTCTCCAGCAGTTTGTCACCCTCATACTATGTTTTAACTTCTAGATGGAAACAATACAATCCTAGTACAGTGCAATATCGGAATAAGGATGGTTCCAAGGCTTGATATTGGAATTACCTGGGTATTGGGAGGAGAGGAGGGTGGAGTACTTTTATTTTGTGGGTGAGTGAAGAGAAGTAGCAAGTGATTTACTTCTGTTCTCAATGTTAAGGACTTTATCTTTTGCCTTTGTATCCTTAAGTTCAATACAATGGATAGAATGGACAAGCTTGAACAATTGTTTAATGCTCAGTCAATGTTGCAACCTGCTCATCTGAGATCAGTTGCAGTAAAATGTCTTTTGGCATATTCATAGTTTTATAAGATTTTGCTTCTTTTGTACTGCAACTTGGAAAATGTGTTTTTGCATAAATCTCTGGTGCAATACACATGATAAGTAGTGATTTTCTTTCAGATTGTCATAGCAGTTTTGGTGTTCAGCTAGTATCAGTGTGGGGAAAATAGAAAAAATAGTTTTTTAAAAAATATTTCACTAAGAATGGCATGTTGCCATCGCACCTTGGATATTGCTTCACCACTAACAAGATGCTGGACCAGTATTTTTGTAACTATATGCTGCCATTGGTAGAATGTTATGAATTGTTGTCTTGACAGTTCAAATGTTATACAAAAGTCATTACATTTCGGTTCTTATTAGGACCAATATTCCATTTCTGTTTCTGCCAGTTACGTACACAACATTGTACTAAATGTTATGATGCAATTCTGAAACTAGCCTTCCCTGAAAATTCTAACTGTAATTAAGAATTTAAATGCTTTGATTCAATCTGATACACTGTATTTTGTTCCAGTATTTGCTGATATCTATGGCTTAACAAAGCCTGTGGTCACCACAGGACAGAATGTGTGGGTTTTCTTGAATAAAATATAGTTCTACCATGTCTCCCCTAGTGAGTGTATTATACAAACAAAACCTCTACCTGCTACTGACAGCTGCATCTTTTGGGGTCTGTGGGGAGAGGAGTAACAGTCCAGGTGTACAGATAAGGATTAAAGGAGAAGTAGCTTGCGAAAAAAAATAAGAGGGATCCTAGTAAGCAGAAAAGGAAAGGGGTCTGTTAAGTACAAGGTTAAATTCTTACTCTTCATATCCTACTGTTATTTAGAAAAATGTTGCGCACACAATAAAAATTGTGAGTAATCTAATTTTGTAATTTGCATTTTTCCTCTGTGCATGTAGTGGTTTCTCAGAAGCACTAACCTAAAACTTAAGCTTCTGAAAACTGAGGTGGAAACAAAAAAATTTGGCACTGATGAGCCCTTATTACCATCTGTCATGAAAACAGACCTTTCAAAGCATTTTAAAGTTAACTTTCTTCATAATGTTTGGTTAAGAGGCTGTTCGCACTAATCCCAGGCTAAATGCCAAATCTTGCTTCTGTTTAGCTAGCTCTCTGAAGCATTCCTGTAAGAAAGACATACTTGGATTTCTCGGACTGTTCTTCAAAAACAAAATGGGGGGCAAAAAAAACCCTTCTGAATTTTACATGAACCTACTACTACTGATGGATCGTTCCCCTAACAACCTGCAGCTGCTTTGGCTCTATGCTGCATGAGGATGTCTGTATAGCCCTGTCGATAAAGTCAAATATACGAAATAGAGCAACAACCTCCACTCTGAAATAATGCCTGTAAAGTATATAAATGTAGCCTAAGTGCTGTCACGAGTATGTGCGAGCTGAGAGCCTTGTGGCTGCAGAAGTGAGACGTTTTTGGTATCGTGGCTAAAATAAGTTGGGTATTAGCATCTTGGCTAAAATAAGTATTCCTTCCTTTGGACATTGTTGAGAGGCTGTATGTGCAGAAAATCTATGCAACTCCACAGTAGCTGTGTTGTGGAGGCTGATTTGCCTTGAGAGAGGAATGGTCATAATGGACTTGTGAGACATGTTTCAAAAACACACTGGAAGATTTAGATTACACAAAGTGTTCTTTATTTCATGTTAGGAAATGGTACTTAATATCTGCTGCTGCCACTTCTGTTGCCTTTTTTTTAATAGAAAGCCATGTGAAGTAATGAAGAAACATAATTTGAAGTGTTTCAGTCTGACACATCAAAAATGCTCCCCAAATCCCTGGCTCTTTTCTGATTTTATGGACCAAAAGCTGATCCTTGCTGTTTCTTGTGTTCTGTGCCAAACGGGATTGTTTAGACAAAACATTACTCTACCAAATATATCTGATGAAGCATCCTTTAGATATAAAGATTTTTCACTGATCTGTGTTGAAGTCAGATATGAGCACACGACTTTCACGTAATTACCATCTATATTTAATAGTTTCTACCACGCTTCCTTCTTCAAGTGTGTTGCTTACTGTACCAAGTACTGCATGTAAGTTGATGACTCACAGTTAGAAGAGCTTCTTTAGCATTTCTTGATCTCTATGTCTATTTCCTAACGAATGCCACAAGTTTGGAAACGATGCGGAGGATTTCTCAGTTAAAATTAAAAAAAAATCTTAATCCATATTTAAGAAAAAAGAGCCACAAAGGGTCCTGGATTCTTTTGGGGTTTGTCTCTCCTTGCTTCACTGGTGTATTTATTTAGTGTATTTCAAAACTGAATGAATGACTGCTATAGAGTTGGTGTAAATGGCATTTAAGCTTTAGTAATTAAAATCTATGATTATTTGTGTAGTGAAAAACATAAACTGAAATATTGCCAAAGCACCTATCCTATGGTACCAAGCAGAAACTAAAACACTCAGTTTTTTCCTTTTTCTGTAGCCTTTTCCTGAATAAGGAGTGCTCCAATACTTAGACACCTGGATTAGCAGTAACAGGCTTAGAAATTTGCTTGAATAAGCTGTTTTGTATAGCAGCATACATTGGGGGGATATATGGTACTTGTACTTCTAAGAAAATGTGATTTTTGCCATGCACACTATCTTTAGTCATTAAGAGTCATTGTTTTCAATTTATGAGGACATCAAACTTGAAAATTTACAAATTAAATGTTTTTTTTTTTTTTCATATTTTCATAGCAGCATGAACAGGACTTGGCAGTTTACAACAGCAATCAAGTTGGTTGTCAGTTTTCGTATTGTCCACAAAGTGTTCCATAGTCACTACTGGAGTGGTTGGAAACCAGAAAACATTTGACATCTGCCTTTGTCTCTCTTAACAGCTGGAGCTGGTGCCACTTTTCATCATTAAAGATTAAGCTAGATAGAGAAGGAAAGCAAGGAGATGTCCTTTCTTAAGTGGAAAATAATAGCTGGACAACTGAACGCTAACTTGCTTGTCTCTAAATCAGCGGTTGCTGTCCTGAAGAATAAGCAGCTGAGGAATTATTTCAGTGAGCGTTAAAATAAAAAAGAGTATCTCCAATTAGTACTGTTTAAAATCTGTATGAGGATAGGGAATAAAATCTTGCATGTGTGAGGAATGTTGATTTTCCAACTGAATCATCATTACTAACCTGATTGCCTTCTGTGACAAGGTGACCTGTTTGATGGATGAGGGAAAGGCTGTGGATGTAGCGTACCTGGACTTTAGTAAAGCCTTTGACACAGTTGCTCACAGTATTCTACTTGAGAAACTGTCTGCCATCGGCCTGGACAGATGCACCCTCTGCTGGGTTAAAAACTGGGTCGATGGCCGGGCCCAAAGAGTGGTGGTGAATGGAGTTAAATCCAGCTGGAGGCCGGTCACAACTGATGTCCCCAGAGCTCAGTGCTGGGTCCAGTCCCATTCAATATCTTTATCAATGACCTGGATGAGGGGATTGAATGTACCCTTAGCAAGTTTGTGGATGACACTAAACTGGGAGGAAGTGTCGATCTCCTTGAGGGTAGGGAGGGTCTGCAGAGGGATCTGAACAGGCTGCATCACTGAGCTGAGGCCAATGGCATGAGGTTTAACCAGGCCAAGTGCAGAGTCTGCACTTGGGACACACAAACCCTGTGCAGTGCTACAGACTAGGGGAGAGTGGCTGGAAAGATGCCTGGCAGAGAAGGACCTGGAGGTGTTGGTCGACAGCGACTGGACATGAACCAGCAGTGTGCCCAGGTGGCCAAGAAGGCCAATAGCATTTTGGCTTGTATTAGAAATGGCGTGGCCAGCAGGACTGGAGCAGTGATTCTGTCCTTGTACTCAGCACTGCTGAGGCCGCACCTCGAATACAGTGTTCAGTTTTGGGCCACTGTAAGGAAGACACTTCCAAAGAAGGACAACAAAGCTGGTGAAGGGGCTGGAGAACAAGTCTTATGGGGAGTGGCTGAGGGAACTGGGGGTGTTTAGGCTGGAGAAGAGGAGGCTGAGGGGAAGGCCTTATCACTCTCTACAACTGTAAAAGGATGTTGCAGAGATGTGGGTGTCGATCTGTTCTCCCAAGTGGTAGGACAAGAGGGAATGGCCTCAAGCTGCATCAGGGGAAGTTAGGATTGGACATAAGGAAAACTTCTTCACAGAGAAGGGTTATCAAGCACTGGCACAGGCTGCCCAGGGAGGTGGTTCAGTCACCATCCCTGGTTTAAAAGGGTGAGGTAGATGAGGTGCTTGGGGATATGATTTAGTAGTGGACAGGTACGGTTGGAGCTGATGATCTCAAAGATCATTTCCAACCTTATGATTCTATACTTATGCACAGAATCAACACCAGCCAAATTAGACAACTGAACTTAAATACTTAACATTGTCTTTTAATGTTAAGCATACATTGCTGAAAAATGGTTCAGCTTGGCAGCCCTGAACACACAGGTCATTTGTCCTCCAAATAGAATCAATGGGGCAAAAAGCAAGTTTCCCTGTAACATTTCACTGCTCTTCTGCCATGTGGCAAGACCAAAAGTAGCTAAATTCCAGCATAGTGCCTTGTTTCACTTACAGATGTTACTGGCAAGGTGACCTTGCTTTGTTTCAGCCTGGGACCACCTACCCATTCTGTAGATGTACTTTCTGTCCATGAGAACTGTCCTCTTGGTCAGTCCATCCATGCTTGACACAGTGGTGTGGAAGTCAGTAGATTCATAATAAGCTGCATGTTTGGATCTGTGCAAATGGAGTATTTTTTTGGTTTTAACTTTCTTTTTGTGGATTTGATTTAAATGTTCTGTAGTTTGTTGTCGTGTTTACGGAAGTTGTCTGTTTCTCCTCTATAGGGCTGAAATTTGGGAACCAGGTAGGTTTCCTGCATCCAGCAATTGCTTTATGGTATAGTGTTAAGGCAAATTAATTTCCCTTTGTTTTATTCCATGCTGGTTTACCACTTTCAGTGGTGTTAGTAACTCAGCCAAGATTCCTAATTTCAGCACTAATAAGTGGGGTTGTATACAGATTTGTGGTCCAAAGGTATGAATAATGTGCCTTAAAACTGAATCTCCATACCAAACCAGAAAAGAACAGCTTCCTATGAACTGTAAAGGAATTTTTAGACTAACTTGAAAATCTGTAAGAAAGCCCCACTGCCTTGCAGCAATTAATTCAAGTGATTGGATGCTAGGAATGGTTTATTATAATTACATACAGGTAGTAATTTATTAGGGTGGCTGTTTCTTTTGGCATATGTCAAGAAGGTCAGAGTTTAGACTTTTTTGGACATTAACCTAGTCTTCTGAAACTCTGAAGTTCCACTTTTTGGTCATTAATTTCATACATGCTGAGATTGTGACAATTAACCCACTTAATAAAGGTCAAGTTTCACTTCTTTCCAATTTCTGGAACACTTAACTTTATTCCTTCTTGAAAATGGGCAGATACAGAATGATAAATAGTTATTAAATGAGAACAAAGATGTAGTTCTGCTGTCAAGATACTATTGAGCGGTTAGTAACAAAAGGACCAGAACTGCTGTAGTTTTGAAGTAAAAGAAATGGAGTAAAAATGCAGGAAAATGAAATAGAAAAGCATAGATCACGGTAAGCTGGTTAAAGTAATTCCACTAACATCCCTGTTGACTTACTTCTAATTATGCAAGTACATAATTTGCCCCTTTAATTTTTTTCACATACACGTGATTTTTCCCCACAGCTCTAAAGCAGTGTCTAACCACAGCTGAAAGGCATAAACAAGTAAAGTGAATAAGGAAATGGTGGTGGTGTTTTCAGATGACGAAAGCCTAGCTATACTGCATTATAATAATATCTGTATTCCAGTGTTCCACAACATTAGATAAAAATCAACTCTTCTGTGTAGTGGCATCAGTTCCTGAAGGATGTACTGGTACATTGGGTGTCTTAAACTATCATTTAAAAATTAGAACTGATGATGTAGTTTTTGAAACTTCTGAAACATATCTATCAAAAAGCATATTTAATACTTTTATATTGCATCATCTATTGAAGAAGTGTTTGCAGAAGAGTCAGAAATAGTAATTTTCTATGTTAATAAAAATATTGCACTTTTATTATTATGTCAATGCTGAGTGATTTTTGGAAACCTATTTTTCATTTACATTTTTGTGTAGTTTTTAGGCGTCAACTGAGATTGAGTCCTTCTGGAGTATTACTGCAGCAGTTTTATAGGTTAATGCTGAACACTTCAATGCAGGAATGACACAAATATCGTTGAAGTAAGAAGCTATGTACTGAAAACAATAGTGTTCCCTGTATTTTTTTTTTTCACTAACTAGTACTAGTACTAGTTATCCAAACTTTAGAAATGGAGATATCACTGTTATAAATTCTTAGTCCTGTTTTGTTGAACCTGCAGATCTGTGCTTCTGAACAGTCTCCTTTCAAGTACTGGGGTACCAAGTATTTCACGCTATTAACATGTACACCAATGTAGCTGCAGAGTGTTCACAGGAAAGCAGGGGAGGGGCTCTTTATCAGGAATTTCAGTGACAGGGTGAAGGGTGGTCGTTTGAAGCTGAAAGAGGGGAGATTTAGATTGGTTATTAGGATGAATTTTTTTACTGTGAGGGTGGTGATGCACAGGAACAGGTTGCCCAGAGAAATTGTGGATGTCCCATCCATGGAAGTGTTCAAGGACAGGCTGGATAGGGCTTTGAGCAACGCGATCCAGTGGAAGATGTCCCTGCCCATGGCAGGGGGATTGGAACTATGTCATCTCAAAGGTCCCTTTCAACTCAAACCATTCTATGATTAAATGAAATAATTCCCTCCTCCCCCCCCCCCCCGCCCCAAGCATGCACTTGAGGTACTCTGCCCCTTCTCTCTTTGAGAGGAGTTATTAACCTGTGTTAAAGCTGTCTAAATGCTTGCTAGTTAGTAGTGATACTTGTGGGACAGATGATTTACAGCCACTTGATTCAGAAGATTTTCAGCTAAGGCTAAGTAATAATTTGAAATGATCGTATATTATCTGTCATAAGAAGCCAATACACAGCACAATGATAGTTTTCAACCTTGCTCTCAGCAAAGTATATTAATCTTTTCTTTAGATTTTACTTTTGGGAGTAGCAATAAACTCTGACAGAACAGTTTGGTCATCTTAAGCTGAGTTTCAAGGAGCAGCAGCGTGTTTCCTCGGTGAAATGAGGTTCAACAGGTAGAACTTCAGCCTAAAACTGATGTGCAGTCTTGAGGTGGACAACATGGTTTTGCACACCAAGAAATTAGCTAGCATTTTCACCATCTTTCTCCTTTATTAAGAAAGCTATTTTTGTTGTTCATATTCAGCAACTGTATAAAAATAGGCAAGTTTTATATCTTGGCAGGAGTAAATGAGAAGCATGCATGTCTCTTTTCATATCCTTGAATATCAAAACAAGACAAGCCTATTTAGGACCTAGAATTTTATTCCTTAACATATATTTGCATCACACGGTGAAGACATTCACTTCCACGGCACATTTTCTCCCAGTGGTTTCCAAATGCCTTGCAGCTCTCTCAAAGCTGAATTTTTGCAGTACTTTTCTGACAGAAAGAAGGAGGCAGAGCCTGAATCTGTGGTTCTGGTCATGAGATAATAGTTTTGTTAACTGTTTTCAGGATCACGTGAAATAGTTTTGTGAACAAAGTACAAGATTGTTTCTAGAAAGAGGAAAAAAATATGTGCCTGCTATGTGTTGAGAACAAATGTTTACTAAAATAAGCAGTTCATCTTTAGAAATAGAAAATCATTAAGCATTGGGTTTTTTCTCCCTAGCCATAGTTTTGGGGAAGAAAGTAACGCTGTAACAGCAATGCTAACCCTTCCCCAAAGACAGACTGGCATTCACAGGGTTAATTGTACCTGTTGCAATCAGGACTTCTTCTCTGCATCCAGTGATGGCAAATGCAAATAAAGTGTTAACTTGGAAAGCACTGAGGAACACGATACGGTCTGGTCATGATATTTCCAGTGAGATATAAAGAACCAAATAGAGACAACGAAGTTAAGGTGGAGCTTCTATATAAGAGTCCCTAAAGGCTTTTTAAGGGAAAGAGTGATTGTGGCACAAATAGACGAAGCAATGAAAGGTGCTGCAGGGAAAGGCATAGCTAGTGGCTTCAATGACAAAATATTCTCCGAGGAACATATTGGTTTAAACTGCACTTATCTGCAGGAAAGGGTGAGATTTAGCATCTCTTCCTCACGTAGAACATTTCTGATAATACTGGCTCTGTCAAAGCATCCGTATTGTGATGTTTCACAGCCGATGTGTTAAAGAAACAGAACCTGGGCAGTGACGTTACTTGTTTCTTAAGCTACATAAGTAATAAGATTTTGTTATTCAGTTTCAAATTTGACACAATGGCAGCAAAGTGCAAGTTCCTGTACCTGGGTTGGGGCAATCCCAAGCACAATTGCAGGCTGGGCAGAGAATGGATTGAGAGTAACTCTGAAGAGAAGGACTTGGGTGCATTGGTGGATGAGAAGTTAACATGAGTCATCAATGTGTGCTTGCAGCCCAGAAAGCCATCTATATCCTAGGCTGCATCAGAAGAAATGTGACCAGCAGGTTGAGGGAGGTGATTCTGCTCCTCTACGCAACTCTTCTGAGACCTCATCTGGAATACCGCACTCAGTTCTCAAGTCCTCAGCACAGGAAGGACATGGATCTGTTACAGGGAGTCTAGAGGGAGCCACAAAGATGATCAGAGGGCTGGAACACCTCCCATGTGAGGAAAAGCTGAGAGTTAGGCTTGTTTAGCTTGGAAAAGCAAAGGCTCCAGTGAGACCTCGTAGCATTCTTCCAGTACTTAAAGAGGGCCTACAGGAAAGCTGGGAACGGGCTCTTTATCAAGGAGTGTGGTGATAGGATGAGGCGTGATGTTTTTAAACTGAAAGAAAGGAGATTTAGATTAGATATTAGGAAGAAAATTTTTCACTGTGAGGGTGGTGAGGCCCTGGAACAGGCTGCCCAGAGAAACTGTGGATACACCATCCCTGGAGGTGTTCAGGGCCAGGTTGGATGAGGCTTTGAGCAACCTGATCAAGTGGAAGGCATCCCTGCCCACAGCAGGGGGGTTGGAACTAGATGATCTTAAAAGTCTCTTCTAACCCAAACCATTTTGTGATTCTATGAAATCTCAGAGGTTGCTGAGTCCCATGAAAATCACCAGCCAGGTAAGTGCCTGCCTTGTGAACTCACATGTGTTTAGAGAAAAACCATGGAAACAGCCCCAATCACAGTTCACAGTCAAACATGAGAGCCAGAATAAAACCATACATCATTCACAAAATCAATTTAAGTTGAAAAGCTCTGGTTTTGGTTTGAAACAATCTTTTATTTAAGAGTACAAGAAAGTAAGATTTAAAGACTTCAACCCATTTCTTTGCAATGTTGAAGCAAAAGATTCAAAATGATCAATATCTTAGTGACTTTTTGTCCTTTGGTTCAAATGGTCAAGAATGAATTTTGCTGTGAATTGAAGAACAAATGTGGATCTGGATTAGAAAGTTGCTTTTTGGTCCAGCCCTAGTCACGTTCATTCTTCTCTGTGTAGGAGGACCAATGTGAGTCTGAAGGGCAGGGAACCTCAAACTGACCCAACAGAACATAGTTGACCACTGACACTTCATGCTATAGCAAACAAGAAACCCACCACTCATGAGGAGCCTGAAAAGGCAAAGGACTGGTCTTAATGTTTCAGATTTCTGTTAAAGGAAACAGAAAAAATTAAGAAGGTATTTAGCCCTCAGCCTTAAGATTACAAGCAGATTCAAACTGAGAAGGAAGCTAGAAACTTATGCCATGGTTAGGTAATTAAACGGTTGTCTAGGGAGAAAGGCTTTTGCATTGCTTTTGATGCTTTTTCTATGCATGACAGAATGGAAGTTCAGTGGTCTGAGCTGGATATCCTACATTTCTTGAAAGACCAGTCAGACTAAGTCTTTGATAACAGACTCATTAGTTTGGCAATAGGGAGCTTGAGGAAGTATGCATAAGTTTCTGTACTATTTTATTTTATTTGACATTGGTTTTTTTGAAGATCTGAGCATAGTTACAATTTTGATAGGACTCCTAAATGATTAAACTTACCATGTATCTTATAAATGGCTTTTGTAGTCTGCTTCAGGTTTTTCATGTGTTGGGTTTATATCAGGTAAACTGGAATAAATGCAGGCTCCTGACTTCCACCTGGTTCTCAGTATCCCCATAAACACTTGCTGGCAAACTGAGTTGACTCTCTACCACTTGAAATAGCTACTAAATAAGGTCCACATGCTTTCAGCTTTCTGACTTTTTGGTCTAATTACAATCAAAATGGAGCATGGAAGTGGTATCCCAACTTCAGTAAAGGCTGATACGGCTGTCTATCATCTTCAACCTTTGCAGGCTCCTAGGGAGTACAGCTGCTTTGGTCAGCTGGCCTTTGGCTACAGGACCTCATCACTTACTAACATGAAAGAGGAGAACAGGCATAAAGCAGGTACCACTGAAGTAGTTGAAAAGTGGGATGAAAAGGCGCATAGAGTGCAATAGTAGTGATTTCAGTTGAAAATGTAACCTCAAACATAGAAATGTTAAGTCTAATAAGCCTAAAAATATGAAGTGTGTCAATTTTCCTGCTTGTTTAGGTTTGCTCCTTTTTTTTTAACATCTTCATATTTGCAAGCTCACTAAAGACACCTGTACCTCTCTGGTAAGGGGATAAATATGGTACTTACTGGAATGAGATCTCATTTTGTTCTGTTTCAAACCAAATAAGCATGCTTTAGAGATCATGGGAAGTCATTGAAGGGACTTACCTCCGAAGTTAACAAATCAGCCATAGAACAAAGGGAGAATAGCTCTTGTTCAAAGTCAGTACTTATAAAAATGCAGTATGTTGGCACTTCAAATGCCATTTTTTTTCCTTTGTAAAACATGCTTTGGTATTCTGGAGCAAGCACCTCATTCTGTGGTGCAGGAATCTCTACCTTTGACGTCCCTCCTTCTCCTTCCATTGACATGTAGAAAAAACTACAGCATGGACAGTCTTTGTCACTTCATTCTTCATACCTGTAAGCAGAGTTTCATATGCTGTATGACTTCTATCTGGTTCTGGTCATAGGAGAAGATTATTTCGTTTGTAAATGTAAGAACTGCAGATGGACTCAGTGTTAGCTGAATCTCAGGCCAGAACCTTAGACATAGGCTCCAGATTATCCACTCAGCCCACAAGATGGAACAACTGACTCCAAACGTGCGTGCAGAAGTGCCTGACTTCAGACATGACCAAGCCATGCTCACAGGATAGGTGCATCCCTGATTTCAGCACAAGTGGTGTCACCGTTTTTGTAAGAAAGGACTTGACCTATTCCTGAGGGGTCTGGAAAAGAAAAACAATCCCTAACTCAAAAGCTGTTCTGTTGTATTTCTGGCCGAATGCTGTCAGGCAGTGGCTGGTACCATGTTCAGAGCACTCCTTAATTCTCTCTCCTTCACTTTATATTTATCTCAGTTTAGAGAGTGTGATTTTTTTCAGTTCATTATGTTCTGAACTGTTATTTAATTGAAGCCCCTAATGTTCAGTCAGTACACATTGCACGCAGTCATTTAAAATATTCCAGCAGTGCATATTTTTTTATAAGTGATTCAACTGGAAGTGATCAAGGTTTGAGACTTCCAGCCAATAAAGGCTTCTACTGTGGAAATGTGAAGTGCTGGTCTCAATAATTTCAAACTGCTTCCTAAGCAGGCCCTCTGTTCTGTCTTGAACTGCAGCATAATTTCTCAGCACAGTGCATGCCCAGAGCCTCCATTTAATATCTCGTGCAGAAAAGAGCAAGTTGTGGGATTTAACAGATCCCATTAGCTGTGGAGTGTGGTGGGAAGCCCTCTGCCCTAAACAAAGAAGTTGGGTGGGAGATTTTTGTTTCCCTCACCCCATCTTGTCCAGAAGTACTGGAACAGAATGACTGCCCTTTCTTCTGCTCAGCGTGTATCATGCTTGCAGCTTTGTCCTCAGTTCCATGAGATCTTCTGTGCAACTGAGATATGAGCACAGAGAGTCTCTAAATTGATTTCTTCCAGCAGAGCACTCTGCAACCCCAATGCTGTGGGGAGGATGGCACCCTAGAAGAAACTAGGAAGAACCATGGCATCAGGAGACAGGATCACAATCAACCTCACTTTCACTCACCCAGAGTGCAGCCATGGTGAAGAGAATGTACTACCCAGGGATTAGGTGCAGCAGTGCAGCTGTTTGAAGTTTACTCTTCCCATATTTCGGACATGGTTGCAACCTATGACAACACAGACTACAAACCTACTTTTCTTCCATTTTCCATAACCTGTGCACTGACGGTAAATGAACTGTGGCAGGGAGTGGTTGTCTTCAGTCTTCCCAAGACTGATTCTGCGCATTAAAGGAAAGGCTTTTCTTGTGAGGGAGAAAATGAAGCTCATCACCTCCCTTCTCTTGCTGCAGAGAGCAAAATGATACTTGGGAATTGCTAGGTGTCTGTTGTGGTGAGGCAGGCTAGTGACAGTGATAGACAACACTGTGTACCGCACGGAGCAGTCTCCATTACTTTTTGGTGTCCAAATTTAAAGCTGAAGATGAGTCAGAGATTCCAGTTATATTGAAAATGCTTGGTAATCTCTAGTAATGACCTAGTGTAGCTAAAGAACAAGCACTCGTTAAAGGTCATTTATCTGAGCAGAGAAAAGTGTTCATTTTCCAAGTGCTGTCAGCTTCTACTTTAATTAATATCAGCTGTGTATGCAGTTGGCAGTGCCTTCAAATACTGTATCATGGGAAGACTGGACTTCCAGTGACATTTTTAATGAAATAAATGTAAATAATTTCTCATGAACGTTGCAATTGAGGTGTTCATTAGTTAACCCTGGACTGCAGAGGAACACCTATAGAAACAAGCTGCACTCTGTGAATCTTGGAAAATTTTTTAGGAATGAGTAGTCTTGCAGACATAACCCAGTAAGTTACTATCAGCTAGGGACATGTCTGAAGAGGCATGGGCCAGGTAGACAATAAACACATGAAAAAGACAGATGAGATACCATTGAACTTTGACAGAAACACAGGACGAGTAACTTAGGAACCTGCAGATTTGGGAAAATGTTTCCATGAAGATTCTTACGCTGATCCTTCAAAGAGATTGATGAAAACACAGAAGAACAAGCGGAAGTTATTATGTTGTTTCCAGAATGCACTAGAAGCAACCACTCCAACTCTAGATTTATACTTTGGCTGGAAAGGTCCACTAGATCACTGACTGACCTCCTCAATTGCTTCCCGTCACCTGGTATTCATCCATAACACGCATTTGGCTAAGATAAAGGCATCCAATGTTGATACAAAGATAGGAAAAGATAGCAATTCCATTGTTATTCTTGGCAGCTTGTTTCAACGTTTGATCACTCTCCCTTTAAAAAAAAATTTTCCTATTGCTTCAGGTCCTAGTGGTAGATTTGGTACTGCTGGATGCAAAAGATCTCTTTCTAGTACCTGGAAATCTCCCTCTGTGAATATACTTGTACAGAATAATCAAATTTACTTCCCAGGTGTCTTCTTTTGATGAGATAGGCAAAGAAAGCCTCCTATTTTAAGCTGTTTCCTTCAGCTTCCTTCAAGTAATATTGGGGTGTCTCCTCTGTGTTCGTCTAATTTTTCAACACTCTTCAAAGGTTCCTCCACTGGAATACACACTGTACTTGTAACACTAAAGTGTTTATGGTGGTATTTATGTTTTTAATTGTCATTTTGCCTGGTCGAATACCACAGTGTTTCAGTAGTCCTCTTTTTCTTAATGCTTCTTTGAAGTTCCATTTCATTCCTTGCTCACTGTTTGAATCACTGCTATCTGATTTCTAGACATCTAGCTTTGGATTCAGGTTCTCCAATTTCATGATCCCATTTCAGCAATTGGACCAGAATGCAGGAACTTCATGATTGTCTTTACTTACCATGCCTAGTATTGTTATGTCTTCTTCAATTCTTTTTTTCAGCTTAGTTTTATTATTTCTGTAAGTCTGGTGGTGGTTTTTTTTTAATCTTCCAAAGTTCATGTGCTGCATGCCATGTTCTCACATGAAGCTCTGTAGTCATGATGTCTTTTGGAATATTTTTACTCATGTAGATAAAAACAGGGACATATTCTCCAGTACATTTTTTTTAGAACAGTGATTGCTAAACTCCACACTTTTCATATTTAGTCACAATTTTAGAAAAACAACAGTACAGAACTGCTTGCAGAGTTTGTGAGGTTCAACTTCAAATTCAGTTTTCCCAATAGTGGGTTGAATCAAAACTTGTCTCCTCAGGTACCTTTGCATTTTATTGTGGATGAGGACTGTACAGCCTGCGTGTTTATAGCTCTGGTTAAATATGTTCATGCTGTGCAGTTAGTTCGTACAGTCATTCAGTAAAGAAGAACATGGATCCTCTGCACTAGGCAATCTTCTAAAAATCAGCTCAGTTGGACTGTGTTAGGGCAGAGATGTTTTCAAGCTGTGTCGGGGCTGTATGATTTCTTACCAGGGACTCCTTAAGCCTTCACAATGGAGAAGAGCAATTGGACACTCAAAGACAAATTGCACCTTGAAATCAACTTACAAGTCTCAAAATGCACTCAGGTCTTAAACACGCTCATATGAAGGACTGACTGGTGGTAGGCCTTTGGTGACAGAGGAAGGCTAAATCAGATCTCATTTTAGCAACTGGGAAGTTTTGGAAGAGGAGTAGGAGCTTCTCACCTAATGAGGTTTCTGGAGTTAAGGACTGAAGATGCACTGCAGAAAGCGCTCTTTGGGGAGTGAGAAATGAGTAGAGACCAGGCAAAGAGAATGGGAAAGCTCTGATAATGAGGAAAGTCTTTCAATTATCTGTTTTCAATCAATGTTATAGAATATTTAGATTAGTTTTAGACAAATGTTTTCTTGTACGTGGTTGCTGAAAGTAGCTTCGCCTGGATTGTTACGTACCTTCCCTCAGCTATCAGTTTCCAATGTTTCCCAACACATTGTGAAGTGACACAAAAAATAGGATTAGGCCAAGTTCACCTCTCCTGAAGGTGAGAGTTAAGCCCAACATACACTTTCAGTTCCCCTTTAACTCCAGTGGGTAACCCCTGTGTTATTGCCTGAGTTGATGTATTGAAGCTCGCTTGCAGAAAAGACTACGACCATGAGCGACCTGAAGTCATGCAAGTAAGAGTGGGATCTGATCTGAGTTGGCTACTGTCAAACCAGATGTGTGGAGCAGAGGTGCAGGGCTGTGACCTCTCTCCATCCTGAGCCATGATTTTCATGTCTTCTGGTTTTCAGACATTATTTTTTTTTTCTTAGTTCTTTCTGTGTTTTCTGCCAGCCACCCAATTGCGCACCTGCTGTCATAGATGCTGTAGTCTTTGTCCTTCATATATGTCCTTCACATAGAGAATCCAAATGCAGAACCAAGTACCCGGGTGATTTAAAAGCATGAAGTACTTCCTGGTTTTTACAGTGATATGATTCGCATATTGGTGCGCACACATAGATGACAACTTGTTGCAGCTTCTTGTGATATTGAAAATGTGTACCTGTAAGATTTGAAAACAGCTGGGGAACAGAAAATGTAGCACTAATTATTTGTACTCTACTGATGCTTGGAGGCCATGGTCAGATTGGTGACCCATCACACAAGAAACAAATTCTGAAGAGCTCATAGCTTAATGACCTGTCGCGATTTTGTGTGAACATTGTATTCAACTTTTCCAAATCCTAATGACCAGTCAGGTAGTGAGAGGGGTAAAGATCTGGAAGATAAGATTTCTAAATGCAAGGTCACAATTCTTTCCAGTATATATGACCCACTAATATCCAAAACCCTTGGTTCGTGTTATGAACAAAATGAGCTGATAATCTTCATTTCACCATGAGGCTGAATTGATACTCAGAAACTTGCAGTAAAGATCTCATTGACAGGTTTACATAGCATTTTAAAAGATGTCTTGGAAGATGTTTGAACCCTGTTTACTTAAGATCAAGCAGAATGATTATTTGCACTCTGAGACTAAAATTCTTCCCTGCTTTCCTCCAAAGCTTAAACCAAATGAATAAATACTTAAAAAAATAACCAAAATAACGATATTTGTTTTGAATTGCACCCCTTGTAACTACCTTGTGTCTGAATCATAGAAATCTTAGTATTTAGCTACTTTGGAGCAGCAGCCCTAGCTCCTGAGATGCATGCTTGCTGTAGTGAGGACAGGCAGAAATCTCTGTATTACTAAGCGTGGTTCCCTGAAGCTACTGTTGTTCGTATTTATCTATAATCCCATTCATAAACCCATAAAGTTGCAGTTTAAAAACAGTTATGTTTCTTGATTCTACTGCCTATATATAGGAGTTGCTTCCTGAAGTTCTGTTGATGTGTATGTAAAGAGTTGGTTTCTTCTGCTGTTGAAACTGTCAGGGTTTCTCCAAAGCACTAAGAATGATGCAAGAGATATTGCTGTGCTACATGCAACTCATTACGGCTGAGGCTGGTTTTATAACAAGAAGGGAAAAGATGGTCGAAATGCAGTGAATGAAAGCGTATATCAGTACGCTTTTATTGCAGGTGCAATTAAAGAAGAAATATTAGTAAGCTCTGTGTCCTGTGATGTACCTGCACTGCCTTCATTTAAACTCCTCCTGCTTTCACATTGCTTTGAGCCATCAGCGTTTGAGGTGATTTGTGTGCAGAGAGTTGCACTAAAATATACATTTTTATACAGAGTGACAAGCTTGTGCACTCTTCTCTAGCAGAGATGTGTAAAATCCAGCTGAAAGCTCTATTATGTGGACATTTCTCATGTTTCTCTTTTACAAGTGGATTTCAGTAGACCCTTCTGGTAACGCAGCCTTGGGAAGTCTTAACACCTGTAAACGCTTGAGCTGTCTAGAAACAAAGTTACTTGGGGTTGTTGAGCAAAATTTAAACACCTTCCAGTGGCTCAGCTGAGGAAACTACTGCAGCGTGTGGAGGTTGTGCTGCCCAGGAGGAAGATGCATGCTGAAAGTCACGTCCCAGCTCCTCCACTGCTCTACCCTGTGACCTTGAGACCTGCTCTACCCTGTGACCTGTTTTTCTGTGCCTACTTCTCCACCTATGAAGAGATCAGCATTTTGAGCTAAGTACTTTGAAAGCAGTAGGTACCAACCAGAGATTCCCTAGAAGAACTGAGCTAGTTTGGTATCTGGGATGTAGCAAAGTCAAGCTCTGTTCAGTAATATGGTGGTAGGGCAGTGCTCCTAATAATGGGAAAGAAACGCTCCTCAAAACTTTGCAGTTTCTTCTTCTTGCGATTATTGAGTTTAGGCTACTGTGCCATTTCATGAAATGAGTAAGAAATTAGTCTGTTGAGCTATGGCCTGAACATCCTCCCACATTAAAATAGGCATTACTGTTTGTAGCCAAGTGTGAATCATAGTGCTACGTACCATGGTGCCACATACCATGACAAATCAGGTAATCACTGACAAAATACCACAACAGTACTTTGTGCAGACAAGGCATCATGGACCTGCATTTCAGGAATGTCATACACTTACACTGCCAGACGAGTCCTGAAAAGCTGCACCTGTTTGACTCCCTTGGTTAAATCCAGAGGCAGAAATGTTGGAACCATTGCTTGTGGGGAGGGTGACTACTGAGGAGCCATGTGGTACTTCTCCAGCACCAGCGACACTCCACCAAGGGCATGCAAACAAAAGAGATGCTTCCAACCTCAACACTTGCATCTACCTGAAAATAATCAGCTGAAGAGATAATAAAATGCCTTCTACCCTTGCAAAGCGGGGAGGAAAAGGAAGTTGTGCTGGTTTTGGCTATGATAGGATTAATTTTCTTCATAGTAGCTTGTATGGAGCTGTGTGTTGGATTTGTGCTGGAAACAGTGTTGATAATACAGGGATATTTTAGTTATTGCTGTGCAGTGCTTACATGTTCTTGGGTTTTCTTTATTTCTTTCTTTGTTGTTTTCCTTTTCATTACAAGTATATCATTATTATAACTGTTAAATTCTCAAACTGTTCTTATCTCAATCCATGAGTTTTCTCAATTTTACCCTTCTAATTCTCTTCCCCCAATCCTGCTGGTGCAGGAGGGAGTGAGTGGCTGTGTGGTTGTTGCTGGCTGGGGTTAAACCACAACAGAAGTGTGTCTGAGATTGCTTCAAATGAAACAACGAGGCTCAGAGGAACAAGAGAAAGAATGAAAGAATAGAGTGTCTTTAATCATTTAATTAGGTTAATTTAAAACTACATATGCATAATTTATTTACAGAGAGGTAAAAAAATCTAATTCCTGCATTTATTATTGTAATGCACAGTATTAGAGTGATTTTTTCTTTTGCTATTGAAAACTCCACACTGTGAGACTGTTAGTTTTCTACATATCATGCTTGACTGAGTGTCTTTGAAGGGATTTGAGACTCCAATTCACATATACTGTCGTTCATAAATTATGTACATTACTTCCATTTATATACAAAGGCGTTGCAGAAACTATAACACAAATTAATACACACGGCTTTCTTTCCCGGCCACTCTAAGGAGCTTTGGTTCTGGCAATACTGTAATAGTGCCTTAGGTTGAAGGAGCATTTAGCTTATTCACAGCAAAAACCAGGGAACCTGTCTTGTTGAAACTATCTCCAAATACAATTTATGCAATCTATTCATGTAAGTGGGACAACTTTTCTAATTCCGGCTCATGGGAATTTAATTGACAAGTTTGAGCCTTTGTCAAGGTATCTATCACTTTTCAAGGACTTCGTGGATGGATAAAGAATTCAGTGAAGTCCACATCTTTTACAAGGCTTGACAACTAATTCTGACCTTCTCAGTGTGTAAAACATGAGCCCTGGAACACCTGGCTGAGGCAAAGAGAGAGAATTGATCCCATAGCTGCCTCATTCCTGGGTAGCTTTAAATTATGTTCCAGCCTGACCCAGAAGGTTTGTCCAGTGCAAGTACCAGCCCAATCACTTTTAGACAGCTGAATTTTCCCTCATTCATTTTCTGACCTGGGCTATACTTTAAGCAGCCACCTTCACTGAAGCCATTGTGTGTCCACCATAATGCCTCTCATCACTAATTCACAGTCCCTTGGCATGTATGAAAGCTTAAATTATTTCCTGCAGTGTGCATTAGTTTGCACATGTCTATGCTGAATTTCCATCATGCTGTCTGGTCATGTCTTTCTGGAACACGTTGTAGCTCCCTATAGTCTTGAGTAACCTAAAAAATTCTATGTCATCCGGACACTTTGCTAATTCACTATTTACATACCTACTCCCAGGTCATTAAGAAACATCTCTTACTACAAACTTTGGGCTGGCAGGCATAAATTCTTAATGTGTATTGAAGCTGTGAGCCAATCTAGGGCTGTTTTTTAGTTTGAAGTAGCTTTTAATGGCTCATCTGTAGCTTTTGAAGGCAATGAAATCTGAGGTAGCGTTACAGGTTTTGCTTTCTTGAGCTGGAGTGACCATTGGAGACAGTGGGGGTCATATTCTGCTCCCCTGGACTAGAAGATAGCTCTTTCCTAAACCTGCATGGGACATGAACCTCTTCCCTTCAGTGTATTTTTCTTGTGCCAGGAGGGTAACAACTCCCAAAGGCAGTGGCAGCTAGTCATGATGCAGAAGGAGAAGTATATGTCTTTATTCCAGGAAACTTAGTTGACCTATTCCCCTTCTGCTTGAAGTTGGCTGGCACGAGAGGAGGAAACAGAGGCTGACAGAGGCAGAGCATGTACAGGGACAGGGAGAAGGGATGTGGGCCAGTTCTGGTTGTTGTTGAGGCTCACAGCAAGGTTGCCTCCCCTGTCTCTGCTTGTACAGTGAGGCCTCTTAGAGTGGCTCCCCGTCTGCTCTCCCTGGAAATGATAAAGGCCGTATAGTGATGCGGCTCTTCTTCCCCGAAATGGAATCCTTAGGGCTGATGTACCACATGGAGCATAGCACATGCAGTGTCTGTGTCCCTTGAGAAGAAAGCATGACATGGCCTCATCTTTAATTGTGGGAACACACCTCAAGATGTTTATGTAACCCACCTGGTTCCCATTTGCTGTTGTGGAAACTTTATATTTTACTTTGTAAATGCTCTCTGTTTTTTTTCTAAGCTACACTGGCAATACTCATAGTGACAAAGAGGGATATGCTATGGGCTATTGGTTGCTTTGTGAATGGGGTGCAGGGCATCTGGGCAATGTAGGTGTTGTAGGAGGCAATGTCAGATTTTGAAATTTCATGGAAAAGAACACAGAGAGAAGGAGGAATCTTGGGATTTAGATCTCACATGATCTAAAATATTTAAGAGTCATAAGCTCTGCCATGTTGAAAAGGTTACCGCCAGTGTCTGTCATGATGTCCAGCAGCAGTGAAGGAAAACATAAGTTGAACAATTAAAGTGAGTTGTCACCACAAGCAATGATGCTTTGTTGACAAGAATAGAATGGTATCTATTCCTCAGAGATATTTGTTATTCCAGGATATATACAAACTTGAGAGTATGAGACTGATTTGGATTATGGTCAGCAACACTTCAGGTAACTTTGCAATCAGAGGAAAAAAACTTTTAACTACAAGCACAATAACATCATTAAGCTGGGACAAATATTGTGCTTCATTCTGTGCTACTGATTGGGGGTTTACCTGGTTGAGATTCTTGTCTTTGGCTGTTTCCTCATAAAATCACTTCCCAGTGATTTTTTGTTATTTTTGTTACAATAACTTTGACATAAAATGATGAAGAGCAGAGAAATATTTGATAGCCTGAACACACTTGGGAAAATACTGTACTGTCTACAGATCGTACCTCACTGTGGGAGAAAGGCCACAATGCTGCACAGATGCCTTTGCAAACCATTACTCATTTATACCATGGCAAAGGACCTGTGTCCCCCCCAGCCGTCAGTTCAGATCTCTGCTTCTGCTCGGGAAACCTTCCCCTGCAAGTTGTCCCAGTGATGCACGAGGTAAAGAAGAAGATAAAGTCTCTGTTTCCAGTTTGTCAAAAGTAACATATGGAGCAATGCTTGTGCGAATCTCTTCCTTTCCTGTTAAGCCTTTCACATGTGGGTTGCATTGATTCAGAGGGCTTTGACGGTGAGCTAACAAGCTCTGTTACCTCTGGGTGGGGGCTGTGCTGCAGGTGCTGTGAAGGCATCTGTTTCCCCCAGATCACGTTCAGTCACCTGGTTCCCAGCCTGGAGGCTCTGGACAGCTCTGCCTTAGATTACATCTCCCACGTCATCCTGCACCTCATCACCCTCTGCACCCTCTTTCCTGTCCTCCAGCCCTTTGTCTCCCTTCCTGCCCCCAGCCACCCACCCGCTGCTTTGCAGACCCTCCAGCCATCCCCGCTCCTTCTCCCCAGTCTGCATTCCTCTCTGTCAGCTCTGTTTGCCTACAACATCAGTGTCTGACAGACCATGCCTTTCTGCAGACAAACCAAGGCAGTCACCCACTGGTCCCCAGTGGGCAGCAAGGGACATTTCCCTCCTGCTGTATTGGAGGTGGATTGTAAGCCCCTAGGGATTCTGCAGGCAGGAGTTTGTTTGGGTGTTGGAGAGAGATCATAGCGTTGCCTTACTCAAAAAGGGGTGACTCTGGGGTCTGCAACTGAGTGGATGAGGTGGTGGGAAGGAGAGCAAGGGGCAGAAACCCATAGAAGCAGGGTGCACTCAGGCTTGAGGCTTTTTGGGAGCTGTGGTTTCAGGTGCAAGCTCAAGCATAATGTAAAACCGCCTCCAGCACTGCCAGGGCAGGGAAATGTGGCCAGCCCCTGCTCAGGGGTAACATAAAGTCCTACTTCTTCCCATGGTGCCCAGGCCAGACCTGCTACTACTCGCTCTGCAGAGGTCTGTGAGCCCTGGAGGGAGCACAGCCACCAAGCTACGGGATCCCAGCAGCAGCAGCTCTGCCCCACAGAACTGGTGGGATCTGGCAGCTCGCCCAGGCCCCTCCGAGCTGCACAGCGAGGTAGGTGTTTGCCTGGAGCTGGGGCTTTCATGGCACTTGGGTTTTGTTATAGGAGGAGGAGTTTCTCTCTTGACATTTTCACAGCTCTTGAAGGAACAGGAGGGATTGATGACTCTGAGCACAGCAAAGACAAAGAGGTGATCCTGCCCTACCGGGCTTTGATAAACCCAGGCAACCAGCCACCACTTGTTCTTACAATCCCTCACTCCCACATATGCACAAGAAACACTATTACGGGGCTTTTTCAGCATTAATGCATGCTTATTAACTGACATGCCTTTGTTTTTTATTCAAAATCTTGTTTCTAAACCTCTCCTTATAACTCACCATATAGATGCACGCACATAGTTATTTTTCTGTCAAAGAGATCAGATCTGTAACATTTGAAAGGGAAAGAAAAGTACATTTTAAAAATAAATTTGTTTTATTCTTCTCGACAATTTCTTTTACCAAATTACTCTCCAGCTATTAATTTCACAGACATTGTGCTCAGTTTCAGTAGCCTGTGGAGGTTTGCTGAGGTGTGATTGGGCAAGCCTTTTGCTAGCAAAACTCTTGTCATTTTTTTCTCAGAAGCACAGCACTTACACCTTGCAAACCTGACACTGGTACTGAGACGAAGATTTGTAAAGGTATTTTGGCATCTCCCTCCCAGCAAGTCAGATTCAGATATTTGGCTTTTCCAGTACAACAGTTTGCTCTTTTATTCATTGAATTGTCCTTCTGTTGGAGGAACAGCAAATATGAATTGAAATATTGCTTCTCTGGGAGCAAAATCACAGGAACACGTGGTAAAATCCTTTACAAATATCTAGTGATTAACTCTTGCAGATACCTATCAGGAAAAATATACACATTAACCCATTTTCTTCCCAGAGACTCCAAGTAAATAACTGGCTCAGAATTTGAGAACCCACATCTAATTCATAGTGGTGGCTTCCTGGTTGGATGCAACATGTATATGGATTGAAGAAAATGTGACACAGCAGCTTCCTAACATGACTTCACAATTCCCAACACCTGAGTTGTGCTTTTTCAGCACTAACTCACTAATCATGCATCATAGACAAGCCTACTTTTTTTGCCATCGCTTCTGTTTTTCACTGTAACTTTGCAAAATGATCAATGATTGAGATCTAGGAAGTTCATAACTAGCGCACAACACTACTGCGCAATTTAGACCCTTTTAGTTAAACTAATTGTGTTTCCTGTGCTGTCCTGCCTAAAGGGCCGTGGAAAACAGACCCCATTGTGCTAATTTCTGGATAAGTACATAATGAGAGTCCCTGTACTGACAAATCCATTATATAAACGGAAAAAGAGACCTAGAGAGAGTGGTGACACAAAAGGGAGTGAACAATACAGGAGCTGTGAATATCAGGTCAGTGGGGATCTTGGCTTCAGAGTGTCCTGCTCCCACTTGAGGCCAATCATCTGAGTAGCTTTCACAGGCATGGAGTCTGTTGTACGCCCAAAACACAGCTGAGACTGGAGCTCAGCATCTACGTGTGTTCAAAGAGAACGTCAGGCCCGAGGTGCTTTGCTTGCTGTGCCCTGAAGGATGCTGCATCTGAACAGCATCATTTCTGCCAAACAACTCTGTGATGAACCCGGAACGTTATTATTCCCAAACACCCACAAAACCCCAGCAAACTCCTGAAATGCAACTGAAATAGCAGAATTCTGGTGTGGTCAATTAACCCTCTGCTACCTCAAACCCTGATATCTGTGTATAAATAAAAGAAAAGGAAATAGCGCTGGATTATTTGCATAACTGGGGAGGAAAGCAATGATACCATGGGATGGCTTCTTATGAATTATTTATTGGGTGCTGTGATCAGAGCAGGGATTAGCCTCTGCCCTGCTCTAGGTCATCATGAGTATATATCCTACGCCCTCACTCAAAGCATTAAGTAGCCATGCCAAAGACAGGATCTTCGCATGACTGCCTCTAGATCCCAACACATACCCGTGCAGCCCCTATAATGGACAAGTACATGTATTATTAAGCAGCAGAAAGCACTTGTACAAGGCTGACGGCACACATGACTTATTTACATGGACCTAAAATAGCAGCACTTTAAGTGATACAAACACAGAAGACTTTAAAGTGCTCCATGGAGATTTGTGAATATAGGAGAACCCTTTGGCTAATCCTGAAATACTGTTTTTTTAAAAGTCATCTCATTCTCTTTAATGCACCTGCCATTACTTTCCTTACCTAGAAGTGACTTCCTTCATTTTTCCCTATATATTGGATTATTAGCAGCTTGCTTAATAACAATCCTCCCACTTTTGTTGGCAGATGCAGCCTTTCAGAGCTGACAGTTCCTAAGGGCTTAGGAATACTCTCCTGCAGGCTTGCAGGCTGGAGAATTCATGGGGTTTTCCCTACTTTCATCTGGGTTTCGTGATGGAAAGCGGCTTCAAATGGTCCTGCCTCAACTATGCCCACTGGCCAGGTTTGGCACAGGTTGTCCCTATGGTCATTTGGTATCTGTTTGGGGATGGGGCTTGGATGTGCAGTGTCTCTTGAGAGGTGTGTGCCCACATGAGGAGGGAGGTCACTGCCAGGGCAGCTGGAGAAGGCTCCTGGGGGTATGCCAGAAGCGTGGAGTGAGAGGCGAGAAGCAGTAAAACATTAAAATGTATGTATGTGTGTGCGGGGGGGGACCTTAAAGATTATTTAACCAAAAAAAAATATCTCAAAGTCTGACTTATATGAAATTTAATTTAATTTATTTTTACACCAGCAGCTGTCAGTTCAAAGAACAAAAACAAAGTAGCCATCTGTGCTTAATTTCATAAATCTACTGTAGATTGTCACATGATAGTGGAACTTGGACAAAAATGTGTCACGTGATTAGGTCCGGTCCCTTTAAAGTTGTGCTTTCTTATAGTCTAATTTAGCTGCAGTGATAGGCATGAGGCCCGACTAAGCAGGCAGCAACCTGTCATGAACTGAGCAGGGTCAGTCTGACAAAAATCCTGATTTCTAGGGCTTGTAACCTCTTCCCTTCTTTTTGTGGTAAAAGTGTTTTGTTATTTTTTTCTTTAATGATGGTTCCAGCATTCAAGCAAAACTATGAGCCTATTTGATAATAGCAAAAGCTGTAACATGAAATGTAACATGAAATAACTCTCTTTCCACGAGAGCTGCGATGAAAAGCAGGGTGCCAGGGAGCTGTGGTGGACCAAGAGTGTTTGCAGAGGCAAGCAGTCTCGCCTCTCATTGGAAGCCCTTCCCTGGCTTTTTAGATGGAAGGAAAAGAGTTTTCTTGAAATCTCCTCAGATTACAGGTGAATAAGAAAAGTTAAAAGAAATGACACTTTTTTTTAGCCATTTGTGAGGCAGGGCTAATAGGGAAAGTCAGAGTGTGTTTACTCCTCAAATTTATATTACTAAGAAAGTGCAAGGGAGAGAGATCAGAAGGGGTATAATTAAAATACAGATCAAAAAGTCGCATTTTTCAATTTGCCATGTGAAAAAAAAATAACAATCAGCTTGTCATATTCTCATTAAATACCAGATGGTTGAGCATGAGTAATAGATCTCTGGCTGACAGAAATCTGCAAACTCTTTTCTTTGGAGAGTTTTTAACTTAAGCAATCCGACCATATCGAGTAGTCAATAATGCTCTCAAGGTGAATGCATTTGTTTAGTTTTTGCGTGCATGTATGTGTCTGTGCATGCCGGAGCATACGTGTGTGTGGGGTGGAAACAACAGCAGAGCCTCAGAGAAAGTAAAATTAGTTCTTAGCAAGTAATTTTAGCTGCCTAACACACTCTTACTTTCACACTCACAGACACAAGAGTTTTTAACGCTTTCCATCTACTCGGGGATAATTAAGTGATGACCACACCTCTGCTGAAAGGAAAAGGCCACAGCTCCTTTATCTAATGCAGCTACATAACCATAAATCAGGTTGTCGCTCTCAAATCGAGCCCCACAGATCAATTGCTTTCTTGCAGCACTGCCGTCCCCCTCCAGTGAGGCAAGCAGGCAGCTGCTGGCAGCCCTGCTCCGCTGCCTTCACCAGGGCCAGCTCGCCCCTGGACTAACTCCAGAAAAAGCTTTACCATGATGGCATTGTTTCTCTGTTTTGCTGTTATCAGTGACGTATTACAGTAATACCGATAGGATCGGGCCATAGACCACCACTGAGATGGTACAAACACACAATTAACAAGATTCTTCTTTTCTTCCCTACACGATTTACTCTTCCAGTATGCAACATCTCGAGATAGTCCATGGACGTAGGCAAGTGGGGAAGCTCAGAACCAACCATATCAGAGGGTGCTTGTGTAAACAGCATGAGCAGCATCAGCATTGCTGGTTTTCTAGAGTCAAACCTTTATGTAGCCGGACGCCTGTATTGATACCAAATACAAAGACATATCCTATTGCTACCTTACTGGACTTCAGCCATTTGCTAGTCTTGATATCAGCGCAGCCAAATAACTGGCAGCTCTGAAAGGCTGGTGTAATAAAGGAAACATTTAAGCCTGCCAGCAACATGTGAAATTTAAATGAAATTCTGTATGTGTGCAGAGGTAGCAGCCATTTTCCTGTTGCCTGCTCCCGCCTGTCACGGAAGCAAATACACATTGATCTCTTTCTGAGACCTTGCATTTTATTTTAATTCCCTCCCCACCCCCTTCTGACTGCTGTTTTCCCTTAATCTAGAAGAAGTCATTTTGAATGAAAGTAGATGATCTGGTCTTTGTATATGGCAAAACAGCAATTACGGGCAAAGAACAACAGTCTTTGCGGTAGTGTGGTAGCTTTATTCTCCTACAAGTTTGGGCTGGACTGCTACTTAGAGTAATAGACGTTAATGGCAGAAAAAAAGCTTGTGTGGTTTTTTGGACTACTCTTTGCCAGCAAGGGATTTTTCCCTATGGGATATTGTAACCAAGCTTTAATTAAAAAAATTAGAAGGCATTAAAGCAGCACAAAATAATAGCCTCCTTCGGTGTACCTCACATTACCAACCGAACTGTTAGTCTCAGGCCTTCCTCATTCAACCTACTGACACATCTGTGCTCTTGCCAGATCTGGATCTCACAACACTGTGTTGTTCAGGGATAACTAGAAGTGGTATAGCTACATTAGCACAATAAATTAGCATGGGTAGAGCACTGTGCTAATAAGTCTGGATTGCTTCTCATCCTCAAGCTAGTTCTTTTGGAGCTAACTCACTTAGCACTACAATGTGCAGTGAAGATGTACCCATGTACTACAGTAGTCTTCGGGAATAACACTGGTATTACGGAGAGCTCAGAAAATCCATAGATGGTAGGAAAGTGGAAAACCTGAGAAGCCTGGGCTCTCCCCACTCAAAACTTTCAGATGGTCAAAATAAGGGTGTTTTCTTTTTCTATGGCAAGGCTCCTGGGATAAAGTCTTGGTGCCACTGAGAGCTGTAGAAGTTGTGCCACCAGCTACAGCAGTTATAAAATGTTATCCTTCCATACAGAGTAAAAGCATTTTTCTAGTAATAATAGGCTAATCTCTCAATCTGTTGATTTGTCCTTAAATTCCATAAGGTTTGCCAGTTACATAATGTTTTCCTTATGCACTTTTCATGGTTTTTGCTAATACTAGCATCTATTACTGCCTGAATCACCTTTTTTTTTGGGAATTGCCATCTTATCACAACAGCCTCACTTTTCAGTTGTTAGTTTTTCAGGAGTTCATCCCCCATCTCGTCTTTTTTTCTTGGGTTGACAAGACTGTCAGAGGCACATGTAAGCACTTGCTTTCTTGATCCTGAGCTTTAATGATTAGTTTAAGGAGTCTCATATGCTCCTGTCATGCCTATTGCTACTCTGTCAACTCTCTTTTCAACAGAGCAGACTTCGATCACACCTAGAGACAAGGTGTGCAGCACCTGCTCTCAAAGGAAATGGAAAGACAGATCTTCTCATGAGTAGTGGAGCCATGGCTAACTAATTCACCTGGAGTTTTCATATGGGTCTTGAGCCCTTATTTCTCTAATCTGGTAGCATTTAGTGAGTGCAAGGTGACTGGATCCTCAGCTGCAGACACAGGCAGTGATTTCTGTCAGCTTCCAGAATATTTGTCTTCTCTTCGAGATCTGTGTCCTTTCTGTCTAGCAGATCATGTCTGTCCCACCTTCTGCCCACAGGTAAGGTGGTTTTGGAGAACAGCCGATCAGCTTTTTTCAGCAGTTTGCCCACACTGCCTTCATTAGAATGACACGTCCAACCACTGATACTCCAACAGACACCTAACAGAGTACAAACCAGGAGGAAGTTTCAATATGGAGTTAGCCCATCTCACAGCTTTTTCATCTCTCAGGACCTCACCACCGAGGTCAGAGGCTTGGGCAGAGTTGCTATTTGCAGCACTTGTCATCAGAACAAAGGAAGTCTTTAAGCTGGTTTTACCACCTTATCAAACCTCTATGGGTGAGGCAGGAGAGAACAAACTAGTTTTCGGGACCACAGAGGTATACAAATCTGAGGGTAAGCAGATATACATATAGATGTCTGATGACTAGTCTGATATACCTGATTAGTGAGAAAGGACGCTTTTGAGGTTAAGACACTGGATAGGATTCAGGAAATCTGGATTCAGTTCCCAGCCCCACCACAGATTGCCTGCGGCATCTTGGGTAAGTTTGTTTGCTTGTACCTCAGTTCTCTGTGCATAAAAAAAGGGGTCATAGGGCTTTCTAGCTCCTAACATTTCTTTCCGATAGATAGAGCAAGTGCACTGGTGCCCCCTAACACACGTGGGTCCTCACCTCACTGACGATCTCTTGATACCATCAGTGTGTGAATCACAATGCTCAAGGGAAGAGAACAATGTATACTTAATATCTGTATGTACAAATGATGAACAATTCCAGAAGTATCAGCGAAGTATCAGAAGTTGGCCGCTTTTGGGAACAGTCATAGTCTTACTGGCAGCTATCTCTGGCAATCTCAAACTGTTAAACAAAATTTGAATCAATCCAGGACTGAGTATTTTATTTCGTGGTTCACTGTGCATCTAAGTAAACACCTCCATTTTCCTTTCTTCATGCCAATGCATATCCAGGTCCTGGCTGCAAGCATAACAGGACTGAAACAAAAACAGAGCAAGGCAAAACAACCTGGGCAACATGGAGGTAGAGGGCAGCAACACTATTTCTCTTTGTTCATTGGTCATATTGATCATATTTATTTCATGAGTCACAGTCATATCAGTCATATGATCCATTGTTACATGAGGCTAAGAAGATGGCACTGAACACCAGAGAAGTTCATTGTGCTAATTTGTCCACCATTCTGTTAAATTCAAATTCTCTTGCTTATTGAATTCCAAATACAACTAGCCTCAGTTACTTGGGCCTCTATACTCTACAGTAACTGAAAATAAACATTACTATTATTTGCAGTACCAGTAACATAAATGAATGAGAATCTCCAGACATGCCCTATTATGTGCTTTTTTCGGTCAATTCAATGGTCTTTCTATCTTTTTAATGCCTTCTAGGTTATTAGTCAGAAATCCTGCTTTAAGGTTCCAGCTTGCAATATCTTGCTTTAAGACTATTGTAAGGCACTCTCTCTTGAGCCTCTTTTCTTGGCAAATTCTTGTAGCAGCCGGCTTTGTAGGCAGACTTCTTTCATTATGTAACCTTTTCCTCTTGATAGGGCATCTGTAGTACCAGAGGGAGGAGGATGCCTGATGCAGACAGGTTTCATCCTCCCACCCTATTTTCATGTCCAAGCATTTTCTCCTCTTTAAGAGGACTCTAATACTTCCCCTTGCTACTGAAAGTAGGTGGAGGAACAGTCAGTCTTTCCTATCCTTGGCAAAATGTTTCTCTGGTGCTGTTACTTATTATGGAGCAATAAGCACAAGCACCCTCACTACTGCAGTAATCCAGGAGGAGAAGCAATGCTCCAGCTAGATTTCCTGGGCAGTTATGTGACCCATCAGACATCCACTGAGAGCATCAATAGGTAACAGCCACCTCTGAAAATGGGATAGCTTGGACTGAGCCAGGAGTTAGTTGTACAAAGGGTATTTATGCTCAGTGTTCAGGCATCACTTGAGAGTGCCTTGCTCAAAGCTGTCCCAAGGGGAGTACTGGAGTGGATTGCTCAGGAAGGCCATGGAGTCTGCATCCCCAGAGATTTTAAGAACTAGTGACACGAGCACCTACAAAGGGTGCTCCGTGTGTAGCTGATACTACAGTGGTGCAGGAAAACACATGGGATCATCTCCCAGCATGCTCTGAACACATTTAGTGGAGTCGGAAAAGTCTTAAAGTCTTCTCGGAACAAGTCCTTTCAAAAATCATAGCCATCGGAGCCCACCTCCTCAGGAGCAGTGATTTAAACTCGAGTCTCTCACATCCTGGGGGAATATCCTCATCCTTTAGCCTTGCAGAGAAAGGTGTGAGAGTCGGGTTTGGTTTATAATTGAACACAGGTATTTAATTAGCTATGACAAAGTAGATCAGATTCAGCAGAGGGTATTAAGAAAGTCTTGTTCCCAGGTACCTGAGAGGGTGATGGTGAGGCCACTCTCCTCAATAGGAAACCAAGGTTCAAATCTTCGCTTTCTAATCAGGTGTGTGGGCGAGGAGAGAGGAGGAAGACTTGAAAGCAGATTTCCTACCTCTCATGTGGCTAAGGGAAAAATATGGGGGAGATGACTGTTGGTTTTTAGTACTTTTCTTATCTCCAGGAAAGGATTTACAGCCAGAACTCCCAAAGAAGATAACTGCCACCTTCTTTCCCAGCGGTAGCTATTTAATTGCCTCTGTTTGATTGCCTCATTGCTAAATACCTGATACCACAAGTGTGACTATTGTAGACATTTCTTGCTCATCAGCTTGGGCAGCTTCTTTTTCTCCTCTCCAGCTTCTTTAATCCCATCCTCAGGTATCAGTTTTACCCTCGTTTTACCTGCATCAAACTTGGTACTGTGGGATGCCTGTGTCTCTAACCCAGGGCTGAGGATTCCAATATGCATCAGGGTAGGAAGTTAGGTATTACAATGGAATGATTTTTCCTCTTTCGGTGTGAAATGTCTTTTTACTTCAACTATAAGCGTGTTTAACAATGAGGAAAGCAGTGCTTCTGGCTGAAGCACGCACACATTAACCAAACCTTGTGATCCTATGACACAGAGCTCTTTGTCTCAGATCTTCTGTAAGGAGTTCCCTTTGACTAAAATTATGTGCTTAAGGTCTTTGTACTGTTAAATTGAACCTGTTTTATACTTTCTGCCATGTGTACGGGACTTGAAGTGAGCTGGTGAGATATGATGCTTGTATTAGTACTGGTACATGGCTCTGGTTTTATAGGTCAAAAAGTTCTCCAGCTGCCAGTAGTTATATGTGGCCAGAGAAAGATAAGTAAATTTCTTGAAGTTTTTTTCTGCTTAATAAACAAATTGATTCTGTATGGGAAGTTTTTAAAATTCTTTGCTTTACCATGGAATTTTATAGTCTCCCTTTTTACACTTCAGTGGAAATTACCCCCATTCCCACACATTTTAACCTCTCTTTCCTATAAGAAAAAGTAGAAGCAAGGAAGAGTAAAGCAGTGAAAAATAACAGGGTTTGCTTGGATTTTAGACCTGCAACTCTCTGGCACCTGAGCCTACTTGACAAATGGAATTAGTCACATTTTATAACAATTTATTCCACTGTTTTCACCACTCTGGTCACTCTTCCTCTAGCCCTGGCATTTCAAGAAGAAGAAAGAGGAGGAGGAAAGTGTTAGTCTTTGTTTCAGGATAGAGTCCCCCTTTTCCCTTAGCCAGGTCAAAGGTAACAGCAGCATGCTCCTGTCACTGATTCTCCACAAATACCACGGGTCTGTCCTTTGTTGATCCCGCTGATGTCTTAAAACTCTTTCCTTTCAGAAGGAGGGAGGGTAATTTTCACCGATGATGTGATACATCTTCAGATTCAAAGTTCACAGTGGTGCTTCCCCATGTGCTGATGTCCCTGGTCCTGGCATTCATAGCATCACATGTGTGTATTTCCCGTTTTTACCTACATCACACAATCAGGTTTTCCACCTTGTGCCAAAGGTGGTCCACAAGTCACCTTCTGATTGGTGTGGCACCATTTTCTGCAGTGCTGAGCTATGGCTCATCCACCAACTAACCTTTTAAGTGACATATTTCTGCACTCTTTCCTGGATCCAGTAGCTCATGTTAGGAAGCTCACCACAGCTTTGCTTCTTGGATTACAGTTCTGCAGGTCTTCAGGTTAACATTTCTAGCTTTAATCAAAAAAGATGATATCAACAGGAACGATGTTGTAGGCTTTTCCAGTGCCTATTGTAATTTCCTTTATTGTTGGTTAATTGACAAAAGTGCTAAAAGTCTGTTTCAGAATTTCTGTTTCATAAAAATGTCTCCATTGTTGAAGTATCAATTACCAGTCTTGGTTCAGAGTTTATTTCCCTTGCATGCAGCCATTTATTCTGTAATAATTGTCTAGATTCTGACATTAAATACTGTAATTTCTTCTGCTATGTTTAAAACTACTTTCAAAGGCTTCTAAGTTTTATTTCCTTCCCATTTTCCACAGAAATAGCCAGAGTTTTTTCATGCTTGGGGAGATTAATAAAACTATAAAGTAGATTGTGAAATTTACCCCAAACCAAAATACAATGAGCTCCATTCCAAGACCTCCTGCAGGCTCCATTTCTTTAATTAAATATATGCCAAAGTTCCTCTCCATGAAGTAAATATATAAAACTCCATGTTTGAGAGCAATTATAAGCTAGTGTATTTTGACATTTCTTCACTGCAAATCTTTTAACCTTTATTGAGGGAATTCTGGTTGAACGGATTTCTACTTGAGATATATATAGAGAGAAGAAAAAGCTTAATGCCTACATGAAATTAGGGACAACCTACGGAGAAGTCCTAGGAAACGTGAGTAAATTAAACCTTGATTTTGGTCCTACCAAAGGTTTTGGCCGGCAAAGGCTTATCATTAGCAAGAGCTACATGGTTGTACTGAAGCCAGAGGAAGGTGTTTGTGCTGAGGAAACATCATCTTTCTCCATTCACTGTCTGGCTTTGCTGATGGACAGAGCAACCTGTTTCCAGACTTTGTTGCAGAAGTGCCATAGGAAAGGAAAAGAGGTAGGGCAAAAGGTGCTAGTGCGGAGTATATGGTCGCAGTTAGTCAGGATCAAAGCCCTCTGCCCCTGCACTCTGGTTTGTTTAGGATGGGAGCAAGACATTAGCTGGCTCTTTGTCTTTGGTTAATCTTGTCTATGTCAGTAGTTTCTTCTGCCAGTGGGTAGTTGAAAGTGTGAGAAGTGAGTGTGAAGGCAGCTGTGAGACAGGGAAGCAGAGTAAGTTGGTCTGGAAATGGGACCTCTGAATGGGAAAACAATGCTCAGAGGAAGGGATATTTAAAGGTGTGCTGGCACTGTAACAGGATGACCCTGGGCCGTGCTGTGAGAGGGATGGTGGAGGCAGAAGTGGGTGGTGGGTGCTGCAGGAGAGCGACTGAAGTCCTGGGGTGGGTCTTGATTGCCACTCCTGGAAGAGGCCAAAGTCTTGATTACCCTTGCATCTTTATCTCAGATCATCAGGCCCGTTTGTTCTTTTCCCAAAAGTGCTCTGAATGCCAAGGAAAAGCAATAGAAAACTTTTCTGGGGAGGCCACAAGGGGAGTTAAAGCTTTGGTCACAGGTGGGATTCTGATTCAGATGTGGCCTAGGCCAGAAGGAGCTTCTGTAGACACTTGCATGTAGGTACATTATTGTGGGAAATCCCTGTGATACAGGAAACATCCTGGCAAAGAAGCCTCAGCTCCTGCTTGAGCCAGGAGACAGCAGCATGCCTGCAGTTTGGCTATCATTTTGAGCAACCCTAGCAGTTTTGGGGAGCTGCTGGAAGCTAGTGGTTCTTCGCAAATTATCCACATGGTTCTGCCTTGGGCATAACCTTGAAATTTACTTAAATTGTGGTTCTGTCCCAGAAGCACAGACTGACACATGCTGCACTTTATGTACTAACAAACCTAAGCCTGTTCAAACCCACTTACTTGACAGCAGGCTACTAGATGAAAGGAGGGTTGGTTCACTTATCATCCAGAAATAGAGATCTCCAGAAGATTTTTTCTTACACAGCACAGAAGTTTCCAACATTTTTTTTTAATGGCAATCATTCCACCATGGGAATGAAAGACAGCAGGATAAAACTTGAACTTGCCTTTTTTAGCTGGTCAAAACAGAAGTTCTGCCTCCATAACTCCAACTTTCCCTTCAAATACATGTGTTGAAACTTTGCCATGGATATTTTTCTGCCTTCTAAGAAAAAACATTAGATGATCCATCTATAAGAGGATCTCTGACATCAATTGGTAATGGATACTGCATACTAAAAAGACTCATTCCGAACAGCTCCTGCCCTACACAAACCCTAAGCCTGTTCGGCCTGACCTTCTGTGGCTTTTCTTGCCTGCAGAATAATTTATGAAATTTTTAGCATTCCTGCGATTGTAACATCTGGGCCTCATTGTTCTATACCTTGGGAAAAAAAGGGGGCAATGACGAACACATTTTGCATTCATATCCTCTTTCACCTGGTTTTCTACATATTTTGAATCGAGATGCTCAAGTGTAAATTTCTGCTGGTCATTTGTGGCTGCTCTCCTGAAGCGCAGACTTCAGAGGGAGGGAGGGAGATAAACCAGCAGAGTGATTTTGTGCATAGAGCACTGGGGTGTTGCTTTGTGTTGGGCACGTAAACAGAAGAGTGACTTATGAAAAATATGCTGGAAGACTTTTGGCACTCTGTTAAAAATACCAAATTAGTGCTGGTATCTGAGTTGTCTTTTCTCTAGTCCCTTTCACAGATCTACAAGAGTTTCTCTCTTACACATCACTGAACTATAAGCTATGCACATTAAAAGGCCTTGGGTGATTTGAAGAAAAGCATCTTCCTGTGCTGCTTGTAAAGAGAAGTTCCATAGTTAAAATAGTCAAGATCATCTAGTATTTTACTCTTCTCTAATCATTTGCTTTTGGGCCAGCTGCTGACTTTACCATGTTACATAGTGTGTAGGAAATGTCATGAATAGCTTGTAAAGTTTCAAAGGTCAGGGGTCATGATATCAGCTCTAATGGACAAAAGCATTAGAGAAGCAATGCCTGTGTCTTGGGGCTGGAAAGGGTAAGACTGAAAGGTGCAGTCATAGACTCATTAACTGAAAGAGTACAGTGCGGCTTTGTTGTTATAATTTGATAGAGTGCCTGGAAACAAGCAAAAGATCAGTTTGTGTTTGGGAAGGAATAATTCAGCCTCATGTGGATGCCTTTTATTTTTAAAGAAATGTGTCTCCCTTAGACCCTTGCAAAAATAAATCATGTGGAGCAGAGGGACATTGCCTGCATGCAGAATCAACTACTTGCCAAATGTTTTCTTTGTTTAAAATATGCACTTGCTAGACTGAAGCCCAAACTGCAAAGTTCAAACCAACACTCAAATTCCAAACAGCGCAGACTTTAAAGTCACTGAAGTCCAACTGGGAATCGTGGCACTACAAGCAGTCCTGGAGTTAAATTTCTACACCAGCCTTTGCTTACAAAATATCAGAAGAGGTGCAAGTGCTACCACCTGTTTCCTTCCTCACCACTCCTCGTTTGTGCAACAGCTCAGCGGTTAGTGTGCCTTGCCAGGATGGGGATCACCCGTTTAGTTTCTGGAGAGATGGAAAAGCATTCGAACCCACAGACTCTCAAGATATCCTCAGGAGGGACTCCTTCAGTCAGTCCTGTTAAAGGTCTTCACACTGTTTTGTGGAATAATCCTCAGATGTTAGATTAAAAAGGTATTTGAGCCTGATTTTATTTTATCCCAGGCAAGATTGCCTGGAAAAAGGAGACACTGGTACCAAGCCTTCCACCAGGAAAAGCTTCCTTAGGGCAAAATACTTTAACAGGAGTTGGAGCTAAAAGCTGGAACCAATGTTTTTTTCCCTAGGTGATCAACTAACATCCTTGCTAAATTAGTTTCAAGGAGACGCTTTGTGTCCCTGTCTGGTGCCCTTAGAAAACTAGATTGCTGGGCAGGATGGGGCAGAGTAGCTACTGTTAGGAGAACTGTGATCAATGACAGCCTTTGGGGCAATTTCGGGTAGCCAGATACAAAGTACTGGTTCATTTGGTTTAATAACAAATGAAAATCTTCACAGACAAGGAATTATTTGGTGAATTGGAGAGTTGCTTTAAAACTAATTGCTATTGTGAATGGAGCATAACCCAAGACAACAGCTATTGATAACAACTCCAGTATATGAAAACAGAAGCTTTATTGTTTTTTTTGCATGACTTGAGTCCCCAGACCTGCACAGAGAGCTGCTTCTTAGCAATTTTAAGGTGATGTCCGTGGGTGTTGGGCATCTAGATAATTCTAGATCCTTGGCCCGAAGTAACTGGGTTATCCTGAGAACCAGGTTCAAAGGTTTCAGTGGGGAAATGTCCTGTGAAAGACTCTTGCTTCCTCTGTCATCCCTGCTATCTTTCCCTAAGAGAAAAATCTGCATCACTGTGGCTTAATTTAAATATGCAAGCAGAGTTTGACTTCTTCCCTTACTTTGTAATTCATGCATAAAGAGCCCATCTCTTGGCAATACCTCATGGTGTGTAACACACTAGGACTCAGCCCACCTGGGCTCCAGAGCTGGGATTGCTCTGGCCAACAAAGTGGACAGTACTAGGGGAGAAAATAGTGATCTGAAGGAAGGCTGCCATGCTTAACGATGAAGCAACCTGAAGACAAAGTCCTGATGTGCCCAGCTGGGATTACAGCCACTGAGACCCCAGTGGACATCCTCGGGGAAGAAGTTCCGTAGATGGAGTCTCCACCGAGAAGGTTCAAACAGCAAACCCAGGCACAGCAAAACTGCACAGCTGAAAAAAAGAAAGAAATAAAAGAGAGTTTTCATGCTCCATAAGGCTATGATTATGTGATATACATATTTTTATTCAAGATCAAAGCGTTGTTTTTAATAGTTAAATATTCACATATGCAAATGAGCTTCGATTTGCATAAAGTGATAATTATGTTATTCATCAGGACTTGGTAAATGTTGCGTTCAAATTCCACGATCCTTTTGCTTTAGGGTTACTGAGAAACAAGTTTATGAGTTCGAGGGGAAACCTATTGTGAAAGCAAACGGCCGAGTTTATTTCCCCTTAGCTGGGATGATTTACCTACCTCCTACGTTCTCAGCATGGCATGTCCAGTCTCGCCCATTATGTCAGCTAACGTCTGCGGGGAGGCCCAGGGCTGCTGTCCCTGCGAGGTCATCTGTCAATGCCAGACGGGGAGGGGGAGCTGTCAGTCTCCCCGTGTAATTGCGCGTCCCCAGCTGCGCCGCCCGCCTGCCGCTGCCCGGGCCCCGCTGCCGCGGGACAGCGCCGGCCTCCCGCCCGCCTCGCGCGCACGCACCTTCCCCTGGGTCAGGGGGAACAATGGAGCAGGGAGGACAGGGCCGGCCTGCGCCGAGCTGCAGACACTTGATAAATGGGTGGGCAGGCGGCGAGTGACAATATGCAGACAAGTGATATCATTTGCAAATGGATTCGGCGAGGGAAGCAAGAATATAGAAACGGGGGAAGACAAAGTCAGGGGCATGGAAAAGGTTTCTTGTTAACCCTTGCAGGAGGGTGGGGAATACGATAGCTCGACTCTCTGGGAAGAAAAAGTTGGGAATACTGCTTTTCAATCCCTCACCTACAACCTCTGGGAGAGAAAAACACCTCACGAGGAAGTCACATGGTGCTAATTGCCTTCTTAAAACCCACATTTTTAATATCTATACTGTGGGGCTTCTTTCCAGGTGCATAGATATGGGCGTCTTGGAATTTACCTGGGATTCACCTTAACTCCTTTGGAGAGATTCCCATCCCCGTGTTCAGAAGCTGAGATTGGTTCCTCAGAATAAGACCTGATGGGCTGCACTGGTTTCCCTCCTTAGACTCCCCACGGGTGGCATTGCCCCACACAACGCTGCAGCCTCACCGCCTCAGTGAGTCGGCATCCGGGGACACCCGTGTCCCACTGGCGGGCCAGCAGAGTCAGGGGATCAGAGCTGCTGCAAAGGAAGGGTCACTGAGCCAGACAAACGGGCAAGCAGGAAAGGTACAATGCATGTTTTAAATATTTCTGTATGTAAATACTTCATAAAGATTAGTCATGAGATTAAACTACCTCCTTTCCTCCAAACCCTTTCTAAACAATGGTTATCCAGTAGGTTAAATCCAGAAGAGATACAGTCTCCTTAAGCTGTAGAACCAATTGTTTTCCCATTATAGAACTGTTCTGTGTCTCTCCTAGTAGCTGACAACCTCAACCTCAATCTTTCTTTTGTGCATGCATTTGTTCCTAGCCCCAGTCACACGAGAAGTCTGGCCGCGTTTTATACCCATGCTATTTGCTATCAACGAGTATGGGCCATTTTCCACACCACAAGGTCTGCTCTCCTGTTTCACAAGCCTCATTGTACCAGTGGAGCTGATCCTACCCTGCTGAGCTCGGGCTAACTTAGTTCATGGAAAAAAGGTTGAGACATCTTCTTGGAGAACATGATCGAGGATGGCTGCTGGGATGGAGCACTTTGAGACTGTGGAGTTATTTGCAATCTGCTACTCAGGCAATGACAACATCACCTCTGCAAATGAGCCACACATAGGATTTCTAAGCCCATTAAGCATCAGGAGTATTGTTAGCCTCTGTGTTTGCACGGACTATAGGCTGGGTCACTTAGAGTCACAGACTGTGTGTAAAGGCACTACTACAGTAAAGTTTTCATTTTTTTTCAGTTTGTTCTTTGCATTCAAACGGTTTTCGACGGCTAGTAAGAGGTGGACAGATCTGTAGGATGTTCCTTAGCTGCCATAAATTGTTCTCTGCTTCCAACAAAACCACTGTGATGCAGGTTTGAGGGTGTTTCAGACACAGAGTCCTCAGCTCATCTAAACTACAACAACCAGCATCCCTCCGCTTCATGATAAATACCACCAGCCTGCAGTGAACTCTGGTAAAAT
Source organism: Cuculus canorus (assembly GCF_017976375.1). Lineage (NCBI taxonomy): Eukaryota > Metazoa > Chordata > Aves > Cuculiformes > Cuculidae > Cuculus > Cuculus canorus. Next base: position 27,782,462 of record NC_071405.1, on the reverse strand, counting down.
AAAGTAAATCAGGGCATGATTCTTCCCTGGTAACATTCATGACTAGAGTTGTGTGGCAATAGAGGTTTCTGGAGTGCAGTATTTCTCCTCCACGTTTCTTGCCACTCTTGAGCATGGTGTGAACTTTAAAGTAATGCTTCCAGCCCTTTTCTCTGCAAAGAAATGACGTCGTCCTCTTTCTCTCTCTTTTTACTTGCTGGATGTCAGCTGTAGTTACCATATTATAGTTATACTATTCAAATCCACTAAAAATACAGATCAAATAGCTGGATCATCCATTAACTGCCTCATTATGCTATTGAATGAGAACACTTTCTGACTTTTACTGTGGTCATGGACAGGATATATTAGAACTTGGCTGTCATCAATAACTTCACACTCACACATAAATCTAAATGGCCAATTAATGGTCACATCTGCCTTAAAGTTACTTATTAACTTGTACTATGTATAACAGCCACTAATGCTTTTGGAACTTATTTCACTTAATTTCTGCCTTTTCTTCTGTTATTTGGCCCTACATTAATACTCTATTTCTTTCAGAGCCTCTCTCACTGTAAGAAGGATGGACAAGATGACCTGATAGCCTTTCCTTCCTCTAATTTCTATATGCACACTTCCCTCATTATGACACTCCTGCACAATAAAAGACAGAGGATGTTTAGCACCTGGAAGAATGTTCTCTCTTTCCCTAGCCATCTTGCTGTGCTGTTGGCCTTGATTTAGCCTTACCAGCTGTGCATCTGTTGCTCTTCAGGGTACTGAGAGCTCAAAGATGGGAGGAGGTCAGTAAGGGTCGTACAGACTCCATCATTAGAAACAAAATTACACATCTCCTTTCTTATCCATTGCTGGCCTTCTTCCTCTTTTAGGAGACTTTTACATTGGTCAGAGAAACTGAAGGTATGGGTTTTACTCTTCTCAGGTCAAGCACTGGCTTTCTGGCAATCAATAGTGGAGTCTTTAACTTAAGTCTTTTTGTGCCACATCACTCAGTTGCCCACGGAAACCCTCAGTTCTTAATGCACATGGCTTCAGTGCTGAGGACGTGAATTTAGAGTTGCTTCTTCTGCATGTCAATGGCTGGCAACGGACAAAAAATAAAAAGTCAAGCTTTTGAAATTGCTTTTCAGGCATCTGAATTTTCTTTGCTGTTTTGTGAAATCACAGGAAAAATATCTTAGATTTCTTAGTGCCTCAGTTTCCTCAACTGGGTTTCAAATTCTGTGAAATTGAATTCCTTCTTCTTCACAAGATACGTGAAAATCACAGTTGCCTTCTCCCTTTTTCATATTATCTGTATTAGGGTATGAACTCAGGCTTATTCTGAACCAATCTGGAAATCCTTGATATGACAATTTTACTTGAACTTGAATGTGACTGGCCTTTTATTTCACCTGAGGTGAATGAAAAGGAGTTGAAGAGCAGCTGAACAAATGAAAAAAAATGTGGTAAGGAATCTGTAGCCAGAGCAAAACTGAAAATGGGTTATTTGGAAATACTATAACTACCAGTAAATTCTTACCCTGGCTGTTGCTTTCTGCACTGGTCCTCTGGAGAAGCTTCAGGGCCAAAAGGAACAATAGACATCTTCTTTGGGTGTCCTTGAGGACGTGAACAAGTCACTAAGCAGTCCTGTGCAGCTTTACCTATAAGACGATTCTAGGTGTTGGTCCAGAACTCTGATTTGTGAGGCTTGTCAAGTCCTTACAATAGATGACTTTCAGTTACTCTAAAGTCACTCTTAACATAAGGCAAATGTTAAAGCAAATGCAAAGAAAACTGTTTTTATTTCAATCCAAATTTAACAGCATACTTACTCAATTTCAAGACAGGTGGATAGAAATAGAAAAACATAATTATAACTATCTATATGTTAGATCACCCAAGAGGTGTCTCTCTGTTTCATCTAGCTAGCAAGCTGTCAGATGCTTATGCAATTTCTTGGCACAGCCCTTCCTTACATAGAAGTGTAGTCTCAGGATGAGCTTTCAGATTTAGGAACAGGTTTATCTTTACAACCCTCAATCTTCCCTGAGGATCCATTCGGAATCTGATATCTATGCAGGATAAATGCTCCCTTCTGCCTCGTAGAGCAGAGGATCAGCCCTCAGCATATGACTTCTTTATACTCCAAGACTGACATTTCGTGTAACCACCTATGCTTTATTCAACCTTACTTCTACAAAGAGAGAAATGAGAACAGCGTGCACAGTGCTTTCCAATTTCTCATCAGGATCAGACATGATGATAAGTAACCACTTTGGAGTGATAGTAGGTGTTAGCTAGGGTGAATGAACCTTGGGCTGGGCTCTGAGGCATTCTGGGGCAAGGAATTTCAGTGCTCTGGATATTACCGAGTAATGATAAAGAGACTTACATTCCTGCACTCATCCTTTTATTTTGTATCTGTTTAATTTTAATCTTAATTTATTATAAACGGGGGGGGGGGGGGGGTGTGTGTGTGTAAGCATATTCAAACCTGTACAAAGGAAAAGGCTTCTGCTTTTAATATTAAAATATGTCATTTGCAATAACCTTTATGGCTTTGTCATATAATCTTAATAAATGACTTCTAAGATTGATTAAAGACCTTAGCTTTGCTTCACATGTTAATCAATCTCACTAGCCAATCAGAGATTTGGTGCTTGAGAGCAAGAGAGATCATCCGTTAGCTATGTATGGCAGTATTCATTTTGCAAACCAAACCTTTATGACTGGTAGAGGAACTCAAGACGGTTTATGGGAAAATAACATCAAAGAATTGCAAGATTATTCATGCTGGTACTTAATGAATAGATATTTAGCAGTTGTATTTCAGAAGGGTTAGAAGCTAAATGCTGAAATGCCTTTCCTGGGCTGAAGCAGAATTGGTGCTGTAGAATAGTAGACTCCTACATCTAAGCCACTTCATGCTTGGTTTTTTTTATGACTTGGAGTATGTCAATTAAATTTGCTTCAATTTCACTACCTGTAAAATTGGAATAAAACTACCTGGCTTTCCCTCTGGATGAGCTGAGGAAGAATTAGCTTATGGTGGAATTAAATGAAAAGCAAGACATCAGGTCCAATGATAGTAGTTTCCCACCTGAACAATATAACTGCAAATGAATTTGGAGCAACAAGAGCAGAACTGCTTCAAGTTTGTAGGTCCCTGCTTCCCAGTCCTGACTACAGTGAGCATGGCTGGCTGGGAAAAATAAGCAGAGAGGGCTGCAGTCCATTTTCTGCATGTCTCCACAGCTGACCTGCTTAGTAGCTTTTATGGCAGAGAGGCCACAAGCTAGACATGGAAAATCAACACTTGTTGTGTCAGTTCAACTCAGTGCTGAGGCACACTGATGTGCCCAAGTTATACATGAATAAACAGATGATTTCAGCCACCAGGGCTACAAGTCCCTGCATTTTTCAGAAGATTTTTAACTCACTCTAAACACAAAGAGAAATCCTGCACTGTGTAGGAATGTAGTGATTAAATGCCCAAGCAAGAACTGCCTTTTTGAGTGTGTGCACCTTAGTCCTTTCACAATGGGTTGTCATGTCCTGATTTGCATCTCTGAGTATTAATGTAATTTGAATAAACAGTACTAATAAATCGAGAGATAAAGTAATAACAAAAACTGAAATAACTGTAAATATCAGAAAAGATCTCCCACATTTTCCATGGTGAGCATTTATTCCACAACACTTTAGTATTCCAAGGTATTGCAAAATACTTTATTTCACAGAATATACATTTGAAAGTGATGAAAGATCAGATTCCTAGAATTCGTCTATTCTTGGGCTGGATGCTAACAACATGTTAGTACTAGACTGAGGGCATTATCTGAGTTCCATGTGTAGCCTGAATTCCAGACAAGACTGAAGTCAATTTTATTTATGTTTGGTCTTGGTATAATATCTTTCCATCATTCAATTGTCTCGGTCTAAACACTGCAGGAAAGTTACTTTGAAATGAATGTCTGGGTGTCAGGGGCTAGCGAGCTAATAGTATAATTACTTTTGTTGTCTTTATTAGTTGAAATGTTTATTAGAAAGGTTCCTTTTTATCCAATGAAAGATGACAAGCTGGGTTTGATTGAGCACTGTTTGTTGTTTTAATATTGTTAGCTCTGTGAATGGGTTAACACACTTCTCATCTTCCAGAAGCTGAAGGCTATGAGAAATCCCAGGGGTAGCCACTCCTCAGCCCACATTTGCTGCCTTTGCCAAGGAAAGATCCCATAAGATTTCCCCCCTCCATCACTTAAGGATTGTGATGATTTTTAATGTCACTGCCTAGATGGCCTGGAGATTTTTATCTATTGCACTTACAGGTCACCTTAATATTATCTCACTCGGAGGGGAGAAAAAGTTTCTAGTGGGATAATATTAAGTTATACAGCATGACACAAGGTCAGACTGTGAGAGACAAGAATATATGAATAAAGCCAGTGGCCATGAGAGTCACCAGTGTGAAAAAAAAAGAAAAACGAGAGAGAAGAGAAAGAGGAACAAAGAATAAGAAGAAAAAAGTGCTAGTGGAGGAGAAGAGAAACGAGGAGGAAAGAAGTAGGAAGGATTAAAAGGGAAAAAGAAAGGATCAGAGTCAGAGTGGGTAACGTAAAGTCATCCTTCTTACCCCAATCAGCTGCATACTGTGTGATCTTGGTGGCCGTGTTCATACCGAGTTAGCTCCAGACTTTCTTTTCTCTGGGACTCCATCTTTTTGAAAATACATCATCAGTACAACTCCATCCTGAAGGCATATTACCCTAATGCATCATTATTGCGATGGCTGACTAATGATGTGCTAGTATCATACATCACCAGAGCTGTGCCGTGCTCTGATGAAATGTTGGTGTGATACATAATCAGGGAGAAGCACACAGGTCCCACTTCTAATGATTCCAGAGATATAAGATACCCAGAATTAAAGCGAAAGCCTTTGAGAAGGGCAGCCAGCAAAACTGGGGATCCCTCAGAATCTGACAGCATCCTGAACCTCTGGAGAAAACTCATGTAAACTTTGAGTTACATTAGTGGAAGCACCTGGAAGGCTGCCAAAATCCAGCTGAAAGCTCAGAGAAGTCACGAAAGCATGTAGTAAAGAAAGGCAGCTACCATGAGCCAGTGAGGGCAAACAGCAACATTCCACTCCAGCCTTACCTGTTAAGGGCAATCACAGTCTGGCTGACAAGCAGATCCATAGCGAGTGAAGGGCAGGAATGGAGAAGATGGGGCAAAGAGGACACCCCTCTTCAGGTGGGTAGCTGTGGCTCCCTTCCAGGTAAGCATCTCTCTTCCCCTTCCTGAATCACTCATGCTGCCTCTATGCCCCCCCTGTGAAAGCCAGTGGCTGCCTCGACAGACAGGCCTGCAGAATCTGGCCCTGGCAAGTGGGAATCTGCATCACCTTGTTGTTAATCTGAGTGTTTTGGGAGGGGAGTGGAAGAAGAATGGAAACTTGGCTGAATGGTAACCTGAAACTTGGCATGAAACAATCATTTCTTGATCCACACACATATACACTTTTCCTGTCCTGCGAAGAGTTTGCCCAACCATATGCAAAAGCCCAACCAGTTGATTTGTACACATCTACCTCTACCTCAGTGCTTCCTTCCAGTACAATAAATGCACCAGACTAATCCTCCAAACTGGACTCTAGTCCTCCCTCTGCTTGTAGCTTGTCAGTGCCCTGGAGCAATCTCTGCCTCTGTGCCCCAGTTCTCACCAGGCAGAGTGGGACCAGTGCCACAACCCCCTGTTAGGTGCAAGAAGTTGTACGACTCTGGGCAAGGTCTCTGTTTCTTACACAGTGAGTCTGAAATAAGGCACTTTCCTCCCAGAGGACTGGTCCCTCACCTCACTGGTTGTAATTCCGCTGGGGATAAACACAAGCAATGTTCAAGCCATTGGCAATCATCATTTCAGGAGCTGAATTCCCCTCTTCATCTTTTACCATCGTGTCACCTGTGTAACAGCAGGTCTAGAGTATGTCTGAAGTAGCTCTGTTGTTCAGAATGGAATTATTCCAGATCTACACCCACATTGCTGAGAGTTGAATTTGCTCCAGTGGTGCTAACCAAAGAGGATTTTTACCAAATAGCTCTGAAATGTAAACTGTCAAAAATTAGAAAAGGCCTCAACTCAGCATATCAAGGTATCATTTTTTTCCCTCACTTTTGCAGAATTGCTGTGCACCTGCCATACTTCACATATCTTTTAATGGACTTAATATCCTGCTTTTTCACAAGGGAAATAATCCCATCACAAGGCTGCAACTATATTAAGGAGCACTGGTTTGCAGTGTACATCATATAAATACCAAATTGGTCTGCGTGCATGGAGTCTGACATTTAACAATGAATGTGCTGCAGCAAGAAAATCTAAGGCTTTGCAAGAATGAATGAATTTTGGTACCAGTAAACAATAGTTTTGCTTCTAAAGCATGATTCCTAGTAAGTCATTGCTCACTGTATGATCTTCTATCATATTCATTTGTAAATTCCCTTCTAATACAGAGGGCCCTAGAACAGGTCTCTGAAAGATTAGTTTCAGGTCAGTTTTGAGAGAGTCATTGACAACTGGGGTTCATCATCTGTAGGAATGACTGGCAGAGAAAGCCTTCACTGCAATATCACAAACGTGTGCAGCCACATACTTGAGGAGCTGACTCTTTGCAAAATAATCGTCTCTGGGTTTCCAACACTTAATTTATACTTCCTTTATGTCCATAACCAAAAGCTGGAGCCACTGTCAGTGGGTAAATGGTAACAGGACTAACAAATAACAGCCAGAGTACACCTTGAGGCAAACCAGCCTCTGACAGGTTCATCCCTTCTGTTGAAGGTGGTGGGAGACAGACTTGGCCAACAGCTATGTTCCTGCCTTCCCTGCCTAAAGTTGACAAAGTTCTGTTCAAAGCTAATGATAAGCCTGAAATAATTTTTTTTAAAAAATGACAGTTCAATTCAGGTAAGCACTCTGAAACGCAGATGGCTATGTGGGCTGTCCAAGTAGCTCTGGTCAGCAACAACAGGGACTGCAAAATTAATCTGAAAATATCTGCTTTTTATCCTGTCAAAAGCTCTGTAAGAACAGTCATTTCTCAGGTGATTTTCCAGCACTGAGACTCACTTGGTTTACACCTCTGCCCCTCCAGTACTGGTCAGCGTCAGGAGAGACATTCAGAAAACACTGACTAAAAGTTAGTTACCTAACAAGACTTGAGCACCAGGCAAGGGTTGGTGATGCCCTCAGGGACACACAAAACAGGTGGCAGAAGACAGGACAGGCAGGAAAGCGCTAAAATTTTCCATACTGCACTGACACTGACCTTAAATCCTTGGATTTAAGTTTCATTTTAGTCAATGGTTCATGCTGCTATTTGTCAGAACACTTAGAGCTCCACAACTTTTTGGTATCTCCTGCATAACTTGTGCCTATGTCCAGCAGTATAAGAAGACAACACACAGTAGGTGCCCGAATTTAGCTGCTGAAGAGGTCGGAAGCCTTGTACAGCTTTTGTATCAATGTGAAACATCTCTTGGGAAATCAATAATGCAACTTCTTTCCTTTAGATTTAATTAAAGAAACATTTCAGGCTACAATCAGAAAGCAAACACAAACAAGAAAACCATTGGCTTTCTCTTACAGCTACTATCTCCCCAGTGCACTGGAAAGTGAGGGGGAGGAATCATTCTCACATAACATGTAGAGAACAATTTTTTAATGTCTTAATTATTTCCCGTGTGCATAAAGCGTCTCAGTCCTATTGTTTCTTTTCACAATCTGTTTGGGGTCATTGGTAAGCAAATCACTTCACCTCTCCAGAGGGCTGTGAAACTCCCGACAAAGCTAGAGAACTGCATGTGTGTGTGCTAGTTCAAGGTTACCACTCCTGATGTTTACAGACTCCCCCATGTTCTCTGATAAATAAATTTATAATATGCAGCTTGAGTTTAGTTAAAAGCCCAGTCAAGATAATACAGTTGATATGAAACTCTACAGCAGTGCACAAATTAACAAAAATATACCAAGTTCTCCATGATTTTTGGCTTTCTACTAGATAAACATCAAGGGAAATGTCAAGCCTCAGCTATTTTCTCAAATTATTGCTCCCCAAAAAATCCAGCCTATCATTTCAACCTCCTAGATAAATGCTGGCTGGCAACTTTCAGGCTTGCCTCCTGGCTTGTGCAGTTGTAAGACTGGAACTGGAGTGAGGAGAGGCTGAGCTCTTGCTCAGCCATGGACGACAGAGCCAAAATGGTCCTCTGTTGCCAGGGCACCATGTACCTCTTTGCTGTCCTCTTCGCAGTGTTATGAAGAAGGAGATCCTTGAGTTAAAAAGCAATCCAATGGATTCAGCTTATTCTAGAACAAAGTACCCATAAGAGATGATAGTCAGAATCTTGGTGCACTTCTGTTTACATGCATGGAAAGTAAGAGTGGGTAAAAGCCTGAATTTCACCAGATTTTGAAGATAAGAATTAGATTTGACTCAACACATTTCTAACACCAACAGTGTACCATGTAGGTCCAAACTAATTCTAGTCAAGTATTTTTTGCTTAGGAGTGTAGAATTCCTTTCCATCTTCCACGAATTTTTACATACTAATTGAGTTGCAGTCATCAAATCCTAATTATTACGTGACTTTCAGTTGGTCTCTGCCTTTTATGTAAGTTATGTTTGAAGATATTCCATAGATATATTAATTCCAAATGGAGGTAAATAAATGAATGACTATCGTGTAGGTGGGATCTGTGAAAAAAAATATCAACTGTGGAATATCTTCTGGAAAAAGAAACACATATTAATCTTTGAGATATTTATTTATAGTATACACATAGATAGATATATATCTCCAGGGGTTATTCAATCACATGTAAGATAACCTCCCTTTCAGTAAAAGACTTGCTAAAGGAACAGAATAAGCAATTGAACACTTAAAAATTTCCTGCTGCACTACGCAATGTCTCCTCATTTTCCAGTTTTACTACTTTGACAATTCTGAATTAACATTTATTCATAGCAATTTCTGAAGTGTCACCAAATGAATTCTGCGCTGAAAGTCTATGCAAATGAAACTCTGTCGTGTTACCTCCCACCCCTATTTGCAAACACATTGGGGCAAAGATCTTTCTCCTTATGCAACTTCTGTCAGTCTGGAGCTGAGACAGAGAGTTTGTGCAACAGAGCAGCTTTGTCGCGGTTCTCACTCTTGCTCCTCAAGGACAGGATCCTGAGCAGCCAAAGCACCCTCGAGCACTGAAGTTCAGGACAAATAACTTGCAGATAGATGTAGCAGTAACTCTACTATGTTTGGAAAGAAGCTACCTCCGCTGCTTTAATCTGTCAGATTAAAGACCAATCATTTCCGATTCTTAATATAGAAGGTAGAACTTTTTTTTTTCTCTGGGTGAGTGGAAAAAGGAGTTCAGTAGGAAAGCACAACAGATCAACTTGAGAGCTGTTTAAATTTTGGTTTATTCACTAGGGGAGTGAATTTGTCCTGGTATCAGAATTAGTCTTGGAGATGAGAACAAGGGAAGCAAAGTTGGGACTTGTAATTCTTGGACACTGCCAATCATTTCCTTCTCCCCAGCAGAATCTGCTTCTGAACTGGCCTAGTTGAGACCTGTGGCCACCCTGTGCTTCTGGGTCTCTGCACCACACTGGCTTTGTATGCCTACATTCATTAGGTGGTGTGCCAAGCTTGGTCACTAGCGGAAGCTACAAGTGTGAACGTACTAACATGCAAGTTTGTACAGATATTCCTTATCTTACAAGGCAGAGTTTGCACATCTACAAACAAAGGCTGTAAATTACCAGAAGCTCTTGCCAGAAGTTTTGAGGAAGGCTCAATATATATTTATGCGATGGGCATGATTCGAAGCATTTTGCAGTAAACACTCATGAAGCTTGGGAAAAAGAACCAACTTTTAATGTACTTTGCTTCTAAAATCTCGGCTTCTTTCTTTCCACAGTCAATAAATGCAGCCTCCTGCATTTATTGTACCACAAAAGGTAAATTTCTTGGGCAAGAGGAGAAAAAATTTCAAGGGGGTCATAGGGAATCTGAGCTCTCCTCATCAACAAGCTAGTTTCTGAAGCCATGGAGATGACTGCAGCTGTACATGTTCCTGGGTAGAATTACAAAAAGTTGGAGCTTCAGTTCAACAGCACAAGGTGGGGGGGCGAGGGGGTAGGGAAACAGCATATGAGAGAGTTGTTGCTTTCATCCCTTAGCAGTATCATTTAATAACACAAAATTCTCCAGAATGATTCTTGGGGTTAGGACTTATAACATGGCAAAAATATCTTTCCTAACTGAAGACAATGTGGAAACATGCCAAGGTGTTTGGAAGGTTTTTCTGAAGAGTGAAGCTGCACAGAAAAGCAGTAGGCACTCCTGAGACGGGAGGGTACAGGTACTTCAGGTCAGTAATTTAAGACAGGAAGAAGTGGATACTATATTGTTTCAGAACATGTAGAAAGAATATGAATATATAAAATGTATTTACCTGCCCTGGAATTTAGCTAGGGCCAAGGAGACATTATTTTTGACACTCACATGGTCAGTATTTCAGCCCTATACCTCCTAAAGGCCCAGGCCAATGATCTCTCTGAACAGGCAAATGGACTTGCAGCCCTAGGGAGCTCTTGTCTCCCTCGTTGGATGCTTCCAAGATGAAATGCCTCCGTATTGTTTAACCAAGTAGTGAGCGCATGCGTCTAACATCCCAACAGCTCCTAGCACACCTGTGCAGCCCGAGGTGACTACATAAAAGAAGCTAATAAAGCAGTGCTTACATTTCATTCATTTTATTCACCGACTCGAGATTTCAGGGATGGAACGGAGCACAGCTGGCCTTTGGATGTTAAATATGCTTCATAAGCCAACAGCGGTTCAGCACACAGGCAGAAACCTTCTTGTCTCGTGGCTCTCCACAGGCAATAGAAAGGAAGTATGTTGGCACTCTCACAGCTGGCAGTGGGGCTGGCACAGAAGAGCTGTAAATACTGTGTGGGCATGATGGTGCAAGCTGCCAGGGTGAGAGCAGGTCATCGTGCCTTGAGGGGCTCTTAGCCACCCTCAGGAAGGCACAATGAGGAGTGTTTTTCTCTTTTTTTTAACGGAAGTGAAGGGTAGAGGGTAGGGTGGGAAACTGAGGTGTTGAATCAGGTCTGGCCTGACATGGACAGATGCTGCTGTGAGTGGAGATGCATCTCAGGAGGCTTTGGGGCTTTTGATGTATCACTGGAGCAAGGAGCTGCCTGTAGTTGTGACCACAAAAATACTCTGTACTCAGAGGCATTGTCTGGCCTGGGATTTCTCCCTGCCCTGACAGAGGTACCCTTGAATAACTTCTGTCCTGTACCTGCTCTGGTGTCCAGTCTACTTACCTATTTACTTGGTAAAGGGAATCTTCCATTTCCATCCCATCTCACTTGGGAAAATCCGGCAGGGTGAGTATGAGTCTCACTCAAAGCCATGTCATCTATATGTGATTTGAGCAACTGCTACAGAGAAAATGAGCACATGAGGAAGAGCTCTGTTATGTCCTTTGACTTTTTTTTATTGCTTTGCAGATCAGAACTTAAAAGACAGCAGAGGTACATCTCCTAGGGAAATAGAGGAAGGCTCTTTGATCAGGTAATGTTTGTATCTGTAATCCTTGACACGTAATTTTCTCCTTACAACTATGTGCACAGTCCCAGTGAATTTCTGGGTTTATTCAATTATCCCCAGTTCCTCCAGGGGAACTGCCTTTAAACAGCTGTTTCCCAAAGGAGGATGACCACATGCAGGACGTGCTCCACGCCGCCGCCGAGTGCCTCTGCTGGCTGAGTGTGATAGCAGGGGCTTCCTTTCCTGCGGCAGCTTAGCCCTGTCAGCTACCAAAATCAGTGTCCAGATACCCAGACCTATAGGTTGAGTGCAGAGACCTCTCAAAAGAGCTCGCTCAAACTCCAGGATTTGGCTCCTCATTTCAAATGCCTCCAAGGCCGTGGATGCTTAGAACTGAGATTCCAGTTTGGCTTCTTGTAAAGCTGAAGAGTCACATCTAAAATTTGAAACTGAATTGCTTAAATTTGATGCTTTTCTCAGGCAGACGCTTCATTTGCTTCCTTCCCCTCCCACCCCCCATCCACCCCAAAAAAGGTAAGATAAGAGTCTTTCCTTAGAGCTTGCATTGTCAAATGGTATGCTAATCGCAGTATCACCTCCAGCTCATTAAATCATGTTTTCACCACGTGTACGCATGGCCATTGCCCAGTGGTTTAGCAGGATTGTCCGTATGGCTATAGAGGACCAAATTAGGGTCGAACTTCATGATAAGGAACATTTTTTCAGGCAGTGGTGCAAGTGTTTCCATCTGCTTCTGTTCATGGTAACCCACTAATGTATCCATACCTCAATTCATTTTTTCTTTGCATACGTGTGAAAGACACCTGAAGAACCTTATCATTTTAAAAAATGATGTAAAAAGCCCTTGGTGCCTCCAAGTTCTAACACTGCAAGTATTTTCCCCAGGGCACTTGATTACACTAGAAAATTGTCTTTTTAATTTGCAGAACTCAGAAAAGTCAGAAGATGGCAGCAGTTCATTCATGCATTAAACAATCCCTAAATTTCATGAACAGAACAGCTCTTCCTTAAAGTTATTTGTGTTATGCAACCATCTCAGAATAAAGATGTATAATTTACTAAGCAAAATAATTTTGCTTACCCAGATTCTACAGTCATCAAGCTATTAATTATCATATTATTTTTGCCTTTCTTTTCTTTTTGCAGCTATCATTGCAGTGTATAAATTTTCAGAAGGTAGGAAAAAGTACATTGTAATGGGAAGAGTTTTTAGGTGGATATTTTTAATTCCAGGCATATGTTTTCAGGATCCCTAAACTTCCTTTTTTATTTTTTATTTTATTTACAGATATCACATAAGGAAAAAAAGTCATAAGATGGTTTTGATATTTCCAAATAACACGAGCTGTTAAAAGGAATTGTTTTTCCCCTGTTTCTACAGTAGAATGTTTTTATCTTACTCTGTGCTAATCTACATGCCTCATCATTTTCACACCATCAGCAGTGGGATATCTCTTCTCTCCAAGGATTTAATAGTGTTAATGTTGCAGTAAAGACCTATATTACTAAATTTTCTCTACCTTGAGAAAATAGATCATAGTACATTTAAAGCATGGCATAAAGGGTTAGCATAAATAATTAAACTAAATTACCATCATGGAAAAACAAAGCAGGCCAGTTCCAAGCTGCCTCAGAAGAAATCTAGTGTAACTCCATTGCTGTCAGTGGAATTATTCCCAACTGACACTGGCTTAAGGGATGCAGAATCTGGCATCCTAGCTTTTGTAACACAACCTCCTTGTCATTGTGTGTTCACTTATTCACTTAATTCATAAAATTCAATCAATTGCAATGGGCCACCCAGCCACTGGAGTGAAGAAAAGAAAATCTATTGTATATGATATTTCTTTGATCAACTGCATCTGAAAGTGCATTGCCCCCCTTCCACCCCCCAGCAAAAGAATGCATCAGAGACCAGGGCTGACATTGTGGTGCTGGGAGCTGATATTTCCCTCCAGCCTCATTTGTATTGCTTTATTGACATGTTAATGACAAAGTACTTCCCAGGTCCTATGAAGTACAGAACAAGTCAGAGAAATTAGAATAATACCTAGTCCTAATTAGAAGCCAGGTATCTGCCTGACATGCTCTCTTGTTGTATTTAGCAGCTTCAAATACTTGTACGTTGATTGATTGCCTACTTGCTTGATTGATTGATAGAGAGGCTCCACTGAGCTCATAGACACACACATGAGGGGAGGCTTTTGATGTCAATATGAACAAAGATAATGATAGACTTACAAACAATGCCAAATGCCGAGTCTACGAATTAAGCATAATGCAAACAGAAAATGTGCCCGGCGCTGTTCTAAGAGCAAAGAGACTAGAAGGAAGATGTGTTGTGTATGACTGAACCTCATAGCTACAGGCAAAATTGTACTGTCAGTAAGATTTGCAGGTGATGTTTCTGATTGCCTGAAGATCTCTGCACATAAGCAGGGCAAGAGAAATTAATCCAGATCCTTCCTTTGCAGCATTGCAAACACTGTTTTGCAAACGCGCTTCTAGACCTGGCCCATTCTGGGAGACAAAGGTTTATCCAGAAAGGAATCAGGTTGGTTTTCTGTATGTAAAGATCACAAATGTACTGCTATATGGGAGCTAGGGCGTTAATTGATGAGAAGGCTCAGTGTGCGAAGTATGGAAATGATCAGCAAAACACAGAACCAGAGCACTGCAGATTCCTCTCTGCATTTCCCTCTATCCACCCCCAAATAAAAATATTTAACAACAAACAGAAAAACACAAAAACTTTAAGGGGCACCTTGATCCTCAAATGCTGCTGAGCCCATCTTTCTCTGCTGCCTTTGATCTGTACTTCCCTCCTCTGTTCTGCACAGCGACAAATGCACTGCACACAGGGCACAGAGTGCAGCACAGCAGGACAGATCCTTTTAGCTAGAGCTGTGCAAAATGTTCATAGCAGAGCCCCAAATCACAAGAAACTTGCCTGGCTTCAAATTTCCTTGCAAACTTGGAACTCAGACCACGTTTGTCAAAAGGTTACTGAGATTCGCTAGCCCTTTGAGAAATTTCTCTCTTTCCCTTGTGCACTTCTTTTCTTTCTCTCTCTCTCTAATCTGCCTGAATTTCTAAAACTATTTCCACAGTGTTTAGGACCTACGAGGACACACAGGTTTGGATTAAAAAATCTGCCAAAAGTACTCTCTCATGGTGTCAATTCAAAACCAGGTGAAAGTAAGTGATTCATTTCAAGAAAAAAAAAAAAGAAGCCATCAGCCAGCTAACAAAGTCTCAGTTCCTGCAAATTTGTGAGCCACAGAATTGGTTCATCAAGGGCTTGAACTTCTTCTTTGAAATTAATCCTGCTGATTGTCATAGTGTTACTGCCAAAGCTGGATTTTTTTTAACCCCAAAAGTCAAAGTGAAACATGAGTATGTAAATCCTTTACAGACCAAAGTGAAATGAATCTCTGCAAAATAAAATAGTAGTTTCACACAGCTCTTTTCAGTACTGTGTTTAGAGACACCATAGATCAACAAAAGTTTGTATCAATTTGCTCTTAAACCATCCCTCACTCAAAGATCTCGCATCACTTTGCAAAGATTATCTGAGTGATTCATTGACATGTGGTCCAAAAGAAAGTCAGTGCTAAGGTTTGAACCCAGATCTCCTTAGAGCTTTAAACTCAAGCTCATCTTCCTTGCCGGTAGAAGAGCTGTCTAGTTCTGTTTGTGCCAATGACATTTCATGATTCAGTTTGCATATTTAAAGAATAGGTGAGTGATCTCGCTTTGGACATACCTTATGTGCTCTGGTGCACATAATATCAAGTGGCATATGAATTCAGCACAGTGATATGCACTTTTTCAGACCTTTTTGCACGGTATCTGAAGTTATCTACCCTTTCAGCACCTAACAACGAGGCTGGAACTTATGTACAGAGTCAGACAGACTTAATGAATATCTTCAGTTCAAATCAGATGTTTAAGCTGCATATGAAGTTATCACACAGTAGAGGAATCATCATAGAATTGAATCATAGAATGGTTTGAGTTGGAAGGGACCTTCAAGGTCATCTAATTCAAACCCTCTCCCATCGGCAGGGACACCTCCCACTAGTAGAGGATGCTTTTGGTTTTGGTTAGCCAAATGCTTTCACAGATGCTCCATGAGCAAAATCACTATTAAGCTAACACATCTTGTGTCCTGATACAGATGTAAAGCTTCCTTTAGAAGCTTGGAGGAACATTTAAAACAAAACAAGAGAAAATATTGCCTTAAGCTAGCCTAGGTTCAGTTGAGTCATTATGTTTTAATGCCCAACCTTTGTTTGTTTTTTGTTTCTCTTTGGAGATCTTTTGCCATGGAAGGTTAAAGATTACTGAGATAACTAACAATAAATGTGTCTGGTGTTGTGACTTTTGACCAATTATTATAACTTTAGTTGGCTGAAATGATTCTGTATCCAATTTTATTTTGCATCCTATTACAACAAAATTGACAAGGGTGAGAATTAAAGCCTTAGCCCTGTTGTTTAAATGAGAGTGGGGATGGCCATTCATCTGAGCTTTCACAACAGCCAGAGCCCTTCTCTTTTATCAGCAGCGTGGACTGCAGTGCTGCAGTAACTGCCTAACTGCTCCTTTGCCCGTTATGACTCAAATGACTTGGCTTTGGAGTGGACTTGAGAAATGACTCAGAGTTTCAACAGACACACCCCGTTACTGGCTTTGTAGTATACAAAATGCTTTCCAATATAACCTATTTTTCAAAGAAAGGCTGTGTATTGCTCTCTGTAGACCTTATGGCATATATTCAGTCACAACATCGGTGCAGGTCGAATGACAACTGTGCAAACTGCTGTCTCATGCCCTGCCAGCCTGCTTCAGTCCTACTCTGAATGGGTACCTGGTGTGGGTAGAAGAGCCCCTCTACATATAAGACCCAGCTTAACTACTGCAGCTATAGGGCTAGTGACAAGGATGCTTACACAGGAGATAGTGCCCTCATGTCCTATGTACGTTAGAGGCTGCAGCTGCAGGTGGCCACTGACACACTTCCTGGTGCAGAGACTAAGATTAGATGAGATTTGTGTAGGTGGTCAGTCATTAACAGTAGTCATGGCTTTGCTGGTCTGCACTGGAAAGAAGCACCTTACAGCCATATCAATTTGTGGAGCTTTAAGCCCATTCTACTGTTGATCTTGTCTGAGATGATAGCAATCAGTTTATTGAGAGCAGCCAGCAGAGGTGGGCAGTCACAAACTAGGGCTGTATTGGAACTTAGGCAAAAAGCATCGCTAATTCTCATCACCAAAGCATCCTGTCACTCAAGCCACATCATCTTCACTATCTAGCCCAGGAGCCAACACTCTGGTCCACCTTGGGGAGAAGCATACTGTAGGCATACTGCAAAAATAAACATTCTTGAATAAAGAATAAAAATTCTTGAATATATGCTTTCTCCCATTCACAAATTTTCAGACAAAAGAGTTCGACAAAAATAAATGAATTCCATTCCCAAAATTTCTTAGATTTCCCCAGCTGTCCTTTGTTTTTAATACAGATTAGGGGATACCTCAACAAGAAAAGCTTTAGAAACACTTCTGCAAACATGTTTATTGAATAGACTATTATCTTTTCTACTTTAAGTGGTTTCTAGCATTTTGGTACCACAGAGGAAGAACAGCAGCAGGTTTAGTTATTAATAATATGTTGTCATGACAATTTTTTTTGCAATGTTGGAAAAAGCTCTCAGTAGCATTATAGGTACAGCCAACTTTCAAGGTAGTTAGAGTGGCTAATTTCTTTGGGGAGGGTGATAAGGGGTTGGACTTGCCCTCTATCAAAGTTTGAAAGATTCTTTAGGATATGAACTGTGGTCTTATTTTGCATTTTTAATTTTCTATTCATGTATGCGGTCCCATGAGACTTTCTCTGATTATTGGGTATGAAGGTGAACACAGCATTTGTGATACAGTTGAGATTTCTGTTTATTTTCAAGTTCAAAATGTGGACCAATTACAGATAGTTCTTTGAGAACTTATTTTTTTTGCCAATCTTGGAGTCAAGAATTCAATGACAGAAATTCTTAAACAAGAAAATCTGCAGTTCTGCAGAAAGAGGTCTATATCAGAACAAAAAACATGCCAGAAATTTCTCTGTTTTGAAGAGAGGCATTGTCTAAGCCAAGACAGATAAGGAGGTGGTTGTGGCTTTGGGCTTTTATCATCCCTAAGCTCCTTGCCATTTTTAAGTAAAAAAATTGGATATTAGACAAACGTGACTTCAGTCCCATGAGAGGAGCAGTTACATTTGAAACTATGTAGATGCTCACTGCGTTTGGGCCTAAGAGGACTGCTAAGACATACAGGTATCCCATTTTACCCTGAGGCAACACCAACATTTGAAATGGGGAGTGAAGAGCACATTTTAAACCCTCAGCCTGTTTGCTGCACACCACCTCAGCATCATGCTCTGCCCCCAGATAATCAGATGCTCTGGTCTTCCAGTGTTAGTCTACTTTATACAAGAAATAAATGTCCATTGAACCAGAGAAGGAGAGCACTTGTACATGTGTGAGGGGGGAGACACACTTGCTCTGCTGCCAGAGATTAGAACACTAATGTGAAATAAGGAAGAGAGAGGTCCAAGTCTCTGGGCAAATAAATATTTTATTATCTACAATGAGCGGAAGGGCTTCTGCAAGAGATGTCTTGCTGCTGAAAACAGTATATAGTGGCTTGGATCTCTTCTCAGGGAAAACCTGGCCTTGAACTCAGGCAGGATGGTAAGGGGAAAGCAAGCCTCCTCTTCTGTGTTGCATCTTTATTCAGCGCATATATGAGATTTTTTTTCTTCTCTCCACATGTTCTTATGAGAAAAGGCCGACCTGCTTTAAGCTTCCAAAGCAGCTCCAAATTTCAAACGGAGATGGAGTCTTATCTCCTTTTGTGGGGCAGGAGTTAGATAAATTTTCTTTTCCTAACAGAAATACCTGTTTTCAGAAAAAAATAACCCAGCGCATCACAAATCACTCCTGGCAGCCAAGAGCTGGGCATGGATGTGGTCATGAGCAGTAAGTGAAATCTCCCTAAACAAAACTGACCCCAAAAGGCATCTCATGTCCCCATCATCCAGAGTGGGAAATGCAGGAACAGCAGCAGGATCAAGAGGCACTTTTGTGCTTGCTCAGACATACT
Organism: Cuculus canorus; assembly: GCF_017976375.1. Classification (NCBI taxonomy): domain Eukaryota; kingdom Metazoa; phylum Chordata; class Aves; order Cuculiformes; family Cuculidae; genus Cuculus; species Cuculus canorus. The sequence continues at coordinate 27,763,657 of NC_071405.1, read as the reverse complement.
CCCATGACAAAACGTCTGAAATGCTTGTGCCAACCCCCAGCTTGTCCAGCCCTTCTGGGGGTCTGACAGTAGCAAAATCCCACAACAGGGCATCCTGGGCACACTGAGTTGTTTTTGTTGTTGTCCAGATTTGTATTGCATTTAATTTTAAGCCAGGCCGGCAGTGAACAGTTGATATTAAATGTACATTTTGGTATAAAACAGTGTGTCACATCCCCACCTCTGAGGACCTGTGGAGGTTGCTTTGGTTTCCTAATTTTCCTATTTGAATGGGTGAATAGCTCCAGGAAGGACAGCACTGGACTTCAGCCTCACTTGTACCTGGGGGAGAGACAGGATCTCTACATAGGGGAGGAACATGAGAGCAAACAGTAGAAAAGAGGTACTGATAATGTGTCCAGGGAGACTCAGTGCTGAACTAGAGACTGCTGTGTAGGTCTGACACATGGCTTTTGCAGAAAAGGGCTTTTGGCCCTCTGGTGATCTTATAAATGAAGGAAGGTTAGCATGGGACTCGGGAAAAATGCTTCTTTGTTTTCTGGATGTTCAGGATTTTTGTGCGGAGAAGAGAACATGCTCTTGTACTTCTGTGTGAAGGATGGTGTTTATATTTTATAGCAGGGCCTTGTATGCTTGTGCTTTCTGGGTATATGGGAAGGGGAGACAGAGGTCTTGCTTAAATCCTTCGTATCTGAAGGAGAACAATGCTCTACTGTCTTGGGAGAAGGGACAACTACTGCTAGATATGTGAGGGTAGGGTTTATGAGTACTGCTAAAGTAGCTCAGTTTAGCCTGAGTAGCCCGAAGTGTTGTATGTTATTTTGGTTTTAGCACTGAGCTATATGTGTGCACAATTCCTACCTCTCCAGGAAACCAGGCTGCTCATGCTGGTACTGCCCAGATATGCAGAGATGGATATGGACTGGCTTACAAGCTCCTCAGATTAGCTCCGAAATACCTGTTTCACAGGAGTTCGAGGACCTCAGCACCCACCTATAGCCACACAACCTATGGTAGCAACAGTATTCACTGTACCCTGACACTGTGATGGCTGGTGTCCCTTCGGGAAGAGACAGCCTTTTCCCACCAAAACCATTCTACGTTGCGTAAAAATTGTATATCGTGTGATTTTGGCCCATGTCAGAAGGAAGAGATGATGGAAACATGTCTGGCAAACATGGTCTGAAATGGCTCCAGAAGAGCTAGGTCCCTCCATGTATTAAGAACTTGACATGAGTTACTGCGCAAACCTTGGGAAGAGGAGTGGCAGCCAGGAGGATGCCTGGGTAATGGATGGGTGAGAGCCATGGTGGATAGGCACCATACAAAGAATGAAATCAGGTGGAGTGTGAGATGCATGACGCCCAAGATGTGCTGAAGAGTCCCAATCTATGTGGCACAAAGACCTATAGGGCAGACATTACAAGGGGTACTCCATCTGGGATGGAGTTGTGGGTTCCAGTAGCATATGGAAACTTGAAATGCTGATGGTGAATGCAGCCCAGGGAGTCTCTCATCTGATTTTTCCGCCACAATCGTTTCAGGATGGTGGAGGTCCTGGCCGCAGTACAAATAGCTGTTTCTGGAGGGAGGATCAGGTTGCAGCACTGTAGCAGCTGACGCACAGAGGAGATGGCTGAGATCAGCCTGTGTTCCCATAACATATGGTTGGGCCATGAAGGATTGCAAACACAGTTTCTACTGCACAGAGCAACTGTAGACATTTAAACCACGGTTGAGCTTTTATGGCTGTGTACATTTTTACTGTTTTCCCAAGCCATGCTAGCACCATATATGTTTGGGGATTAAAGTGTACCTTGAGTACCTGAACACTACCTATCTTCTTGTGGCTATGGTGTGGACAAATGACCAGGATATACGGTTAACATTATTAATGAATAACTATTAAGACTGTAACACCTGCCTGTACTGTGGCTAACTGTGCATCATGTTACATAAGGTTTGTAAGTCATATTTTTACTAGAAATGGACAATGTCCCGGGCACACAACTGCTCCCGCCAGTCAGAAGCGAAAGCAACAAACAATAAGCATATACCTTAAAATCACATCAGTTCCTCTAATGAAAGAGTTTAGCTTTCCCTGCACACCTTTCCTTTATTATGTTTTTACATAATAAAGGGATACAAACCAACAAAATCCAGTTCAGCACTGCTGTAATGTAATGGGATAGTCTTTCCAAGCACAGCAAGAACACCGAACAGGAGGTGTTGATATGTCCCCAAACGCTCCATTCCTGGCAACCTCTCGGGCAGAGCCATCTCAGAAAGACTGCCCACTGCTGAAAGAGTTAAGAACATCTTGTCAAGGATATGCAGTTATCTGGAACTTTTGTTTATACAGAGAGGCAATAAAACATCCCGCGCCTTAGACCGGTGTAAGAAGGGTCAATACAAGCCGCAGCAGTTGTATATAAATTAACCTTTTAAGTATGGCCTAATCCATAATGATTCATCGACAGGAATTATTCCAGGAGGCTGAGCTGCAACAAATCGTGGCAGTTGTAGCAAACTACAGCACCTCACAGCTGCTGAAAGCTCGGCTGCCTCTTAAGATGAGGTATCTAAGGGAACATTTTAAAAGGCTTTGACAATGTATTTCCACAATACTTGTTGGAACTAGGACGTCTCCAATGATCTTATGTTCCTGAAGTGGAATAAAAGTATGAGGAATCTGAATATATACATGAAGGATGTTTTGAAAGATTTTTGCTTTTACTGTAGTGCTGACAGAATATGAAAAGGATGCTTCACTCCTACACACTGGAGTGGTCACCCAAAAGAGCTCATTTCTTCTCCTCACTAGGATTTAGCCAGGATAGTGCAATGAGTGTTTGAGCTGAGAAGCCTGCAGTGTATTTGCAATTGTCAGAATTAAAAGTGAAGGAAGACAAAACAACCTCTCCACTCCCACCCTCTGTCAAACATGCCTAATGAATAGCTCCACATGCACTGTATCAGAAAACCCCAAACGTTGACGGCGACGTGAGGCACTAAATTTGTTAGTTATCATATCTGACAAATTGTCATCATGGTTCCACTCCTTTGGAGGGTGTTGTGCATGTGACCCGGGGAAGGGCTCTCCAGGCTTGAGCTAATGGGTGTACTAATTGGAACAGAAGATGATGTGCCAAGATGGGAACCACAGAGTGGGCTGCCAAAAAAGAACAGTATAATTATCTGTGCATAATTCACGGCCGGAGAATAAGCTTTCCTCCAAAGTTGTCTGCTGTAGAGCTGTACCAGATTCATGGCTTTTTCAGTGAGTATTCACAAAGTAGTGACAATCTGTGCAGAAATATTCACTTCTCCAAACTTTTTTTTTCCTATTGGACTAAAATAGACATTTTTATAGCACTCTGCTCTCAGGACTGGTCTGTTAAGACAAGTGGTGACTCACGGATGTATATTCTTACTTTCTTGGATGGTTCTCTCTCCCCTCACCCTATCTAATCCCTTCACCAATGGGATTTGGGGAAAAAAAAAAACCCTCTGCAAGGAAAAGCACTAAAATTTCAAACTATTGCAAGCGTATTGGCTCACTGAATCTTCAGAGTTGCTGCTATACTGTGACTACAGTGGTCCTAGTTCTCAGATTATCAGGACAAACACTCAGATGACATGAGCCAAAGGAAAATGGCCTTTAATTCTAAGCACTTTTAGGCAACACAACTTGCCAGTTCAGCTTCTGTTCAGCCGAAGGCAAGTTACAAATACACCTGTCAGAGTGCACTGCTCTTTCAGTTATTATTGGACTGTATGAGGGTTATTTGATTCTTTTACCCTCATCAGCGGTACCACCTTTTCATCACTGTTATGGAAGATGGATATTTTTTCTCCACAATAAGTAAAAAATAATTTTCTAATCTGTGCTCCTTTTCTTGAAGGAGCTTCAGCTTCCAAAAGAGAAATCCCTTAGCTAGTAAGTCCTTCAAGTTCCTTAGCTAGTAAGTCCTTCTGGAGGAGCTCAGGATGAAGGACTGAATGTCTTGTAAAGGCTATTCTGAATGGCAGGGGGAAAGCTCTTACAGATAAAGCAAAGGAGATGGAAAATGTTCCCATAATTGCTGGCAAGGAAGATGCAGATTTTGCTTGTGCACATTTCTCTTTGAAAGCTGATCCTGTTTTGTAAGGGTAGACAAGGAAGAGTTGCCAAATTCGTAGGACAACGAAGTTTGGAAAGCACTGGTAAAATATGTGGAATTGGATTAAATTTGACAAAATGTCATATTGTTTTAAAGCTCCTCAGGGTGTCCTGAACCATTTTTGTTCCACACAGTGCAGATTTCCTGTAAAGCTTTGGCACAGCTGCCTTCATCCTGAGCTGCTTGAGTATGTTGGTGTGGCCATGCTGAAGCTGTAGGGGCCCTGTCTCACAGGAATTTTCCCAAAGAATCGGGGCTGATCTCCCTTTGGTCTAGTGTAGGAACTCCCCAGGGAAAGTCCTGGTGCGTAGGGAGCTTGTGGGCATGTGCATGATGTCTGTGCCATTCAGGGGTGTTTGGGCAAAGCTCACTGAATCCAGCTGGAGGCTGGAGGGGACAGTGCTAAGTGAACATGAGAGTTTGGTTCTGGAAGTGATGTAAAGCACAGATGGACTTTCCAGGCCCTATCTAGCTGCTTCTGGGGTTGGATGTGTGGGGTGACACTTGGGCACTTGTGGTGTAAGCCTGCCCTATGTTACTGCCTTGTCTTCTGTTACTTTGGCAATCTATAATCACAAAATGAAAAATCATGGCTGGAGAAAGATGCCCTGGTTCTGGCAGAGTGCTTCAGTCAGTGGGATAATTTATAATTTTAAGCACAGGCTTAACTGCTTCGCTGGAACAGGTTACAACTTTCTTGGTAGATACTGGAAAACTTACACTTTCTGGGAACACTCTTGGAAAGATGAAACAAAGACACTTCCTCTATAAATGTTTGTTGAAAACGAATAAGTATGTGTGAGTATGCAATGAAAATGAATTTCCACTTCTTTATCATGTTCACCAAACAACTCAACATAGCAATAAGGACTTAAACTTACAAGAACAGTGAGAAATGAGCTCCACAGCTTGTTAACCTGAGTGAGGAAACCATGGGATATGGACATGTCCTGCAGTTTGCACTCATGTAAGTGCCTTAATCAGACTGACCAATAGCCCAGAGGGCATCAAATGGGAGCTACCTGGGGGTGTCTCCTGGAAACATCCCAGAGATAGGCTGGTGCCACACCTGAGACTGCTCTGCTGATAAACAGATGACTTCAGTTTCCAGCGATCTCAAGCCAAGAGCTGTCACCAGCATTGCATTCACTCAGAGGAAATTACAAAAAAAAAAAAAAAAACCATAAAAGAAAAGTACTGGAAAATCAGGTGCATACATGTAACCAGCCTCAGCATTGATCTAACATAAATGGTAGCACTCATGAGGCAGATAATCCAGCTTCTCATTGATCTTGGCAGTACTAGTAGGGGGCAATATTTGCATTTGGTTGAGTTGTTCTTGGACAAATTTTCTCCACAGTATTAAACACAAAGAAGTCTTCCATTAACACCAGGAGAGCAGAGCTTTTCATTAATCTTTTTTTTTTCATTTTTTTTTTTTTTTTTAAAATACATGGCCTTGTTCTCTATTCTGTTGTTGGTCTTACACTGAGATGGCTGCACTGAGTAAAGGAAAATAGTAACTACATCAAAGGCTATTGCAGAGTTGGACCCTGAATATTTGCAGCAAACAGCAGAGTTTTCTCTTTTTTTTTTTTTTTTTTTTTTTTTAAGTACAAAAGAACAAGGAATTATTATCCTTCTTCTCCCTGCAAAGCAGAGCAAAATCAATATTCTTCCCTGGGTCTTTTCTCTAAGCCACCTTCTTTCCCACATACTCTCACCTTATGCTGTCTCCATTCTGGAGATACTCCACTCCTTTGATGAAGGAAGGAGGGAAAAAAGCATTTTTTTTTTTTAATAATTCTTTGGATGCATTTTTAGGTGGAGATGAATTGCATCATAAAGTGCCTGTTTATCTCTATGTATGACAGAGTTCAAACACTGCAAATGTGGGGGTGTGTGACTGTACAAGTTCTGCCCATTGCATCCAGGCAGTCCCATCGTGTCTGGCCAGTTTTATCCTGCTGTCTGGTAAAGACCTCGACCCTTTATTATGTTCATGCAGAGAATGAAGGATCAAAGGATTCGCTGTCCTCACACGTCTCACCCCACCACACTGGCAGCAGCTCAGAGTTCTGTGACTGACGATACCTTGCTGGACATTTCCACCTGCCTCCTGGCAGCATGACAGGGAGACACAAGCTGCAGCACAGAAGAGTTTATGGGCACCAGGAAACCAGTGTTTGTGGCATATCAGCATAAACAAAGAAATTGTCGTAATAGAGAACTACACTTAGAAGTATTGCAGTCCACACATGGGATCACACAGCATGTGGTAAATGAACCCAGGCAGTGAACCCAAAGCAAGCAAAGAAGAGCGAGTTTATAGAGCAGCAGCTAGAAAGAGAGCAAACAAGTAACGTGAAAGGAGTAAAAAAGACTCCTATATACTAGCAGGGAAGCCAGAACCAAGTCTGTATGCAGAGCTGACTATGAGAGATAAGATGAGAAAATGAAAGTAAAGATTTTTACTGTCTCACTGGGAATTAAAGGACAAGAAGTAAGTGAGATGCTGTTGCCAGGAATAATGCCTGAAACACTGGAATAGCTGATAAAGGTGTTTGATTAGAATCATGACCCTGCAGATAGAATGAGACCCTGGAGAAATATTGTATCTTTTACCCCGCCCCAAGAAGCAGGAACTGAGATAGACACCCTCCTTGCAGAGCTGCAGAATCTATAGCTCTGGAGATGTTAAACACTCCTTAAATGGAGCCAAGATCATCTGTAGGACACGAGTCCCTCTTACAGAGAAGTGTAAAAAGAGGAAATCTAGCCCTAGAGAAACACCTCCAGATAGCAGGGAAACACTAGCTATCCCAGGAAAAGGTCAAATCAATGCAGCAAAGGAAGGCAGTGAGCGGGAGGGAACAGCCTACCAATAGCGCAGGCAGCAGAAGCCAGTGGAGGAGCTCTGTAGAGAAATAACAAGAAAGGCTGAAAGGAAAATGCCTGGCAAGGGCAAAGATGCAAGAAAGGAGGAAAACCAAAATGTTTGCCTCAATCTTGCAACTCCTTGGGGTTAAAAAACATTATGCCTTTCAGATACCTGCAGTATGGCTTCAGCAGTAGGAGGGACGTTGGGGGTCCATACACTTGAACATACAGTGGAACATGACGCCCAGTCTTCGGGACCTGTGACTGCCCTTACATCAACAGCCAAGTCAGAGCCAGCTGGGTCACAAAGCTGCGATGTCATTGAAAGAAGTGATAAGCAGCAATTCTAACCTGGAGAAATGTGACCACATCATGGTGATGTACAATAAAACCATCTTGAGGTCAATGGGCAATGCAGGCTGTTGATAATAAATCCATGGAACAGGAGTTGTTATTGCTAAGAGTTTATAACAGTTGACATTCAAAATCACCACCCAGGGCAGAGCACCAGGGCAGTGCACGGCCTTCCTCTGATTACAGTACAAACCCTCAGTAGCCTCTACTTGTAAGGAGACAGGCAGTCTCTGTGGGCCAGGTCCAGGATTCACATGGGACTAAAGGGCACAGCTCTGTTCCCTGTGCTGCATCAGTAAAAGTAACATCACCCAGAGAATGTGGCCAAGATACTGTGTGCACTGTGATCACAGAACTCCTGACTGCTTGCCCCTGTGCATCATGTAAAAAGGGTAAAAGGAGGATAAAATATTTTATCCTGACCTGGTAGCTTTTGGTCACGTCTGAATCCTTATGTAAGGTACCAAACAGAGATGAATCAGCTTCAGAGCTTATATGTTCCTGTTTCAGAAACTGCATTATAGAGCGCAGAACAGGTATTATGCTGCTAATTTGTATAATCATAAAAAATTATTTCTTCGGCTTGCATTTTTAAGAGATGGCTAAATTTGTGATTTGCCTACTGTGCTAAGAGCCTGGCATGTGGCCACGTGCTTTCACACATCTCCTTGCAGACTATGGGGCAGATTCTAAAACCAGTGGTGCCATCCTACATCTGAAGCAATTCCATCTACACAAGCTCAAGTGCAATCACAGTGGGACCAACTGTTTCTTTGTTTGGCATCAGGATGTATAAATATCTGACACTTCCTATGCACGTATCTATATATTTCAAAGTTACTGACATGTTAGAATTATCAATAAAAGAAAGATAACTTGCACAATAATCATCACTTCCTGACAGCTGAAATCCAGAGGAATCGGCTCTGCCCTTCTTTTAGTGAAAATGAGTAACAAAACCTTACCTATGTGAAATTTGTCTCTCACTCTCAAAATAGCTCAGATGACCTGTGTTAAAGAATGTTAAGAATTGTTGAGAAACAATGGAAAGGAATAGGCAGAGAGTTTAAGCTGGGCATTCTCTCCAATAGATATATGAAAGCACATATGACCTAGCTTTAAAGCATGGCCTTGTTGAACATCTGCTTTTTAATTCTAATACATACTAGGTAAAGCATAAAACATATATTTAAACGTGTATTTCTTTTGCAAATATAATTTCTGAAGCACAACTTGAGATAAGACATCTGTGCAACAACTGTAGATAAAAATACAGTATTTAATGCTCTTTGAAAATTTATGCTTCACGATATTCTTCAATGAGGAATAGTGGATTTTTTGTGCTAGTAAGGTACAAACAAGATCCAAGAAGACAATCCTTTGCAGAAAGTGCTCACACAGTATCTTGAGTACTGAGGACAGTCACTTCATTCTAATCTAAGTAATATTTAAGCTAGAATATAAGGGGGAAAAAAAGAGGAGTTTTTCAAGCTGGATGCAAATGCTAGTAGTGGTTGTTAGTGCACTAGCCTCATGAGTCCTACTCTCATGCTCTACCCAGCAAGATTTTGAAAGGTATGTAAGTCCCTTAAAAACATAATTAACACCTCAGTAGAGTTTTCAAAGGGCAGAAGTTTCTGGTTGATACCTGTTTCAAGAGAGATGGAAAAATGCTGAGCGTCCTCTGGATTGAAGTGAAGTGAAGATAATAATAACCAAAGGAGAGGGAGGACAAGAGTAAATACAGTGAAATCACCAGGATGCAAGACAGCAATGATAAGGACATGGGGACTCTGCAGTGATGTGGCAATTCCCTTAGCCTGTGGCAGGAATATCTCTCACTGATTAGAGCTAATTAGGGAGGACTAGGCTTCAGCCTTTTTTATCATCCTCAGTAAATCTGCCTTTGATGCACACTGGTTAGAGCACAGCTCTGGTTCTAAAATGGATGTTAGATGTTCTGCCTTCACTGGTCCATTAAAATAAATACAAGCAGCTCTCTAGGTCTGTTGTGCACAATAAAGCTATTTTGGTTCCTGATGACTGATTTCTTTGGCTCTGTGAATGTGGTGAGAACACCAGTTTTGTTCCTTTTTAGCACTGGAAGGAAGTCTTGTGTAATTTTGTGAGGGCTGGGAAAAGTTTAGAATAGAGGTAAGGAGGTGATTTGGGTTCTGGCCTTTTGTTGAAAGACCATAATAGATTCATTGGTGAGAAAGTTCAGAAATTTTGACACCAGAAACCGAGAATGACTGGTATTGAGAAAATGATTTAGTTTTCTGTACTAGCACAGATCAGTTAGTGAGATCGGTTGGTTGGAAGCTGAAGCTGGACAGATTCAGGTTGACAATAAGGTGCATCGGCTTTTTTTACAGGAGAAGCAATACATTATGGGTTGCTGTGGACTTTTCCTTAAGTCAAGACAGGGTAGCTTTCTACAATTCAAAAAGGAGCTGTGGGTTTGGTGAAGCTGGGGTGAGGCTCTGCTGTCTACATTATGCAAGAGGCCATTAGCCTTCAAACCAACTAATCTAAACACTCCAGAGCAATGGGCACATCTCTGAAATTTGAAAAGATGAACTACACATGCCCCAGAGACATGGGATTTGAATACCAAAGACCCCAAATGGCCCATAAAATGAGCCACCGTGGGGAATCCAAATGTTTCACGGCATTCGTCAGAAAAATTAAGACCTCAAGCATATGGGAATATGCCTGTGTTGACATACGGTTAAATCTGAGCAGCACTCAGCGGTTAAATCTGAGCAGCATCCAGCAGTGTACAAGTGCATGTATACTGTGTCAGGGAGCAGAAGACACTTCTGCACAGCATTGCACAATGCAAGTGGTTGGATGGCTGGAGAAGCCAAAGCCAGGTCAAAGCTGAGCTGTGCCAGGCCAGCCTGAGGCCTCCCATCTGCTTTCCAGCACTGAAGCTCATCGCTGAACTCTGCAAGGTGAGAGCAGCATGGCTGAAATTTGACCTCTGACATGACCCATCAGGCTTTTACTGCATTTTCATTACTGTGCTCCTAAAGGCTGCGCCCCATGAGGTGGTTTCTAGTCAGCCAAAGCCTTTGACTCTGCAGATTTCTGTCTTGGTGGATTCTGGCCAGCTGGGAATGGCTTCATACTCTTGAAAGCATACGAAGCCTGAGCTGATGCAGAAGAGCAAGATGGTAGCTACAGGCACTTGAGATTCATGAGGTAAGCCTGAGCACTGTGCGTGTGACTAAAGAAGCATTTGCTGTTTTAGTTCCTTTTATTGTGTTTAGTAAAATGTCCTTTTTTTTCTCTGGAATGCTGAACCTTTTTGTTGGCACAGTTTGAGCTTTTGGCGCATTTAATTTTCTCTTTCCCTTCTGCAGTTAGGAAAAGCTCTTTTTTTAACTATGAACTTTTTTTTCCCACAAAAAAAAATGCCCAAATCTTAATAAAATCTGAAGGTGTCAGCAAGGAAATAATACCAAGGCTATGGCTACATCTTCTAGGGCAGGTTTGCATCATACAATGCTCAACTGAGTTTTTAAGGTCTCACAGCTTCGCAGTTTGTGTCTGTAAGGGTCCGTGGCTGAGCTGGTAAGCCCTGCCTCTCCAGCAGGACTGTTCAGCCCTGTGTTGGGAAGAGTGGTGTTTGCCCACCATGGCTGCCTACAGGCAGAGGTTGCCTGCGCAGAGCCCACAGGCACATCCAGCCCTTGTCAGTGAATTTGAATGTCCTTTTGCAAACATGAGGAAGCCCTGTGTACAGGAGTGAGAGTATTTGTGGGTTTTGTCTCTGGAAAGTTGATTTACTCAGAGGCTTTTAGACATGATGGTTTTACTGTGTTCATATCTTACATCTTCTGTAATATCAGCAGGATGTATCACACTGAAACTGTAAATTGCTTTGCATGGGTCAGTCATCTCAGAACAATGTCCAGCCTGCAGCACACAGATATGCTGTACTTAGGTTCAGAGATAAGGTGTCACTTGGTTTGTCAGAGCGGTAAAAATATTATCACTGGTGTTGCTAGCCTGTACCTGCAATCTGAAGTGCCCCACCTCTCCTCCTCCTAGTCCCACGGTTTCTCCTCCAGCTTTCCCCACAGATAAAGGGAAGTGTGGAGAAGTTCAGTGAAGTTCACCTATCCCACCAGGAACTGCCTGAGCAGTGTGGCCGTGATAGAGGGTGATAAAGTAACAGCTATCACCATGACTGACCGGTATGGGGTTAACCACAGTGGAATTCACCCTGAGAAATATGTCTATGAGTTTTCATCCGGAAAAAGGGCACGGAACAGTTCAGTATCACAGGAAGGTGCTGCATAGGACAGGCGATAGTAGGTCCATGTGCGTCGTGGAGGCTGTTTGAGTTTCCCTTCCAGACTGCCCGGTAAATTGCAGGCATGACAGCAATAACAGCCTTGGTGGGCTTTTTATGTGGGGGAGAATATCCCTCATCTGCCTAAAGCTTGTGTCCTCAACCACAGCAAGTCCAGAAGGCACGCGAGCACTCTGGCTATGATGCCAGCGCCTGACTTCCCCCAATTAGTTGTGTGATGGTCGGTGGGACAGGAGGCTGAGGGGGTGAGCAGGTCTTCCTGGACTGCATAGTGGGGGATGATTAGGCAGGGACTGGCAGCGTGCTCCTGCTGCTGCTACTGCTCCCGTACTGTGCTTCACGGAGGGGATGCAGAGGCGTAGCAGGGAAGCAGCAGGAGAGTAGGATGCCACATGGCGAGGAGGAGGAAAAGAAAGAGGTGGAGGAGTAGGCAGAAGGGAGATTCAGTTTAACATGGCATGCCAGGCCTCCACTGCTGCTTCCCTCCCTCAGGCCTGCTCATCATGAATCTAATTTACACATGGCGTGAGGGGGATTTTGTTGGCATTGTTTTATTCTTACTCGATGTGCTCCTTTGCATGGCAAACACTGGTAGTGCTCACTGCTGCGCATATAGGCAAACATGGCCTTGGGTGTACTTCAGTCTAAGGCCCTGATTCTGCAAACACATGAATAATCTAAAAAGCAAAAGGACTTAATAATATACTTAAAATGACACCCTGCTTTTGTCTTCATCTCTCTTTCCTTCCCTCTCCCATTCTACTTTTGCTTCTGGAGAGCTAATTTGAGCTCAATATGTCAATTAAAACTTGAATACAGAAAACATAGTGATTTTTTTCTTTAATCTCAACTTAGAGGCCAACCTAATCTGCATCTATCTAGTAAAACAAATAAAATCCACTAATGTCCTGTCACAGCTAAGACTCAATATAAGATACCTCCTCTAGCAAGAACAACTCAGGAAGGGTCAAGCTTCAAATGGCAGTTGACACGCGAGGGCATTGTCATTTGGAAAGATTTATCTTAACCTGACTCAAAAGAATTTAGGTACGTATTTCAGTAGATGATTGTTTGCTTTGCTTATAGGCATTAACTTGATCTCTTAAAAAAATTATACTTGTGAAAGCATCTATTGAATTTTTAAGCTACTTGGTGGAAAGCAGTGCAATTACCTGCAGTTTTGAAGGAGGATCAGAAAATTCACAAAAGGTAGAGTGAGCATATACACACACAAACATATATATATATATATATACGCACGCACATACATATGTATGTTTAAAAAATAGATTTAAAAAACTTCCCTGGGCTTTACCATGGAGGCTCTGAGCAGCAGCAGACAGCTCCTTATTCTCAGTAGCTGCAACATCATTACACAAAGATACAGAGATGGGGGAGCCACTATTCAAATGTAGCCCCTCAACTTTGTGACCACAAGTGTGTTCTATTTTAGTCCCTGCTTTTGAGGCTGCTTTTGATGAAGGGATCAGAGTTTTTCAGTTCCCTGCCATTACATGCTGCTGTTGACCTCTACCTGCTTCTAGCTTTTAGAACTTTGTTTCCATTTCCATTTCTTTAGTATGAAGGTTGGGGATGGGAATCTGTATTTTTAAAACCTTGATGCCAACTGCTGTGTGCTGTTGTACTGTGGCTGACTTTTACCTCCCTTACATTTCCTCTTGTGTTACTAGATCAGAATTGTCCCAAGTATCTGCTGGAGTATGGCCTCTGGACCTACGTATGCTAGTGACCTGGGACATAAACCGTTGTATGGCACATCCTGACTTGATCAAATCCACAACGGAGCCTTAAGAATTATTTAGGCACCTAAAAGCCACTGATTTTGGTAGCAGGTAAGCCTCAAACTGACAATCTGTGCATTATTTTTACTGTGGCTTGATATTTCCCCTTCAAAATCAGAGTACTCTCTAGACTGTTTTGTTCTTTCCTCCCCTCTGGGCAGACCATGGCTTTTGGATATCCCTGTGCTGCTGTTGCGTGATGCCCAGACAACGCTTCCTGTGGACTGTTACAAATCTTCAGTCCTCTTGCATTTTATCTTGTCTTCAAGCAGCCTGGGCTACAGAACGGGCCACAGAGAAGCAAGCAAAGGAGTGAGATCCTGCGGTCACCAGACATCTGCAAATTTAAGGGCAGGCAGGGACAGGCGCAGTCCTCAAGTACCATCCCCATATGATACTGGAGGGGACTTACTCAAGCTGACCCTCTTCTTGTACAGCTCAGTAGCCTAATGCTGAGTAACGAGAGAGATAATGATGCTATTGGGAGATGGATTTTTAGCCGTTAAGAGAAGTGACTTTTAGCCTTTGTAATCTTGCAGTCTTGCTTCTGTCCCACAGTGTGGCTGGGTAACCTTTCAAGGTTATGGGAGCACCTTTTATATCTCCTTTTGCTCATTGCTAGGACAAGTATCCCAATCATTACTCACCTTTACGTATCACCTAGAGATGCAAGTGAGACACATATGCAAATAATATTATTGGCATTGTATTATCATTTTTCCCAAGGAAATTGCTGTATCCCACAAAGCAGAGCACGATTTCTTGTTTATTGTGTAATAATAGTCTTTGTGTTGTTATGGTAAGTAGGACACAGATACAGTTTTTCAGTGATGTACAGCACTCTTTCTTATCTTTAATTAAATGCTGCTCCCTTGTATTGGAACATATTCTGTGATTACACGTTTACAGTCTCTAAGTAACTTACTATCAAATAATACACTAACGAAAACCAGTGCCTCAAAGTGACTTGTGCCTTTTGTCCTGGACTGTCCCACACCTCTCTCATTATTTTTTTTTTATTCTTACTTTCTGTTTCCAATTTAAAAATTAAAGGATTGAATTAAACAATTTTGTATGAATTTCCTCTAACCATCTCTGCTTTTGATCTAGGGACACATACCTATCTAGTTCTCTGCCCTTCCCCAGAACTGTAACCCTTGGGGATGCCATAGAGCATAGAGATGATACAATTTAATAAAGTCACAATAAAACATCCAAGGCCTTTCATACTTTTTCACTTTCTTTAACTCAATTTATTTTTCATTTCATGGACAGAGATTTAGTCTTGGTATTAGTTTATGATTTTGCTGAAAGAATTACTGAACACATACAAAAAGGAAATATTATTTTTATTATTTATTTTGTGCCATGTATACCATAGGAAAAAAAAAAAAGAGTTGAAATCACTTCAGTACCGCTGTGTTTTTCATTACAAAGTTATTACATATAGAAATTACTCCAAATTATCTGAAATGAATGGAAATTATGAGGTTTAAATTCCCCAGGTTACTGCAAGCACAGCACTGGAAATTTATTTTGTCATCTTGCTGAACATAATTGCTACAACAAAATTTCTTCCATTTTACAACTGCAGCATAACTTATTTATACCAGTGTTGTTGTAATTTTACATCAATAAGTTGCATGGGAAGGAGTACACAGGTGGTAATTGAAAACAATAATTTGTAGTGGGGTCCAGGTGGAATGGTTGGCTCAGAAAAGGCTTAATTTGCTGCTCTGTAAATGCTTCGCATCGCTGTGGCCTTTGACTATGATGCTATCAAACCTCTGGTCCACCCAGAACTGAGGTGACCTGATCATCCTAAATTACATTTCAAAGTGTCAGTGGAGGTGAGAGGAACGACTGATCTATCATCATGGCACTGACCTGCAGCTCACATGCAGAAGCAAATGCGAGGTGCCTGGGGGGAAGGTGAAGTCGAAACTGGGAAAGTGGAAAGCACTACCCTGGAGCCAGGAGCAGCATCCTTCAGGGAACTGAGGTGGAAGAAACACAGTGCATGTCTGAGGTGTGTGGTATGTGTGCACACACGTGTGCTCTCTGTGTGTTACAGCCAACACCAGATGCTACCCCTGGCTTTTCAGCTCAATCACCTTCAATGAGTGTGGCGATACATTGTCATTTGTTTGTCAAAGGGAAGGCTGTTATTTGATCATTTTCAATTAAGATGTGAGTAGTTGCCTGAGACACAAGCAATGATGTTCACATTCATACTTTACTCCACTCTTTATGAACAGGAATGTGTAATTTGGGTGCAATACACAGGCACTCCCAGGCCAGGCATCCACACTTCTCCGAACCGTAATTGTCAACAGGAATAATGAAACTGCAGAGGCTGGCACTAAATCCAGAATCTGATGAATTTCCCTGTTTGAGTTCCATTGCCCAAGTTAAAATAATAAACATAGTAATAATAATAACAATGACAATGATCATAGGTTACTATAGATATACTCAAGTTAAATAAAATAAAGTAGGAAAAACAGAGAGATAAAGAACAAGAATGAATGAGGTGCTGTTCTGATGTTCAGATTCAGATTTTCATGATTCACAAAGGACAGGCTGGAATGTTTCTGTCATGAATACAAGTTGAAGATTTCATTGCCACATTGAGAGCTTAGAAGCCTTTGTTATTTTAAACAATCCAGATATTTCAAATCCTCTTAAAATCATCTGAGAAGGAAAAATGAAGAAATTGGTTGAAACTTGCTCTTGAAACCACTGGAGAGCTGTATGGATCCTAAATTTCAGGTTGTACAAGTTCTGAACATCACCTATACAGGAGGGTTCTTTATGCCCTCCATATACAAATGGAGTTGTACATTAATCTCTCTCAAGGGACAATGTCATGTATTTGCATAATGGAGCAAGCTTTAAAAGTACTTCTTCAGATGAAATTATCTCTCAATATCTAGGAGTTTTTCAGTTTTGGGTTTGTTTTTCTTTACAGCAAAACTAGTGCTGGTTCACAAAACTCAATTTATTGCACCAAGCAATGATAGCATTTGTTTTCCAAAGACACAAACAATCCTTGGATTGAATTCATTAGGGAAGATGTGCCAGCTTTTTCTAAAAAAGCCTCCCCAGCAACAGTGGATTTTGCCCATCTTCCTTCAGATTTTTTTTTTTTCTGTAAATAAAAATCCTAACCTAGGTGTTACGTAGATGCCTGAGTGGCATCCTTGTTGGGACAGAGCAGATACAGAAGATGAGATAACTGACTCCTATTTACTTTAGGTATTTATAAAGCATGTTTCCCTCTGCGTCTGCCTGTCAGTGTGCACACAGATGTGGACAGTCCGTTGCCGGATAAGAAAGGGTGCTGGAGAGAACTGCTATCTCACTTTTAGAGAGAACTTCAAGTCACAAAAGTAGGGGCAGGTCTTGTTCTCACAGAGGGTCCTGCAAGTGATTTCAGTGAGGACACAACTGAATCTCTACTGTTGGAAAGTCTGAAGCTTAAAGAAGCCAAATTCTGCCTTTAGGAACACACATTTTAAACTGAAGAAGGAAAACAGGGCCCAATCTTGCATTGTATCTGATAAATCAACACAAACTAAAACTGTTTTTCTTCCGCTCTTGCTTGCTGGTTCCATGTTTATATTTTGGGGGGCGGGTGAGGTGAGATGTAATGTTTTCATTTTGTTTATTTTGATTGAAAAATGGTGCAGAAGAAAACTGGTCCCCAGCATTTGAGCTATTATTTCCAAGTACATTTAACACTTGGAAAGAGTTGGAAACATGAGGAAAAAAAACCACAAACCCCAACACTCACAAAAAAAGTGCCCAAATCTCTACAGACTATTGACTAAGCAAGGAACTCCAGAGAAGGTTTAAAACATTAAGTATTGATGAAATCTCATTTTCTAAATTCACTCTGGGAAACATCAGCAACTGATAGCCACCAAAAATGCTAAAATGTCTTGAAATGCTAAATGTCTTGAAAACACAGCAAAACCTGAGTTGCTTTTGCCTTTCTCCAAAAAGTCTTGGGAATGGGGCAGGAGATTATACATTATCCTCTTAAGCCTTCATTTCACTGCACCCTCAAATATACCAGTGTCATGGAAAAGAAAATCAAGTGAGTAAGTGTTGCAATTTATATGTATTTGAATAGATAACAAGAACAATTTTTCTGTTTGCCAAAAATGAAAAACCCCACCAAATCATTCCTCTGATTGAGGTTCTGAAGCTCTGTTTATGGCCGCAAAGTGATTTGATACAAAAAATTACACATTTTGAGTTATTATATCACCCAGAAATTTGATGCCACTTAACTATGTAATTTTCAGAAATGATATAAAACCACTGCAGAAAAATATTCAGGCAAGCCCAAAAGACCTCTTTTTATCTTTTTTTATGGGTCTAAAATGAGAACTTGCACAGATCCTTGCACTGTATGTGAAGGCTGA
The DNA here is from genome assembly GCF_017976375.1 of Cuculus canorus. NCBI lineage: Eukaryota > Metazoa > Chordata > Aves > Cuculiformes > Cuculidae > Cuculus > Cuculus canorus. The sequence goes on along the minus strand of NC_071405.1, from coordinate 27,745,701 downwards.
ACTGCCACCTCGGGAGCTTTATTAATATGTATGTAAATATGATCTGGTTAGATCCTGTGTTTCTATGCCTTTTCACAAGGTGGAGCGGCTAACTAAGCTGATCAGATCAATGCCCTGTGTTTATTCTATTTTCTTTTCTTCCCAAGCAACAACATTTAAAGATTCAAAGAGAATGAGGACAGCAGTCTCATTTGTGTCAAGATTGTCTCAAACCTCCTTCCTCCCTCCCTCCCTCCCTCCCTCCCTCTCTCCTTTCCTTCCTTCCTTCCTTCCTTCCTTCCTTCCTTCCTTCCTTCCTTCCTTCCTTCCTTCCTTCCTTCCTTCCTTCCTTCCTTCCTTCCTTCCTTCCTTCCTTCCTTCCTTCCCTCTCTCCCCACCCCCCCAACTCCCAGATCTGTATCGAAAACAATTTACTTCTAACTTAGCATGAGCGTTTTCGGTAAAGACTGAGAAGAAACTAAAATCGTATCACACAGAATCTGCGGCTCCAATTTTTCTTCCACTGAAAAGTTATTTGAGCAAATGGGAAGAAAGTGGAAATGCATTCAAAATATGTCCAAGTGACACATCAAGCTTATCCTTCGTGAGGATATTGGGACTTCCTCTTTACACTGAAGCCACTGTTATTTATGCATCTATATCTGTGCCAAATTTTAGTTAAAAACATTGCATGCTTTAAACAAACAAACAAACAAACAAACAAATAAAACAGAAAAGAAAAAGAAACCCAGAAGCTGAATATATGTGTGAGGAGAGTTCTTGACTGAGCATGCCTTGCTGCATATCGGATAAAATGGAATAGTTAACATCATATTAGCTTATTTCCCTTTATGATAAGGACCGTGTTTCTAGATGAAAACTCCTCAAATCCCTAGTATATTATGAAGGCAGAAAAGATTACTAAGACAATTCTGTGCATGAGAGCGCTTTTCTCCCCCTAATTTAAAACAAGTGATTTAAACAAGCACCTTTAAGGCTACCGAAAAGCTCGTTCTTTCCTTGCAGGTTATGCTCTCGTTTTGCCTGCTTTTTTTTCTTTCTTTGGGGAGTTTTTGATGTTGTATTTGGGGGCTGTTTCGTGTTATGGGGAGCTGCGGTTCCAGGTTTGCAGGCCGGCAGCAGGAGCCCAGCGCTGTGCCCTCTCCCCTGGGACGGTGGAACCGGAGCCGGGAGCCACGGGCCCCCTTTTCCCGACCGCCGGGAGCTCCGAGACAAAGTGGGGCGATGCCGGGAGCCGCCCGGGCAGCCCCCGGGGACTCCGTCACCTCTTGCGGGGCTGCTGCCACGGGCGGGGGGGGGGGCACGACACACATAAACGCGGGTCCGGCTGCAGATGCAGGCGGGTCGAGGGACAGGTCAAGGTTAGAAAGAGCCTGCTATTGATCTGGCTTTGAACGCGAGACAGGGAGAGCAGAGAGACTAAAGGGGGAGCTGTGAGACAAGACATTAACAGCTTTCAGTGCTAATGATCACAAGTGCTAGACAGGGGAGGAAAGAGGAGACTGAGAAATCACTTTGGAATTTCCCCCCCCTCCCCTCCATCGGGATGCATTTTCTGCGAAGGAGGAGGAAGAGGGGGCAGGGTAGGGTCTCACCCCCCGCTACCGGCGCGGAGTGCGGGCGGGAGGGGGCTCCGGGGCGCCCGCCTGGTCAATCATTGCCGGTCCTTATCTCCAGCGCTCAGTGCCCACTGGAAGACACCGGTTAATCAACAGATGATGCCCAGTAACTTCCCGATAAGCTGCGCTCCGAAGGGGTGCAGCTTCCTGCAGCTCGCTGAGAAACGGCCGCAGCCTCCGTGACCCGAACTTTGCACCCTCGAGGGTGGTAAAACAGGGAGAGCCTCCCGCTCCCGCCGTGACCGCAGCCTCGCGGGGCGGCCCCGCTGCTCGGCCGCGCTTTGCACGGCACACACGGCCATACAAAGCCTCTCGGCCTCGGCAGCCGCCGGGAGAGAAGAGATCAAAGCAGAGAAAGGAGTGAGGGCAGCCCCCGTCCCCGCTGACCTGCCCGGACCCCTTCCCCGCGGTGCACCCCGGCCTCCGCGGGCTCGGGCACCACCGGGGACACCGAGGGCCGCGGCTCCCGTCGCTCCCCTGCCATCCCCACGCTCAGTTTTCATTTGCAGGATCGTGCGAAACGAACCAAAACACGCACGGCGAAAAAATCTAAACAGCTTAAACGCCGTTAAATGTCTTTGGCTCGTTTGCCGTGCGTTAATAGAGGCGCAGGGCTGAGCCGGGGCACGGCGAGGGTGTCCCGGCTCCCATCGCCGGCTCCGGGAGCTGAGGCTGCGTGGCTGACCCTCCTCGTGGCGTCGGGCCGGTCCTCGGGGGGCCGGGGGCTGGCACCGCCGAAAGGCGAGCAGTGAGCGGGCGGGCGGGCGGGAGGAGGAAAAGGCAGATTTGCTGGAGGAGGCGAGAGCGTTGCTGTTTAGCCAAATTCGACTCGAAGCTGATTAAGGGCACCGAGATGAATTCTGGTCCCCCCTCAAGACTCTCATGCGATTTAATAAAAGAAAAAAAAATAGCCATTTAATGTGGAAAGTAAATGACACGACTGTAGAGCGGTTCTCCTAGCTTGCTCCGGGTGGAGGCTGGGTTTCTTGGGTTTCTACTCCATCTGCCTTCAAGCCCCCAGCCCTCCCCCTCCTCCCATTCCCCTCGCCCTGTCCAGACCTGGTGCTGAAAAGCTGTTTGCACCACACAATTTCCTTGTCTGGGGGAAAAGAGAGAGGGGAGAAAAAAAAATCGTGACAGGAGACGGGTTGGGAGAGCGGAGGTAGAGAGGAAAAAGTTGGTTTGCAAGAATCTCCCAAGTTAGAAGAACACGCAGTTGTCAGCATTTACCTGCGTGTGAAATAGGAGGAAAAGTGCACCGAGATGCGGTCCCTGGGAATTTAGCGTCTCTCGATTCGTGGCTGAGACTTAATTCCTCTAAGGAAAATCCTACTTGCCAGGATTTTAACAGAAGCGGGGGGAGGGTGGAAGGGGGGGTGGGTTGGGAGAAGGTCGGAGATAGTGTGCGTGTGCGGATCGGGAGTGTGTGCGCGCGTGTCCCGCTACCACCACGCTTCGGGTAGGGAGAGAGAGGAGGGAGAGGGAAGAAAAAATACCGCAACAAACCAACAAACCCTCTCCCCATCTCCCCAACCCACACAGATATTTGTGTTGTTGTAAAACTGTTCGAAAGAAATGCAAGGGGGAACGCGGTCGCAGCCGAGGAGCTGCGGCAGCGCCCGGAGGGAAGAGCAGCCCGAAAGCGCTCGGCAGCTCCCGGGCACGGCCGGCGGGGACCCAGCGCCGATCCTGGACGGCGGGGAGCGGCCGCCGCGATGAATACCCGCGGGCAGAGCCCCGCAGCCCCCGGCCGCCCCCCAGCCCCGCCTCGGCCGCCCCCCGGCGCCGCGCTCGGTCAAGTTCGGCCGTGCGGGAGGGTGCGGATTTATTCGTTTTCCTTCGCCGAGAAAGCAGCGCCGCACAAAGCCCGGAGCGGCTCTCCCGAGCCCGGCGTATGCTTTAGTTTGTGTGTGTGTGTGTGTGTGTGCGGGTGTGTGCGGTGTGTGCGAGTGGCGTTTCTTGTTCTCTTGCAGGGTACAATGTTAAAAAGCCACCGCTAGTCGCCCCCAGTGCTCCTACTCTCTGGGTCTTTTTGTCTCTAGTGCAGATTAAACGTCACGTCCGCACTTGAACTTGAATTTTATCCCATTGTACAGAGGCAGCCCCAGCCATAGAGAGACAGAGCGCTCCCAGAGAACCAGGACTCCGCCATCTTCACATTGCAATATATAATAGTAATAGCCAGCACTAGCCCAGCTGCACTGGGGGCTTCCTTCCTTCCAGTCCCAGTGCCAGGCGAGGGGGGAAGAGTGCAAAGTGGTGCAGGAGCACTGGCAATCCAAAAGCACCAGGGCAAAGCAGTGCCACTTGAGCTGGGAAAGAGGAGACACAGTTTTGGCTACCCCTTTTCAAAAAAATTCTCTCTATATACCCAGCAAGGGTCAAGCCCTGAAAAACATTTTTTTGGCAATTTTTGTGTGTGCGGGCAATCCCAATTCTAGTACTTTTTTTTTTTTTTAATATTCCTGCTTTTTTTTTCTTTAATTTTTTCTTTTCTTTTTTTTTTTAATTTTTTTTTTTAATTTTTTTTACCCTCCTGGTGGAAAAGCGCACTTGCCAATTTGTCAAGCACTCTGGAAAGAGGGAAAGAGAAAAGTGTCACTGGCGGTGCATATCCTCCTAAGTTCAAGAAGAGAACTGGAAGTCCAAGTGGCAGAAGCAGTGAAGAAAAGACAGAGTGTGTGAAAGAGAAAAAGAGCGAGAAAGAGCTTTTCCTGATCATCACGATGATGATTTTTAATTGAGAAGGGATCCCATCCAGTGCACCACAGCAGCAACAAAAAGGAGGCTTTCTTTTTTCCTTTTTATTTTTTTTTGAAAGAAGAAGAACTCGATAAAGAAGAAGAAGAAAGGGGGGAAAAAAAAGAGGAGGAGGATCGCCCCCCCAACACATCTCCCCGAACCAGTGCAGCTCTCCAGGCGATGCCAGTGTAAATGCCAGGGCAATGTCCCGTCGCAAGCAGGGAAACCCTCAGCACTTGTCACAAAGAGAGATTATCACACGTAAGTTTGAACTTGGAACCAGACGGAGCCGAAATCGAGGAGTAAAATTAGGGAAGGGGAGGAAGCGGTTCGAGATTGGGGGGGGGGGGGGAAGACTCCAGGAGCAACCGAAGCTGGTAAATGACTTGAGAGAGAGAGAGAGAGAGAGAGAGAAGGGAATTAAAGAGGGGAGGGGGGTGTGTGGCTAGGGGGGATGGGCTGGGGGTGGAGGGGGGGAGAAGCCCGAAGTTTGCTGTGCGTTTGCAGCGGTGCGGAGGTGAGGCGGGGAAGCTGCCGGCGTGGAGCGGGGCAGGCGCTGCCGGCGGGGAGAGCGCGGCGCGCGGAGCGGCTGCGTTTGCGGGGGGCGGCGGAGCGGGACCCCGGGGCCACGCCGGGCCGATCGACCCCCCCGGCCCCAGACTTCGTTCCCCGGGGGAAGCGCGGAGCGGTGGGAAAAGTTGGCCGAGCTCCTCGCCTCGGCGTGACAGCCGGACCGGGGGAGGGAGGGGGGGATCAAGGTGGGCAGCGAGGGGGAGAGACGCGGAACCACCGGGAGGGGAATTAACGGGGAGCGCGTGGGGGCGCTGGGCTGGGCCGGCGGGGACGCGGGGCAGGTACGGGGGGAGGCTGCGCCCTGCCCGGCCCAGGTTCGCCGGCCGGGGGAGAGCACTGCTCCAAAGGAGCGGGGGGGACGGCAGGCTCAGCTCGGTGGGGGCCAGAGGCAGGGCAGGGGCTGCGGCGGGGCCGGGGGCGCGCGGGGGGAGCCGAGGCGGGGGACGGGGCTGCAGGGCACGAAATGCGACTCAGGTGCCCGGGCAGGAGCGGAGGCTGCACTTTGCCGAAGCTCCCATTGTGAAATGAAAACACACACATACTACCCCCCTCTCGCTCTTTCCCCCCTCCTCCCCCCAAATACAGGGAAGGAAAAGATAAAGCAGGCGGAGGGAAGGAGGCGACACCCCCCATTCCCCCTCCCCCCGCCTCGGGGCTGTAGCATCCCCACTTCTCCCCGTTCCCAGCCCTGAAGCCGCGGGAGAGGGTCGAGCGCCTGCAGGCAGAGTCGGGGCGCTCCGCTGCTCCCGTCCCCGCGGGGGTTGGGGGGCACCTCCCGGGGCTCGGGGCCCCAGCGCTCCCCACTGCTCCACCGCGGAGGGGGGGGGGGGGGGGGGTGTCCCCATTTCGTTCCTGCAGCATCGGACCCGTTTAGGGGGGCTGATAGAAGATGCCCGGTGCGCTGTGGGGAGGTTTAGGGGGGCAGAGGCCGGGATGGGGTCCCGCATCACGCCAGGAAGGCCGGGTGGACACCACTTCCCCTTCTCTCCCCCCAAAAAAAAATGAACCCCAACCCGAGCCCGCAAGTTGCTGCGCTGCGGAGGGCGGCGGCGGATCCAGCCCGGGGCTGAGCCTGAGCCGCGGCGGAGCCGAATATTTATGTTGAGATTTTAAAGAATTTAAATAAATAAATAAAATATTCCCCCGGCTTCTCTCCCCTCCCCTGAAAGCCAAGAATAGGAGCCATCTGCCAGGAGCATTTGGTGCTTGCGAGCTCCTCTCTTTCTTTGTTACCGGTGATAAATTTCTGTTTGTAAGATTTCCTTGGGAAGAGAGTTATATATGTGTAGATAATTTTTCCACCTCCTGTGAGATCTGTGAGATATTTTTTCTTTTCGTAGGGGAGAGTTGTGTGGGGACGATTTGAGTCCAGAAATTTCAGTTTCTTTTTTTTTTTTTTTTTTGGTGTGCGCCTTTATTTTTTAACCCGTGTTTCCCCCCCCCCCCCCCCCCCCCCCCCCCCCCCCCCCCCCCAGCCCATCAGCTGGTGGAACACAAATGAAGATGCATCTGGTATTGAGCTTTTTCTGGGGGGGGGGGTGGTGTTTTTAATTCTTTGTTATTTTGGAGCCAGATTTGCATCATCATAAAAGGTGGACTCCTTCCCTCCTCCACTCCCCCCCCTTCGTTAATTGCATTTTTGTTTTTAACCATAAGGTTTGGAAAATGCGTTTCCCTTTTTGTTGGTGGGTTCTTAATTTAACACCCCTTTTTTTTTTAAATTTTTTTTTTCTTCTTTAAGAAAAAGCATCAACAACCTAACTCCTTTAAATCGCCCTGTGCAATTTCTCCCACTTCTTTTCTGTCTCAGTTGTGAGATGTGGGGTGTTGCAAGGGGGTGTGCGGAAAATCTGTTTTGTTGTGCAAGTCTGAATTTGTTTAAAGGGGTGAAACATTTCTTTTCTTGCTGTTGTTGCTGCGGGGAGGGGGGAGGTGGGTCGGAGGAGAGAGCCAGGTAGGTTTGTTCTTCCAATTTGATCGCCTTTTCTGGTCGCTTTACTTGAAAGTAAATAATGAGGCAGGAGAGTATTAAAAGGTGCCGAAGAGCTGCGTGTACAATGGGTTTAGCGGGGAGGGTGGGGAGGAATGGAGAGCAGAGCGGTACGCAGCTTCCCTCCTCTCTTGTATTTATCTATCTCTCCATCCTGAGGAAGCTGGTGGAGAAATCAGGCTGCACACTGAACAGTGGCAGAAATAAATGAAGGTATCTAGGGGAGGAGGGGGTGGGAGCTGGGGGGGCCTGGGGTTGGGGCTGGGGGAGCAGGAAGCACAGGCATTTCAGCGCACAGGCGCTGAGCCTCAGCTGCTGGTGTGCAGCAAGGAGGGTTCGCAGTCCTCGCACTCCTGGGGAAGGCGTCATTCGTGGGGGAAAACTTATAGACTGTCCTCTGGAAGGGGGAGTTTGGAAAGTAGCGGGCAACGGAATGGGAAACTGAAACGCAAGAAATTAATACCAACCCCAAGTCAAGTCCCCAAAGCCAGGATGAATTGATACTGTTTTCTGAAATCTTGCATTTATGTCATGTTTAGGTTGGGCTTCTTCCCCCCTTTCTCCCCCTTTTTTTGGCATCTGTCAGGAGAGTTGCATTTCAGGATAGATTGGAGGTCTGTACCAGGCAAGGAAGGAAAGACTGAGAGGGAGAGAAGGGGAGAGAGAGAGAGAAGGGTTTTCTGACACTGCTCAGCTGGAGTTTACTGGGTTTCATGCTCTTGGTATTCAGAGAAACGTTTAGATCCTGAGTGTAAGACAAACAAACATAAAAATGAGAGAGGCTGCAAAGTAGTTGTGCTCCAGAGTTGCAGCGTTTCATTAGCACGGTGGTCTTTTAAGACTACAAACCGGAGTGGCCTATTTGTCCCGGCCAGGCTCACCCAGGCAGGTTGTAATGGATGCATGTGCGGGACAAAAAGAAGGGAAACACATGGAGAGCGAGGAGAGCTATTTTGGACCTTTTTTCAGTGGCAGTGGACAGAACAAATTTGGTCACTAAGCTCACTTAAATGGGTGGACAAAGCAAAAGAGATGACTCTGTAGAGAAGAGGAGCCTGAGCTGTTGAGCTGCTCTGTGCAAAGAAATGCTATTTTGGTTTGATTCAAATTGCTGATTTTCCAGCTTAAGATCTTTTTATAACTTGAGGAATATGCTTTCAAACTAGCCCTGCATTCTGCATTTGAAGGAAATTTGAAAGGCAAGAGTATGTGAAAAGCTCGCTGACAGCAGTTTTGGAGAAGGCAGTAAAGCAAGAACATTTCTGTAGAGCAGCAGCAAAGAATGGGGGAGAAAAGCACAGTAAAACAGCTTCAGGTAGAGAGCCAGGTTTCCCAAGGAGACTCTTCCTTACCTGGTCAACAGGTTCCCAAGGAAGAATAATAATATCCATTATCAGTTTGTATTTGTATGTAGTCATTAAAAATAGTAATAAAGAAAAAAATCCTATGATTTTTTGGATGTGAAAGTTTTGCAGACTGCTTCAAGGCGCTTCCCTTAAAATGCATTTGGATGTAGTGCAATTAATGCACTTTTTCCTACAGAGAAAGACCCACATCAATGTAATCAACTCTAACACAAAGAGCATGTACTGAATGACTGAAGAATTAGAGGGGAAAATAATACCGTTTTGGAGATGGC